>NW_027286403.1:12214590-12697090 GCF_022747635.1 Hetaerina americana
CTCTCCTTTTATGTTTCTTATCTTTTCATATTAAATATTTTTTCTATTTTTTGTTCGCTGTAAAGCGTCAGCGCGCGTGGAAACGTATTTCTAACTATTTTTATCACAGTGTTCTGGAGAAGGCGAATTTATGCACGGCCTCGGGATAATGGAAATAGCAGCGTCAACGAAATTCCAGCGAAACCAAATAAACCAAATGACCTGTTGCGCCTCGCATTAGATTTTGAAGGAATTGGGAGGTGCTGCTGCACGCAATGACTCGCTCAACGCCTCTTCAATCTTGTTTTCGTTCCGCTGCATTTTCTTCCCTTGAAGTTCGCGTGCTCAGTAATTGACGAATTCTTCAGTCAGGTTTTTTCTCTCTCCTACCGTGTCATTAAAATAATAATCCCTATCATTTTGCCATTGTTGTGTAAAAATGCTTTTCATGAGGAATGTTTTTAAAAATCCTCTCCAATGCAAACATTCTGCTAATGTAAACTTAAAATGAACTTACCTACGGTCGTGAAACAATGGCGAACAAAGAAGCCAAGACCGTAAACTTGTGAAATTGTAATTCTTGGCTTGAATTTTTCTTTTTCCATTCTGTCTAATACATTCAACTGGCGAAAAAGAGGTTGAGGAAGAGCATCAACTTTTATATGCTTTTATGTGATACATACCTTTGATTCTATAGAAGCGTAAATATTATATTTTTTACGTATTTATGTACGTACTGTGGATTATGATTCGCACTACTTATAACCAGTACTTCAGCCAGTTAGGTAATTTAATGTAGCTGAGCCATAATTATAAACCCAGAGATCCACCCAAAGGTTGGTGCTTAGAGATGAAGACAAGACCTACCTGGCGCGAACAGTACTAAGGATGGGGAATGAGGAACAGTACCTTTAATTTGGGTATTATTCGGTTTCCAACGACTTTCTAGCATACATATAATCGGAAACCTTGGATTTTATGGAGTCAGCAGGGATTTGAATCCAGAGCACTTAAAGGGTAGTCCAATGCTCTACCGACTAGGCTACCACGTCGATTAGAACTCGGAGACGCTACATTTTATGATTGAACAATGGTTAGCCTGTTCGACTAAATTTTTTTGTGCGACGACAAAATTTTGTAAGCATTTTATTGGTAGCTCTGCTTATTTTTCCAACCTCTGAAGAATGCTTTGGAATATCCCAAACATACCCGTAAAAAATAAAATCTATTTAAACGATCGATGTCGTCCTGGAATAATTATTATTACGCAGCAGTGAGCTCGCCAGGCCGAATGAAAACCATCCTCATAATTTAATTGATAACAAAAGTTTAAGTTTTTATTAAATTAGCTTAGTATGTAATGATTTTGTGGAACATGTTTCGATTTGAACCCAGTATTGCGTCAGGGGCAGCCGTTGCAAAGTGAAACATGCTCAGTTGACTTTGGGGAACGATGAAGGCAGGACGTGACGGGAAATATGATTCATTGACATTTTGTTTTCATTGGAACAAATCTTCGGCCGAGATTTATAGAATGAACTTCACATGAGGCTTGTCAGCAATCCAAAAGCAAACAGCGGAGACAATCAGTTTCATAGCAAGGTGGACCGGGAGCTTCAGTCATTGCTCTTACGGAGGTAAGTACAAACACCGCTACTGCCATTGTGAGAGGTCGTCAAATGACGTTAAGAGTACTCTAATAAATATTGAATATTACGTTTAGTACCACCCACACGTCGGTAACAGAAGAATTGCATATGAGACGTGTATTTGCGCAGTGTGGTCCGCGAAACCCACGCAAAATCGTGATTATCGCGAAAATTAATGTAAAGCGTATTCTTTATTCTCTCTATAGTTCAGACCTAACCCCACGTGACTTTTTCCTATTCCACATTGCGAAGAAAAACCTGCGTGGAAAGCATACTTTATCATCGGAAGCAATCGTAGGCGAACTGAACATATTTCGAATTTCAGCGATTGCCGCTTACTAAATACTGACGTGAAATAAATAAAACTTGTTCTGCATAAAAATTACGCAGTAAGCTAACGATGTAGCATCAAATTTCATTTTTGCAATATAAAATCGGTGAACAAACAAATGGTTGCTGATTATCGAACAGTCCTCGTATTTCAGTTAAAGTTAGTCCTCAGACTGCTAAGCTTCATTCAAGCCATTTCTGAAACAATAAATTATTATCCCATTAGCAGCTTTGGCTGCTTTTAAACGAATTAAAAAAACATTTTGCGGACAAAACCGTGGATAATAATAATGAAATTGTAATTAAACTTAATTAATTTAAAAGAGCTCTGGGTTTGATAATGAATGAATAACCTCTGCGTCATTGGTTTTCATTATTATTTCAGCCATTTTTATTGAAGTTAATTCCACATCAATTTTCTTTATAGAACTATTTTATTATTCTATAAACTAATCTTTCATTATTATTTAACCGAAATTTCTTCTTTTTACTGAAGCACGCATATACGTGCAAGCACCTTCAGATAATGTTTCCGTATTTCCTTTCCAGGCACGTTGGATCACTTTGTAGTTAAGTTAAATAAGTTCAAGCAATTGTGAGCAAACCCTCAATCGTAAATGAGCGTCTGCTGCGCTGCAGCAGCCAATAAAAGGTAAACGACATGCCAAACAGAGTGCGTGACCTTCTTCGTTGATACGAAATAATGGAAATTTTCAACGCAAGATAAGTTATGGATGGAGTGCATCGAACTGTCCGATACATACTGCCTGGGTATCGGTTATCTTCATCAAAACTTGGTGTGCTTATATCGGGATGCTGAGTAGCTTTTGTCTCCGATTAATTACGCCCTCGGGGCTTTTGAGTTCTGCCGAGGCCTCTGAAGGATAGATCTACTTTGTGGAACTTAGGTTTATGTCACGTCACTTCATTGATGGAAAACTCGAAAGTCTCATTTTGAAATTTTGATCCGATTATCAATTGTGTCAACTTAGAAACAAAACATATTGAATTCATCTTTTAATTTATAATGGTTAGTGGTGAAGTGCGTCAACAAATTCCTAAAGGTTATCCCGCATGAGGCAGCTCATAAAATGTACCGCTATCTTTAACGCATATCTACACAGTATGAATTGTTATGAAGCCCTCATTCCGTTCTGTTACTCACGTAAAACCTGATATTGGCCATACCTTAACCAGTGTAAAAACTTAAACTAGAACATCTTTTGCAATATTTTTCGTGGATTTTGGGGGATTATTTGCAACGTGTCCATACGTTCCTCGTTCCTTGGCCGACCTAAAGGAAGGGAAGAGCATTTCGAGTTTTTTGAAAAATATTTCCAGTTACGACTTGCCTTTGTCACAATTTACTGGGGCAGGTCGATTGAAAAGGTTGGCTAAATGGCGTTTGCTGAAGTGTCACGCCACTGTAATCGCGCAGTGTTTGTGAGATGAGCGAAGTATGAGAAACAGCATCATCCTCGCCTGCTAACCTGTTGATCGGCTCAGTAGGTGACTCGAAGAGGGCACCGCTATCATTACCGGCTTTACTTTCCATTACTTCCGCCATAGTGCAAACTGAGCCATACCTCGGCGCAAACTAAGGAACCGCGTGCCCATTGAGGAATGTAGCAAAATATCAGTCATATTTTGCTCAAAGTCTGGTGTTGGTTTTAAATTCTTGGCTAAATAACACGTGAGACTTGAACGAAGACAGTTTTAATGGTAACCAGAATTATAGCCGGGTTAAAGCAAATGGGTCATCCCGGGTACGACTGCTTACAATTTCAGATTAGGTCAATTGATTTTTTTTTAGGCACTTAATGTAAAGAGCCAACGTTATATATCGCTTAATTTTTGGTTCATTTTCTTTTTGAAGGAGATAAGCCTGGGCTCTCTTTAAATATCATCACCAAAGAGGATGAAAAAAGGAAGAAAAATAATTCTCTCTTAAAAAGATAATCTTTGCGACGCGGGAGAAACGTTTAGCCAGCAAAAACTTCACTCGTGGTGAACGCTGAGACCTACCGAAACATTAAAGATATCTTTATTCACTAGGACTATTGTCATGGTTTCAGGTTTCTTGCTTTTTAGAATGACGAAGTGACTCGCATTTCATCAACCGCCGACACGTTGAGTTGAGGCGATGTTGTCATTAGTGATGATATGTATACATATATTTATTTGTAGAAAAAAAAAATATATATATATATTCCCGGGCCCAGGATCGATTCCCCGACAAGCCACTCTGGCCACCTGCAGCTCCACCCAAGCTATGTGATTTTTCGGATAAACATATATATGTATTATATATATATATATATATATATATATATATATATAATATATATAATGGGCTGACACAATATAACACAAATAGTAGAATAGCAACATTTAAAAGGACACTCACACGGTAAATTGTTCAAGCTTTCGGCCCTCTCAGAGGCCTTCTTCAAGTGAGACTGCTTCTATTTGTGTTATATTGTGTCAGCCCATTATTTTGCCGCTCGTGTGAGTTTTTCCGTACAATCGTTTATATATATATATATATATATATATATATATATATATATATATATATATATATATATATATATATATATATATATATACACATACATATAAATATATATATACATATATATATATACATATAAATATATATATATATATATATATATCGATTATTTCTTACCTTATACATATATATATATATATATATATATATATATGTATGTATAAGGTAAGAAAGAATCGCGAAAAATGTGTTTAGAGAGTTGTCGATGGGGTAACATTTAGGGGGAGGCCAACGGTACAATATCTGGCTCAATTGAGGAAGGATGCTGAAGTATTATCTTGATGATCTATAAAATCTAGAAGGAAGGTCAAGGAAATTCAAGCCAGGAAAACGATTCCAATTCCCAGTAGAAGAGTATTGAAACGTCGATGATTAGGAATTCGACGTCAGTTTTATTTAATGGTAGTCAACCAGTTGAGATACTCGTAGGTTTGAATGGACGTACAAACTATCCACCGCTACAATTCTAAGCCCGGCCTAACGCGGCACAAGGTAAACTTCCACCGTCAATTAAATTACTCTGCATTACCTCTCCTGTCTCCTTTGAATTTCCCCCAACAACCATCTCCTCCGCTGTCATGTCAGTATTACTTAATTTGTATTCCTTTCCTTTCATTTTAAGTTTTCCGTTCTTCTCCACAACCACATCTTAAAAGCCTCCCCAAACTACGCTTATCCTTTTGCGTTCAACGATCCAACGGTCAAGTTTCCCGGCCATAGGAAACTACACTTCAATCAAAGTGTTCTCTAATATTCTTTATATCCTTACACCAAATCTGTTTCATCAACTTCCTCTTCTATGTAAACTTGTCTGTGCGTGACTAATTTTTCCTATGTCCCTACTGTAATAACCATTCTCGAACAAAAACATTTTAGGTAGGTTTCCTCGTAAATCTCGCGATAAAATTTGTAAGTACGGCTTTTTTTAACATCACTAATAATAAACATGATCATTAGGTATAAACCGTATTGCACCTGAAGTTATTGTTTTAATTCCATCTAATACAATTGGATTTAGTCAGTGCACAACTTCCATTATAATATTAGTAACTATGTGGAAAGTACGAGAGGTGTCCGAAAAGTATCCGACCTGCGTTTTATTTTTTTTATTATTATTTATTTTGATTGTGAGGGTGTGGTGCACTGCGAATTTGCTCCAAGAGGTCAGACGATCAACAAAGACAATTAGAAGTAATTGAAGTTCTGAAAATATTGCATGATGCCGTGAGAAGAAAACGACCGCGTCTCTGGTCAAGCGGTGATTGGCTTCTTCACCACGATAACAAGCCTTGTGTAACAAAGCTTCACCAGCCTCCGTGCAGTCCCGACATAGCTCCCTGCGACTTTTGAGTGAAAATGGCGCTCAAAGGAAAGCGGTTCGACGACATCGAGACGATTCAGAGAATTGCGACGCACGAGCTGAAGGCCATTCCCAAATCTGCGCTCGAGGACTGCTTTAAGATGTTGAAGCACCGCTGGGAGCGTGTATTTCAATCAAATGAGAACTACTTCGACGGATGCCACGGCCCGGATGAAGAAGATCGGCACCAATGCGGAGATATGAACGCAGGTCGGATAGCTTTCGGGCACACCTCGTATACTGTTCCCGAACACTTTTTTCCATACTCTGATGCTACTAAATTTTGTTTATGTTAATTAAGTTCAGATGATACCTCACTTCGTAATAAATTAAGTTCGTCTTGAATATTATTTTCCTTAGGTCCGAGCCTCTTTTTAAGGAGGTCCAAAAGCAGTTGATTCACTGGAGAAGTTTCACTTCTACGAACTCTTTCGTACGAACTCTTGCTACGAAGAAATTCATTCTATTTATGTTAGGCCCTCACACAAAGGGATTGAATCATACTGGCAGGTCTTCAGTTTATGCTACTCATTCCAAGTTTTCACGGAGGAAAATAAATGCTGTCAAACGGCCGCTTTATACGTATTTGTAATTATGAATGTCCTTGCAACTTATCAACTGTGTGAAATTTGTGTTGAGAATATCTTTTATAGTGAAGGCGTTTCTCTCGAGGGCATAAAATATATTCATTAATTAGTACGGGGATAAGATATATCCGTTAATTAATATTAGGTACTAATTAAGAAAGTTGGATCGTGACTGCACGAGACAATGTGTCACTTGTCATATTAATGACAAGGGATGAAAATAAAGAAACACCCATTCATAAGTATTTCGTCAGCAGACATGATGAATATGGAATTTGTAATCACTCTTGTTAAGCTTCTTATTAATTTTTTAACCATTTCCTGAAACTTCTTTTGGACTGGCTCTGAGGCACCAATTTTTGAATCTGGCATATCCGCTGCTTTTTCCAACAAATGAATTATTATCATTTAACCGAATGTGGGTAGGATATGATATATTAACGCTATTAAAACTTTTATTCAATGGCCCACATGATATTAGTTTTTCGCGAGAACGACACGAATTTGTGAATCATCAATCAATAATTCGTTTGCTAGTAGTCTCCCACTGCCATAAGGCCATGTGTAAAATCTAGGATATACGAGACGACCCTCATACAATGTCAATTTTTATGAAAACTAACTCGAGAAGGCGCTGTATTGTCATCGTAATTTTATAAGTTCACTAAAGGCTTCTAATACAGATACTGACATATTTTGGTATCTTGATTCAACCCTACATTGCTACAACTAAAGGTAATAGGCTTTTGGCAGGCATTTCAGTAAACAGAATATTTCAGTAAAAATGGAATCGATCCCAAGGCATCCTGGGATCGAAGCGAAAACTATATGCTATTTCTTTGTTTGCCATATGAAAACATTGATGACGATTTAGCCAAAAGGTATAGAGCAAATCAGTTTACACATCGAGTATCACACACGTAGAAGTTAATCGGCTAAGGTGCCTTGAGCGAAAAAAATCCAGAATTAAATACAAATTTTGGTCATAATATACGGAATTGTACATAAACTAAGGACCTTGAATTATTTGTATCCATTATCCAGACGGTTTAAAAAATGAAAATGACGAAATTGTTGGGCATAATAAGAATAAAAATTGAAAAATTTTGAATCGATTGACGTAGAATTACTATGCAACAACAAAATAAAATAGCGAAACTTGTGAACTTAACGGCAATTTTCTTCTGTAGCCCTAAAATATTTCCATTTCATCACAGTTACTTTTACAACTAAAATTAATTTGTAGTTATTCAAATGAAATTAAAATAAGTTATACTTGACAACAAAATTTTCATCAAATATCGGCATCTCCCTAATTCCGTACGACACCTTCAATTGCAAGAGTAAGCCCTTGTCCTTGGTTACTTTTTATAAAAAGGGACCCTTTTTAGATTCCTTTGTAGTGAATTATAAATCTCTCCGCCTTCCCCTAATGCTCATTCCTCCCTACTTTTAATTTTTAACTCAGTCTTCCTGCATTTGGGTAATAGCAGTGCTCATTTATTTAAGTCATTCGCACCAGTTCAACCGGCAATCAATACCATCTCAGATCTGTGTTCAAACTCTCAGTAACAACTTAAAGCCATTCGAAGCTTATCTTCAGGAAATAGTTTTCTGAGTAAACAATTCTTGGATATTTGGTAATTTTGTGAATACACCTCCAAGAACCCAAATGATTCCGTACAACTTCATTATTATAAGTGTCACAATTCAGATATAACCTGTTTTTACGGTTAAAGGAGTAAAATTAGGTATCAAATTAAGCCAAGAGGGATTTTTAAATAAGTAAAAAATAGGAAAATGATTTAAATTGATTACCTTGAATGATTTCATTCGATTTATTTTTCGATTCATGATTTTTTTCTTGAAAAATTCTGTCCCATCAAGCCTCTACTTCCATTAAACTCAAATTTGGAATAGTATTTTTTGTTTAAAGGAAATAGGTATTTATGAGGCTTGGCAATATCCGCCGCGGCTCTGCGCGACCTGCGATTGTGATTTCTGCCAAGTGCAGCGTGAGAACAGAATGGGCGTGTTAGTGTTAACTTCACTATATATAATAGCCGTAAATGTTTAACATTGAAATGTAAAGGAGTTATTTTAGATTTAAAAATGACAATCTGACTGCATAGTTACTGTAATTATAGACATAATAACACCAACTTACCATGGTAATTCTGGAATTCTTGACGTGGTCCGATAGTGCGAAGTTATTTGGAAGGCACGCAAAAAAAATCGTTGACAATCTCAGCATTCATACCAATACCATTGGAATACAAACATACGGATCTGCGAACATTTGGCTATCCTAAGAGAAAAATACGCAGTTGGTCCTAAATTTGGTCATTATTCGATCTTTGACGCCCAGTTATCGCCACTTGTCCTGTTATTCGAATTGTTTCCGTTCTTCACTCAACAAGCTCCATGCACATAACACCTGGAGTGCGTCACATCTCACAGCGGGCGCGACGTTTCAGCGGCACCCTCGCGTGCGTGATTCGCTAAGGGGATCGTGGGAATAGGGCCAACACCCCACTTGATGGCCTTGGAGTGGACATTGGTTTCCCACTCGTCTTTCATCCTCCCATTTTGACCTTGCCCCCTTGTCGCTTGCTGGTCCGCGACGGCGCAGCCAGAGTGGATCTCGTCCTTCGACCACCCGCCTCCAGCGTTCGCGGGTCGCCATCGTTGGGAATACGAAACTGGCTCGCACGTTCGTCGGTCGCCAGATTCTCCCTTGGTCTTACGCCCCTTGCCCTCGATGCATGCGGGGATTTTTGTTCGGAATACGAAGCAAATGCCCCCTCGACTGAGCTCTAGGATATCTGTTGGCGGTGACAGCACTACGACAGTGGTTCCGGGGACAGTGCCGCGGTGCACCGTATTCAGGTTCACTCACAGGCCCCCGGAAGAGCTTCAGGTCATCCCGAGTGTTCTTCTTCGGTGCGGCAGATGCGTGACGAATTCCCGTGCATCAAAGGCACGCTCTGCCCCGAAGGCAGTTTCGACTGCAATGCGTCCGGCGGCGGAACATCCCTGCGGCGAAAATATTAATTACGTCTGTGTCGCGGAAACTCTCGGGAAATATTTTCGCTGCAACTTTCATTTTAATTGTAAAATCAACTGGAAATTGAAAGAAAACAAACCTGAAAATCTGATTCTATATTAGGCGAGTGAATGTTATTTGTGCATTTATTTCTTTTTCCTATTTTTAATTTGCCTCGAGGATGTTGATACCCGGCCGGAATCGTCGTAAAAAAATTACTTTTGTCAAAATACGAGTTTATTCCCTGTAAATTAAATTTAACTGGGGAGTCACCTCTTCAAAGTGATCGAACTCTGTCAGCTACATTTTTCTCTTTATTGCTTCATTCGCGCGACATATTTTAGAGAGAATTTAGCTTAATCCATAGCCGGTAAATATCGAGAAGAAGGGGGGAGGGTATAATCTTTGTGAAAATGGAAAAAAAACAATTGTAAATAATTCGAAACTGCTAGGTGATTGTTACTTGAGCCGTTCCAAATATGCTTCTCGGTGATTTTAAGGATTTTTAAACCATCGCATCCACTGGTAAAAATGTACTTTGGGCAATTTTAACCATTTTGCGTATAAATATTTTCTAAATTGGCTTATTTCTCTCTTTATAGGTGCATGAAATTAATGCTTTCTTATGAAAAATGCTGGGCTCTCATAACTGCAAATAATAGTATCACGTGACAGCTTCGAGTTCAGAGTGGTATAAGAAAACGAAAGGTAAGTCAAACTAATTTTTTTTATATGCGATCAATTATATATATATTATTTGAGTTTCTTCACGAAAATTAATGTTTTCTGTAATCTCTCGTTGTATTCTTTTCTTGCTAAATAAGCGCAAAACTCACCTGGTTTATCGCTGGGCTTCAGTTTTGTACTTCTTGGCATTCCACAGCAATTTTAATTGTGTACTTCATGGTTTATTACTCTACTTTTGAGTTTCTACCAAAATTACTAGTAACAAGATTAATAGCTCTTTGGGACCCCAAGTTAAGGTGGTGGTTATTTAGCATTGAATTTTATCATTTTTATTTTCTTTACAGTTGGCTTTTCGAGCAAATTTATATTTGTGAACTTAGGACTTACTGAACTTAATTTGGCCATGTTTTATAACTCGCTTAATCTAAATTTTGCCTTTATGAATGGAGGTCTTTGCAATTTCTGGAGCACAGTTTCAAAGCATGGAGCCTATATTTTCCGCTTTTACAAATATGGCAGAATTAAAGGTTTATAAAACTTCCAAAGAAACTGCGGTAGATGCCGCAACAGTAACTTTTAACGGAGTCATCCGCTAATGTGCATTTCAATGCAACAATTTCAGAGTGTAAAAATCATTCGCCTTGACTGGGATTCGAACCCAGATCCCTCTATATCCGGTCGAGTGCTTTAGCCACTTAAGCTACCGAGGCGTCCTCTTATAAAACTTTATAAAACTTCATAAATATGGAAAATACCAGTTCTTAACGTATCAACTGCAATTTTATTAACTTCACACATTCTCTGGGAGGCTTGCTTTAATCGCATTAGGCTCATTATTATATCAATAGAAATGTATACTCATCAATACACGAGTATAAGCTTAACGACGCGAAGAAAATAGAAATCGGCGCCAAGTAAAGTCACATTGGTCATACTATATACCAATTTAAATCGTTTTATGAGGATATCACATAAGAGTGTTTTCAATAAAATTCAAAATCATTTTAATGTGAAACGCAAATTGTGATTTATTCTCATTAGAAGCACATCTTTTTCTGTGTTGTTATCAATACTACCGTAAGGACCAACCATAGTCTTTTGTGCCCCTGGTTGTTCTAAATGCATTATAGTCTTTGTTAAGGAATTCCCCTACCTTGAGTTTCATTTTTTTGTACCATTCTCATGTCGGCATCTATGTATGTGTACTTAAGCTTGTAATGCGTAAGTGTTTGCATTTCTCTGATGAGAATAGGTACAGTTATGTAAGAATGAGTTTAAGGTTTGAGAACAGAATAGGTATGCGAATAATTAATATTATGTTTACCTAAAACTTCATCGTTTTGGTTTTCAACCCTCTTTGGTTTTGATTCTTGTCTCTAGCAGTTTTAATAAACTCTGAAGTTATGCCATCGATTTCGGAAGTCTTGCTTGTGCCCAGACCCATCATGATGGGGTCATATTCTACCCTAAAAAGTGACATATCTTTTACTGAATAAATACAAATCGTTTTCATCTTCAAATAAATTCATTTTTAAGTTCTTCCAAATAATCTTTCCCTTTTCCTCATTTTACTTTCGCTTGGCATTAGAATCTCACTGTGTTTTCTTGAATTGAATAGTATCCTGTTATGTTGTTCCTCTTACAGGGTTCGACCGGAAAATAAGTGTACTGAGCTCAGGAAAAAAAATTATTACACTTTTACATATCTTAAGCTAATATTCCTCAAAATAGGACCCTTGTGAGTCGATACACTTGTTCCAGCGGCGTTCCCATTCCTGGAACGCTCCCGCGAAGGCATCATCGGGAACCTCTCGAAGACTCGTCGTCGACGTCTTCTCTGCCCTCCACGAACATCTTGTGCCACCGAAAGATCATGTTTCTGGACATGGCTGACTCCCCGTAAGCCTGGTTAATCATACCGACAGTTTCGGTAAACGATTTCCCAAGCTTTACCGCAAATTTGATGGAATAACGCTGCTCCAAAAACTTCGGCATCGCGTTCCGTGACGTGGGTCGAGCGTGGAGGTTCGCGTTAACAGAGCTCCTCACTAAACCACAGCTCAGAGCCGACTGCCTTTTTCAGCGTCGCTTGCCAACATACCCCCCTCCAATCGCAGCCCGTCAGAGCGGTGCTGGGCGCGCCTGGAGCGGCGCGCCCAGCCCAGGAGTCAGTACACTTATTTTCCGGACGAACCCTGTACAGTTAATCGGTTTGTATTAGCCTCTAGATTACTCCAGACTTTTCGCGTACTGTTCCATCGAGCTTCTCCGCATACATTATTTAAATTTACGTTCATGACTCTCAAATTCCAATCCTTGTAAGCATTTATAATCATCATACAATTATTGTCTTTAATTTCTTAAGTGTTTACTGGTTCTTCCCTGTTTTATAGGCTCCAGCATGTCGCCCGTGGTACCAGACATTCCTCGTCGTCTTCCTTTATACTATATATTTAGCTTATTTTGCTGCTTATAGTAGTCCAGATTATTATTTTTCTGCCTCTTCTTCACGAACCTCTATCAATAATGTATTAAAATCCTCTTCCTCATACAGGAAGAGGGCCATCTACTGTAAATTTTTGTTTAACTTTTTTACATTCCATATGTTCTTCCTTATTTTCTTAGGTTTCTTACATTTTGGTTTGCTCCTCATTACTATTAAATGGTGACCTCTGTGGATACATTTTCAGAGTTAATTTTGCAGTTTTTGACCTTAGTTCGGTTTTGAGTGTTCATAAGCATATCTTAGCCAAGGAGAAACGCCTACGCCATCGCATTTCTGCACGTTATCGTTCAAAACTGCGAATCCGTCGAGAGCACTTGTTTATTTATTGCGCAGCTAACTCGTAGCGTATATATATCCCGAAACCTCTTCCGAAATTTCCGAAGTTGATGCACTCGATAACTTTAAGCATAGCCTCTGGGCAAAATACCTATATGTACTTTATATACTCGTAATTCTTGAAATTTTTGTACGAGTCAATGTCTTTTTTCCTTATCCAGTTCATTTTGATGGCATTTTCCGGCCCTCGGTAGGACATCTTTGCAAAACAGTGATGCTTAGGCGATCAGCGGGCGTGAATTGTCATCGGATGATTCGGTCATGTCAATGGCTGTAAATGCACACTGCCGAACACAGTAATGACTGGAAACACTGTTGGAGGCTACTGTGGATTGATTTTGAAGCTTAAGACCTTTGCGGTTCTCATCTGAAGAATCCGGCTGAAATTTATACGAAACACCCTTGCGCTGGGTGCATCTTAGACATAAAATATGTAGCCAACGCAAACCCGAAAGACCCTCAGAATTGCTACCGTTTCGTCATTCTGTAGGGATGGAAAAGAAAACTTGGCAAACTTTTGAAGCTTGCGGCATTCTTCCCCGATATGTTCTTGAAATATTCTATTCCGGCTTAGTTAATGTGTCCACTCTCGCGTCAAATTACGCTAAAAACCCTTTCAATATCAGGGAAGTATGCAAAGTAGCTTAGAGGCAACAAAAATAATATTTTTTTGTTGTAATAATCTACCTCGGTTAGTTTTTTACGCCCTCATTTTAATATTAAAAACGTCTAAATTAAGCCTTTTAATATGAAGGTGAGGTTCAGGTTACGCAAAAGAAACCGATATGAAGGGGCCTAATGAAAATAAACGCATTCAGGTGAAAGGAATGGAATTTTTTGACAACCAATTTTAATTATACAAACCAATTATCTTTTTCCTGGAATATCTTGAGACGTTACCGATGCCGTGGCACCTTAGCGACGGCGCGCCATTACTAATTTTTTAAGCCCTGAGTGGGATTTTAAATTCTTAATTGTCTACTTGTGCCTTAAACCTATTTCCTTTAACGAAAGCTTGGTAATTTTGAACGAGTGCCCTAGGCCTTGAATTTTAAAAAAAGGAAAAGGGGAGGGGGGCGATGAAAACACATGCATATACGACAATCGCACACACTAGAAAGAAAGCTTAGTTAATTATGTTTTGCTACAATAATTGGGGACAAAGCACCTCACGAACTTCTTCAACCTTATTACCTTTTTGACTAAAGTAAAATTTGCTTATAATGGAAGGTGTGGGTAATATTTCTTTGTGCCTAAATAATATAGCGCACGTAATTTAGTGTAGATAAGTGTTGTTCTGCATGTACTTGCTAATGTACATGTTAATGTGTCTCATAGGATGTAGTGCTTCTCCCTGAATAATGACTGGGACCACAGAAATGTTGTCTTAAGTGAGTGTGTTTTTATTCATTATTTTACCCTCTAAAAGAGTCTGTATTTGCGTGTGCATTTTGCCTAAATAATGAAATACTTCTATGAAAACGATACTTAGAATCTATGTGATACTGCTCTTTTTCCGGCATCCATCATGAGTTGACGGATGTTTCCACTTATATGACCACTGCTAAAATATTCCGCAGTATTATCCAGTCTCTCAAACTGTCGTAAACCCCTATCTATATCAAAATCCGCGAGTGGACCTTCGAGATGACGTGAATGCGTGTCAAGGCATCAACCTCTATCATCTTATTGTACATAAAGGCCATTTGTTCCTATTAGGAATAGCACGTGAACATTTGGTCTTCGATCACATTGTTTGGGGATTTTAACGTATGCTTTGTTAAGATCACGAAGTGTGAGCGGGAGCCAGGTATTTTGGATCTGTTAGTCTGCGCTGAAGGCTATTTTTCATATTTTATCCAGGAGTTCTAATTTGCCGATAGTGTGTGGGGCCACAATATTACAACGTTGTCAACAATCAACACGAGTTTCAATGAATGCCTTTCTAAAAGTCGTAATCTGAATCCCTGTCTTCATTGCTGTAAGATTTCCCATCCCAGTTTCTCAAGTAATCTTGTAGGATTCATCATTTCTTTTAACATTTTCTTCATAATCTTTCTAGCACAAAATTGCAGAACATATCCGAACTCCGGTTGATTCCTTAATTTTAATGTTTTCGTTTATATCTATGCATGTATAGCTCATTCCTGCTGCGCATTTTGCCTCTGGTCTAACCGACGTGAAGTTAACTTCCCGTTAACATTTTCATAGCATTTTTCCACAACTTGTCTAATGAAACAAAGTTTCCTTAAAATGGGCCCGCATATTCTTCGTAAGTGTGGACTCACTGAAAAGTTTGAGGCAAGAGTGACTTTTTGGTAAATTAACCTTTCCGCTTGGCTTCATTGGAATCCGACAGATGTGGCATCCGGTTTTCGTTTCGTGTAGTCAATTTTTTTCACTCTTCGTTTTCTTTACATTCGTTGGGATTTATTTAGCATCCTAGAGTGTCATCACAAGCAGTGTTTTCGAAAGGGAGTGTTGCCTGTCAAAGAGTGAAAGTGGGCTTGGGGCATGATTAGGCTTTGCTTAGCCCGTGGTAT
Organism: Hetaerina americana; assembly: GCF_022747635.1. Classification (NCBI taxonomy): domain Eukaryota; kingdom Metazoa; phylum Arthropoda; class Insecta; order Odonata; family Calopterygidae; genus Hetaerina; species Hetaerina americana. The sequence goes on from NW_027286403.1 coordinate 12,230,189, forward strand.
ATTGGGGAATGTATGCAAACATTGACTGGTAGAATGCCGTAGCTGTTTGTAAGGAATGCAGCACGTGAAACGGGTAATGTCAAGCCTGGTGGTAACATTGTATACTGTTTCTATATTCATAATAGTTAAAAAGCTTCCGAGATCTGAAGAATAGTATTGAAGAAGCTAGTAAAAGGGAATGATACTCGTAAGAACCTAAAATCAGGTTTTTTCGCTTTTCCTATCTCGAAAAATAACTACCCAAAAGGCATTATGATAAGATTTTATTTTAATTCCCATTCCTTACAAAAATCCGAATATTGCCTGAATCGTGAAATTTACCCGCCATTAGTTATAGGGGTTGATATTTCTGCATATCATGATTGCATCATGAAATAGCCTGTTTTTTCTTATACTGAAGCATATGCCATTAGTGTACCAGGTCTGTCCGGAAAGGATCCAGCCATGCAATATTTTGAGAAAAATATTCTACCTAGAGCAATGAGGCCTTAATCCACTTCGACGTACTTCACTTGGGACCTCACACATTATATCAGCGTCTCTTCCATTTTTTAAAACAAGTCCTTTTTCGGAATGGCCATCGCCTCATCGCATTTTCTTTTATCTCTTCAACCCACTGTTGGGAAGACTGGGCTTCTGTTTCAGGATCATAGCCGCAGACCCATCACTCATCTCCAGTTATGACCTTTTTTAGAAAACTTGGGTCAACGTTTGCGGCTTGGAGCAAGTTCCCTGCAGCTGCAACACGAAATTCTTGGCGTTGACGAGATAAAAGAGAATGCGACGATGCAGCTGATGAACAGTCCAATACCTCACTGTTCTAGGTAGGCTATTTTTATCAAAATATTGTATGGCTGGATCCTTTCCGGACAGAACTCGTATATCAGGAATAGTAGGGACTCGATCACACTTTCTTGTGGGAATTCGGATGCTACGGAATTCCCTTATCCGGTCCATTACTCTCTCAGCATAATCATATATATATATATATATATATATATATATATATATATATATATATATATATATATATATATATATATATATATAGTATTGACGGTTTCATTTGATCTCCCGGAATGTTTATAGACGTAGACTGGATGATTTCTATCTCGTAGGTAACTTTGCCGACAACTGTTTAACCCCCTTTTCCTGAGGGAGTCTTCAGGTTGAAGTGAGTTACCTTCAGTTCATTTCAAATTATACCAATTTAGTCATTCACGCTTTTATTTGGTAACGGAAACAATTAAAAGAGTAAAACCAATTAAGGGTTTCTCCATTTCGCTATGGAGCCCCAGCTTTTTGTTCTTGCAACACAGATAAGCTCAGTGGAACTGAGAATATACTTTCGTAGCAGTGCAATGCTGTCGTCTCTGCGACACGTGCAGATGACTTACTTTTCTGTAATCTCCTCTTCGACTCTTTACAGGCCCAGCTGTTATTCTTTTTTCACACATTATTTCTTAATAATTTCAACGGAATTTAGCTCCGTCTTCATCAGAGGAAACGTAGTACTGCCAATTTGTTCTGATGAAGGCAGAGCTAAATTCCGTTGAATTTATGAAGAAATAACGTGTGAGTGTTCTTTTTTGTATTCTTATACTGTTTTTTGCTGTCCAAGTTTTTTATTCAACACTTCCATGTTACTTCGACGAAATCACCAATGTGTGTGTGTGTGTGTATATATATATATATATATATATATATATATATATATATATATATATATATGGGCTGACACAGTATAACACAAATAGAATAGAATAGCAACATTTAAAAGGACACTCACACGGTAATATATATATATATATATATATATATATATATATATATATATATATATATATACACACACACATACACACACATACATATATATATACACATATATACATATATACGCATATGTATACACATGTATACATTGTATGGTTTAGCAATATATCAAGATTTTAAAAAATATCTGTAATTATTCCAATCATCTCTAACTTTATGGATGAAGTATCGTAAAGTGAACCTCGTGGGGTGCGGAACCTGTATCATCAACATGAGGGATACGCTTCCTTAGTAAGGAGGTTTTTCTGCAAAATTTTGCTTCAGTATTAGTGCAGGTATTTCTTCAAGAACCAGAGTTCTATTAATTTTTTGCTGCGGATGCTCTGTTAGTCCTTTCTATAGCAGTGGAGATAATGGCGGTTATTCGGTGCTTGAGGGGGTGAGATTTGCTCAATAAGGTTTGAAAACCTTTGTTGTCTCCAGCGTTACTTCTTTCATTTAAATATTTTAGGACCTTAGTTTGATATGTTGGTGTTTTTGGAAAAGACACGGAAAAAATTACTCTAGGATGTCGCCTCTATGTACGCTGCATGTCTGTTAAAGTTGCGCCATTTTATTCTTATTTCAAAATTCAACAATAAGCCATTCCCCTTATATTTCTCCCAAGTTTGACTGACATGATTTGTTTTCCTTCTAATTATTCGCATAGAATTTTTATTTCGAAAGGACCTAGGGCTTTGCGCATAATATTTTTCGCCCTAGCTCAAAATTCTGTTGATTCATCGTTTGAAGTTTACCTTAGTCTACCATCATTACTGTTTTAACTATTTTGAAAACTGATGTATAATATCCCTTACCTTCTTGACTCCATTGTCACTTCTCCGTTGTTGTTACTACCTTGTGCAAGCTCCCTTTGAGTTTTAATTTGTGAATGTACCCTTCAACCCTTTACGTGTAATTTTCATGCGATTGTAGGGCAATGTTAGTGGTAAACGTTTTTCAATGTAATCATTCATTTTTCTCAAAGAATTCTCAAAGAGATTATATTTCTTGTAACTAGGACCAATGTGCATTTTCCTAGTATTATCAGTTTAGTCATATTTTTACATGGAGGATATTTGACTCGCGATCGACCAAAGACGCACTTTGTACGGAAAACGAAAGAACTGACTGGGAATCCTTTTTTTTTGGCTTTTATTCAAGGAAGGTAGATAATAGAGTAGCATCGTACTCCATTGAACCTATGCTTAATCTGTCTGATTAATCATATGTCCTTTGGCATTAGTTGAAGTGTCTCTCATATTTTTATAAAACTCGACTGAAATTGATTGCCACTGTGATTTTTAAAAACAAAAATGAAAACTTATATAATAAACCCCAGTGAGATTGAGCAACTGATAAAGAAAAAATATTTGTTTAACGTTTTTTGGGTGATAAGTATTGCCTATCTATTTACACTTAATAGCATGTCGAAAAATAATGGAAAAGTAATTATTTGTATGATGAGAGTTACGTGTATTTAAGAGGGCTAGGTTTTGCTTTTTCGGGACGCAATGAGTCCTAAAGATATGCGGATAGAAGAACTCTGATGAATAGCTGCAAGAACTTTGATATTGATTCAACAGATATTTTTAATACGTATTTTTTGTCAGTTTATAGATTAGCAGCTGATCAATACAACTAATCTTGAAGACATTTCGAGCAGCAATTACAGTTTGCCTTGTCTATGCCATTTCAAACTTTATGGCTGATGAAATAAAGAGAGGAAGTTAGGTTACTTTCGTAGTAATTGTTTTCAAAAGAACGATAGATATTGCTTAAAATTCCCAAATGGTCACATTGGATATTTCACGAGTGACGATAGCATTTAGAAAAGAATTTTCTCATGGATGTAATGGCGGATAGCTATTTGTGAAGTTCAGCATGGGCTTTATTTTTTTGTGAATTTAATGTGAAAAATCAATTAGTTCCATTTTCGTAAGACGGAGCTATAATAATTTCTTCTTAAAGCGTCGTCCTAACAACGAGTACACAAGAGAAATGTCCTCTAGGAGTGTTTGTTCGCCGTTATGCTCATAAACTGATTCTGCGATCGTCCCATTTTCCCGAAGTTACAAAGTAGTAGACAATGTTTTTCAACGTATTCTAGAATTCGAAAGTTTCAATCTAAAGTTTGCTAAAAAAAAGGGTAGCGCTGGACACCTATCGATATAGATTTTCGAAATTAGCTCCAACCATGTGGAATTAAAACACCAGATTGATTTGAGAGCGTTCATGATGAAGAGGGGAAAGAAATAGGCATCACAATCCCTGAATCTGGTTCATGGGATTCAGAAACTGTGCGTGTTGCGTGACTCTTGCTCTTAATTTCAAATGACTTACATTTTTATTTCCTCTCGACTATCTTTCTCGTCAAAATTTGATACGATTTCTCATCTCATTAGGTTTTTTCAAAATTTCCATTTCCTTAAAGAAAAGTATTTTCCACGTAACGTTTTTATAACTAGCAAAGAAAAATATTCTCTTCGTCTGGAAAACCCAGGAGAAGACCTGTTAACCCTGAGTTAGAGATTACTCGCTTGTGAACAGATCAGAATGTCATAGCATGAATTAATCTCTCCCTATTATTTGAATTAGGCTGGATACTTACAATATTTGGGATAATACATGAAACTATCATAAAGAGTTTTTTTGTCTGATTTCTTAAAAATTAAAAATACTCGATGAATCGCGGATACAAAAATATTGAATTTTTCTCTTCTTTTAGTCTCGCAATGGCTCAACAAATGTCGGGGATAATTTATGAAAGGGAATGTTCCCATTTTTAAACGGAGCTATAGAAATGCAGCGCTTCAAAAGAATAAATTTTCTTAATAGCGTAAATACTGTAAAACATTGTAATTATTTTTAAGTAAGACTTATATTTTCCATAGAAAAACATTACTGATTTTAATACAGTTCAAGTATTTCATTCCCAGAGAGGTATTTTTTAGTAATAAAGAGAATCAGAGCATGATGTAGGAAATCAAGAGAATCATCTTTTGGGCATGCCTTCAAAGCACCCGAGACCTGAAGAGCGTCTCATCCTGAGCACAATTCCGTAATAAATAGGTTTGGCTTGCTAAGCTTCGTTGGGCACAATCGTTTATTTATAGCGTGGTAGAAACCTCATATCTTAGACCTGAAATTATACGGCAGCAAATGACGTGGGTTGGGATAATTCATAATAATTTTTCATGCGTATTCCATTGGAATCGATACAGCATCGTTGGATTTTTTTCTTTATTTATTTAAGATTTACGTTGCAATTAGGCGATTTTCCTGGTGGCAACGGTCAAGTTTGGTCAATGATCACTCTTACAACGAAAAATGCATATATACACGCACTAGAAAAACAGATAGGAGACAAAATACTCTTACATACTACAATGAAGCTTCCACATCTCATACAAAATGCCGTCCACAGTGCCGGCCGTCCGTATTGCAGTGTGGCGTTTTTCATTGGCGAATGCGCTCGTCCCTAGCGTCGCAAAGAGTAAAATATTGTGCAGGTTACGTATTTTTCACGAAAAAGATACCTCCATTTGATAACATTATCGCAGGTCCAGGAATATAGTGATGCCACATATTTGTACGCTAAACTAATAGCATATGTTGTTATAGGTGAATAAAAATGCTGCAATTATTTATAAGTAAGACGTTATTTTCCATAGAAAAAACGTTACTACTTTTAGTACAGTTTAAGTAACATTGATGTGTTCTATAGCTATTAAAAATGTTCTGTGGTGCAATTGGGAACTCTATCAATGCATAGGAATGCGATAACATCCCATTCCCGCTCCCGCAACAAAGCGTGAATAAAAAAATGATGTTGCCAGCTTTTTTCCAGTTTCCACGTTGTGTGACGATATCACAGACGATTCGATTAAGTAACCGAATTGTATCTTAACCGTGAATTGAGTATCGTATCGTTTCACGTAACATCATCAAAATCCCTTATTTGAACTATTGGTCTTTCCATGAACAATCCTCGAAAAATATCACTTTTCCGTCATAATCTCTGTGTTCCTGAGTACAAAATTCTGTTTGTAGAGACAAAGGACTTGAAAAAGAAATGGCCTTGATGTAAAAATCCTTGTACCTCCTGTGAATGATCCGCGCAAACAAATATGCTAGGATCATTAATTTATGTGGAGTTTCTTGTCGACATGGATGAATGCTTTGATTGAGGCTGTAAGCAGGGGTTAAGTGGCGGTTGTGTTCAACCTATTTCACCGTATTATCTAGGTCAGTGGCAGGCAAACTTCGCCAGCCGCGTCCCCTTAAATCCATAAAAACGTTGGCGCCTCCAGTTTTAAGATTGGATACCTCGGATGTTGCCCCAAATTTGTACAGTTCAATGCAGCTGGTAAATGGGGTCATCCTGATTCGAATCTCTCGCACCACCATTCGTCGCCAGCCCACGCATGGGTATTTATTGGTTGTTCACTTACCGTATACCCATAAGGCAAATATTTTCTCAAGTTTTATGCTGCATACTGCACAAATGCTACTCTTTGTTCAAAATCGGTAGTGGGGGAGAATTCGGAACGTTTGCTGAGCTTCTTTCATTAGGATTGGACCGAAAGTCGATTTCTTGCCCGACGGATCGAACCCCAATGTGCTGCATTTTGAATTTTTTTTTCAACCGCCATCCACCCTTCGAAATCTAATCACTCTTTTATTTCTCTTGACGAAAGGCTAGACCTAACTTTAACTAGAATTAACCTTAATTTTTAAACATTAATTTAGTATTTATAGAGTGGCTTTCAATTGAAGATTTACACGTATCATCACTCACGAAACACTTCGCTGAGTGTTAGAGTAGAGTTCCCGAATACGAGGAGGCCTTTTGACAAGATAAATTCACGCTTATACGTAGATTCAGGGGTCGGATCTTTTACCTGCTCTGGCTGAGATTTCTGTTCCCGTGCCGAGAGTATTCAAGTACCCACAGCGTGGGTTTAGCTGAAGCTGTCGAGTGGCATCATTTAGATTAGACTCGGGACATACAGTCAGATCCCGATGTCATTGTTCTCATCTTCGAAAATAAGATGGTGACTTTCGAGGAGGTGATGTACAGAGAAGATGATTTCTGGGCCACGGTCGATTTAATGCATGAAAAAGCAAATGTATCCTTCAAAAATATTTAAACCAATCTCGCTTCTTGGTATAGTAAATATTTTGTCATTGTAGTACCGAAGAATGTTCCACTTAAAGGGGTCAGGAAATACGCGCGAGTTCCCAAGGAGGTCCACATACTACCTTGATCAAAAATTTCCCGGAATTTATTCAGAAAATTAAAAATACAAGTTTATTCATCTAAATCTATATTGTCCCCTTCAAAGTAATCCCCATCGACTGCAACACACTTATGCCAGCGCTTGATCCAATCCTCGAAACATTTTTTATATTCGGTTTTCGGTATGTCCATCAGTGCTTCCTGCGATTTTTCCATTACTTCCTCTCGGCTGCTAAAACGCGTTCCCCGTAATGGTTTTTTAACTCGATTGAACAGAAAGAAGTCACAGGGAGCCAAATCAGGTGAATTCAGTGGCTGTTGGATGGTATTTGTTGCATTTTTCGTCAAAAAATTACGAATAATGATAGCACTGTGCGACGGTGCGTTATCATGGTGCAAAATCCACGAGTTTTCTGCCCACATTTCTGGTCTCTTTCGGCGAATTGCTTCACGCAAACGTCTCATAACGCCCAAATAATACTCTTTGTTTACTGTCTGGCAAAAATTCATGATGCACTACACCGTTGTAATCCATGAAAACCGTCAGCATTGCCTTCTTTTTTGACTGAAAACGACGTGGTTTTTTTGGTCTCGGCTCATTTGGTGAACGCCATTCACTTTCCTGATGTCTGGATTGCGTGTCGTACTCATAAACCCACGTCTCGTCTCCAGTAATGATCCTTTTGATGAATGTGGGATCGGATTCAGCCTCGCAAATCATGTCTTTTGCGACGTCAACACGGTCTCTTTTTTGCATGAAATTGAGGTCTTTTGGCACCAACTTTGCTGCTTCTCGACGGAAACCCAAATCATTAACCACAATGTCTTGGGCGGATCCATAGGCAATGTTCAAGTCCTCCGCTATTTCTCTGATGGTTAATTTGCGGTTATTGACCAACATTTCTTTTACTTTATCAATTTTTTCACCGACTTTCGATGTCGATGGTCTGCCACTGCGTTCATCATCTTCGATTGACTCACGACCACTTCTGAACCGCTCGTGCCACTGGTAAACGACCGTTTTTTTTAGAGAATCGTTGCCGAAACACTTTTCCAACATTTCCAACGTCCGTGCGCCACTAAATCCGTTTTTTACGCAAAATTTAATACAAGTTCGTTGTTGCAAATTTAAATCCATTTCTGCAATTGTAAAAAATCGCCAACACACACAGAGATAGATGTACTCTTGGCTACGTAACTTTTGCAAATGTCAAGTTATGACACTAAGATTTAAAGGGAATATCAACAACAGATGTACCAATTTAACAAAAAAAACAGAACTCAAATCGGAACGATGGGAGCGCCACACGGTGGTTATTCCGGGAACTTTTTGATCAAGGTAGTATACCCCTCGAATAGATATGACAGCATTTCTGCGAGTTTGCGCCTAGTACGGGTAGAATTTGTGCTTTTCTGGGCGGAAATATTTTTATTGACTAATCCATCTCGCCCCCGAAAACACTCAAATCACGGCCAAAAATATCTAACTCATATAAAATATATTAGATTTTCACTTGTTTCACATCGCTTATGTAGTTAATTTGAATGGAATAAACAAACAAAGAATTAATGCAGATTGCGAGAAACGGAATATCGCGTTCAATATTCTGTAGTCTTTTATTATAAGTTCAAGGGAAGTAATTGCAGATCATTGCAAGGTAGAGTACTGTTGTGTCCTTAGAGATATCTTCCTTAAGAAATTACAATTCTTTGAATAATAATAGAGGTATATTTCTATCTGTATACCCGATATTTTTTTCGAGCAATGGTCATCGGCCAAAACAACTCAATCATCTATGAGGCTTCATCGATTTATGTATCAGAAAGCGTCTCGATCGTATGCTTAAGTGTTCGTCTAACACCTACCTGCAAATGAATCGCCCAAAGGTCAATAGAATCCTATACACTCTTTAAATTCCACCATGAATCCATCGAGCCCCCACAAGTCCACTTAAAGTGATATAATTATGTGAGATCATGTAAACATTTACCGAGGGAGATTTTCAAGTTCATGTCCGCGTAAGTTAATTGGCATCATGATGAACATCCCGTAATAAAACAGCAAGTAACAAAATAAAAATAACGCAGAATATTGCAATGCATTCCAAATCACTACGCATTAGCGTCATTTTCGTTACTAATACTGGTGAATTAATACTCAAATCCAATTGGAGATGGATTGGATGGATGAGATTTGCGCACTAATGGATAATTACCTGCATGTATAATAAATTGTCTATCATTTATTAAAACAATCGAGTTCGCGTTGGTATTTTCATTCATGCTTTCCTGTGGGCGAAAGATCACCCATGAAATATTCCTGCGTGGCGATTAACAAACCCTACTCTTTTCGATTGCAAACTTAACCTCTTGCTAACTACATTTATTGATATTTTATAATATACATTAAATAATCCAGCGAGTAAAATAGATATATGGGCTGCCTTCAAGGCGATCTCGACCTCAACAATTAATGTTATTTTTGTGTCCGAAAATCAATACATTTTTTGTGAGATGAAAAAGAAAAGGTCGAGATATTGGTTTCTCTTTGGGAGAAGGTAGGAGGAGTTGGGGTGAGAGATAAGCAGGTTTATCTGGTGTAACAAGGCATGAGGGTTGGTCAAAAGCCAATAAAGAGTGATGGTCAGAGTGCGGCAAACGAGGATGAGACCGCTTCCATAGAGGGTATTCCAATCAAGTCACGCCATGGCATCAATCAAGGAACACTTCAGTGGCGTAGAAACGCCATTAGAGGAAGGAAAGTTTGGAGAGAGGAGTGTGATACGTGCGAAAGTAACATACTTGATAATAGGCAGGATGTGGAGATGTATGATACGCTGAGGTATTTATGATTAACCTACCACCTGTTGGTGGTGTCTGCTGTGATATTTTTTACATACGCATCCTCATTCACACGAAGAAGCTCAAAGGCGAGGTTGATCGTGTTCATTGGGGTAAAAAGCGAGGAACAGGGTAGGGAAGGGTTGAGGTGTATATGAGGGGAAAAGGGAAGGGATAAAATACCAAGTAATAAACGTGTGTGTTACTGAGTTTTAATGCACCCATGATCAAGACATGCGTATTCCGTTGGAGAAAAGTATGCGATTCTGTATTTATCGACTGCAATCAATTTGTCCTATTTTTCTATTCATGGTCAGTCCCGGCCATGTTAGCATCGTTGTAGGTCATATGGAGTTGGTCTCAAGGTACCGCAAAGCCCATGACTAAATTATGGAACGAGTTTTATCCCTGCTAGTGTCGTTCTTTCATCCATTTTCCATTCTCGATCCATATGCATGCATGGAAAAATACAAGTATACTTCGTTATGGTTATTTTTTAATGTATTTGAAATAGTTCTGTGTCCGTGTTGTGGAATATATAAATGAAAGATTTTTAATTTCGAGCCTCTTAATCAAGGAGAATATCCCAGATTTTGCCGTAGCAAATCCAAATGATATATGTGTATTTTGACCTACAAATTATTTTGTTAAAGCGTGAAAAATCATCGAAAAAGTTTGGTCTTCAGAATTAGGACTTTTTGAACCGTGATTTGTGTTATTCCAACTTGGTCTTGGGCGATTGCCAGATTCATGAAAGTATTTAGATAATTGAAAGCGCAAACTTCCCGTTCATAACTGAAGTTCTCGAAAGTCTCTATAGCATTTAGGTCTTCTTGTGGGTTTTATTCGCTGGAAGGTCTACGTGGCACTCTTCGATGACTAATAAACAAAAAAGAACACTAGATTACAACCTTTACAAATTGACTAGTCGTGCCTATTTATGTGATTTTGCAAATTTATCCGTAATCACTGTTAATCAACAAGTAAATTCACGTAATCTGACGCGAATCTATTCATAATAGAAATTTTCGATAGTATACAGCAAGTATTACCTATGTGTTAGATAAGATCTAATTTATATTTACGTTTCGCTCTCATGTTTTGGTACTTAAAAACATATTAGGGATAAACATATCTATAAAATTATGTTGCAAAATAATATATATATATATATATATATATATATATATATATATAAACCATAAACACAGTAATCAACTCGAAGGTTGGTTTGGCAGGTGGTGGTGGTAGAGTCCACCCAGTACTAAGCCCGACGGCGTGTGAAAATCACACATCAGGGTAGGGGGGGCAGTTCCTTTCCCTGTACCGATTATGGTTTCCCAGGAAGATCTGGTGCCTGAAAAATCACATAGCTTGGGTGGAGCTGCAGGTGCCCCGAGTGCCTTGCCCAGGAATGGAACCAGGGCCCCTCCGGTCAGTAGTCCAACGCTCTACCCCCTGGACTACACCTTGCAATAGAAATGATGGCCCGCAAGTGCATTCTATTTGAAATTACAGTGCGATGATATTCGATTCAAAATTTTGCACGTACCAAATAAGCCCTAAATAACAATTAGTTTCATGTTTCAAATGGATAATGGAAATCAATACACTAGTGGTACACCTTGCATTTTAATCCTAGGAATTCACAATTTGCCAATTTTTTCAACGATGAAATACGAAGGGATTTGGGTGCCCGATTTCCAGACGGATGCAAGAATATTTCTATTGAAATGTTTGAACTGTGATTAGTACCTCATTGATCGACTATGCTCAAATGCTCGACTGGGCTCAAATCAAAAGATTTGAGCACAGTCGAATTTTCATTGGCAGTATATCCTAGAAAGGATAATACTGCCCATGAAACCTTGATGGAATTTATGATAAAAATAATTTTTTTTACGTAGAGTTTCATCGATCCCAAATGGATTGCATAGTGCGGATTAGCAGAACTAATAACGCAAGAGGATTTATCGAATCTCGTCTTTACTCACTGCTGTAAAACATCCATTTACCGTGATTTAGCCAACGGGGCTAGATCAAACATATTTTATAGGCAAATGGATAATCACAACATTCTCTGCATTTTTTCGGATGAAAAATCGTTGTACAGGTATGTAATAATATCAAAGTTTCACAAGATCCATGCATGTTGGTTCGTCTTTTGTTCTTTGAGTGCTCATAGGCCAAATTAATAAGGGATATTAAAAGTATCGTTGAAGTAAAAACCATTTGAAAATTGTGGACCATGAGGGCTGATGGCCAGAGGACCATAGAGCAATTTTTCTTTTGGTATCCACATTTTCTGGTTTCATTGCGTAGATTTTTGCGGTATTTCCGTAAGGAAGAGGTATTATTTCAGATAGGGTGGCCACGTAGCTACGTTGAGTGGTAATGAATTGAATATATACATGTATTTTCCAGAGTATTTCTAAAACTGCTTAAATATTATATATTTTAAACCAATTTTAACCTACCTACCAAAGGGAATATAGAGGTTTCAACGGGTGATTCCGCAACCTGAAAAAATTCAATGAGATATTTCTGAAATATTGTTATCTGAAAATGCTTGTTGTAGTGTCAAAGTTCATAGAAAGTAAAATTTCTTAGTTTATACCAGCTATTTTTTAAATTTTATTATATATCAAGCATTTATTTGTTCAAACTCTTTTTCGCCTCTCTTACATATATTCTCAAAATGAAAAGGCCCTAGTCTAAAGCTGTGATCAGAAAATCAGTAGCCCTTTCTGCAAATATGGTAATATATTATCATTTATTAATGCGATGAATCCATTTTACTTCTCGAGTGAGTTGAAAGTTAATAAATTTTAAAAAGTTAAGAAATAAATAAAGCACAGTTTTTTTGTTGTATTTCATCCCCAAGATTAAACATGTTCGGTTCGGGTTTGATTTTTCCCTCTGGGAGAACTATCGGATCAATGAGGTTTCTGTTTTCGATTCGGCTCCGCTTCGACGCGGAGGTGGTGCAAACGTGAGAAGGGTACCAATGCTTGAGGTTTCTCAGCATCTATCCCCCGACGAATTCATCCCTCTCTCCACCACACTAATCACTTTTCTTCGTTCGACAGGCAGACCAATGAGGGTTCAAGAAACGATGGATCCTTTAGGTGTGGTGGCGGACGTAGTCGAAACCGCCAAGCTGAAAACGTGGGGGCAGACATCGTCCACGTCCGTGCTGATTGAGCACGGCAATTCAGTGGACGGCCTCGACTACGGCGCGTTCAAAGGCGAACGAGATAGGCGGCACTTGCGCGGGTTGGATGAAGAAGATGACGATGACCACGTGCTCGATTGCGGCGAGAGGCGAGCCATTTTCCCGCCCTCGCCGACCCCTAATCGGTGGGGCTCCAAGAGGGTAAATGACAACAGCAACCTCGACTCCAACCACACGTCGCCACCGTTTCACTGCAGACCTGACCTTAACATGAAGGTCGTTCTCTGGTGAGTGTTAGCCTCCCATGCCTCTTAGCGTGCGAGCAAGCTACATGTAAATAGTAGCACGAACAATATGCCTTCCCGTTTCTCCTTGTGCGGTAATCTGAAGCGACTTCCCGGTTCCAAATATCACAGCAGTATAAAAATACTTAACGACCTGGATTGGCTGGTTGGTAGTACACCTATACGGAATCCTCGAAACTTACTCTGCCGTAATAGATTTATCCAAATAAGTTCAACGATCACCCGTGATCAGACAGTAATCTAAATGAGAATATTGGAACACTGATGGCGACCCCTGGACTTGAAATGGAACAGGATGTTTCTTAATGAGAGTTTAACCTTCGAGAATCTTCTGATAAGCATGAAGCCGTAGTGAAAAAGATTTGTGGTTGGAATAACTAGTAGAGCGAAAGGTGCTGTCAGTTGATTATTTCTTAGACTATATTTAGCTGTTTAACTGTCTTAAGACGGGAGATTTCTCTTTGTGAATAATCTAATAATAAATCTAATTAGGTTATAAAACGATAATCACAAATTAAACTCTTAATTGATTAACCAATTCGGTTTAAATTTTGTTTTCGGTTTTTTGTTTCGCCAGTTATGAAGTAGTCATCAATCCAACATTCCAGTGACGTTGCAACTTCTCATTTCTATGTTTGTGTTGCCCTTTACCTAACGGCTCGGGCCGGAAGCTCGGAATCTTCAATAGCCATGTCGGTGCCAGTAGTCGGTGTAATTGGGGCCAAAACCTTTTTGTAAGGCTCATTTAATTCTCTGGAGTGTTTTAATCCAGGCATGATGAACGAGTGAAAAAATACTGAGCAGAGCATTGCCACTTCCGAAGTATATATACAATATGAAATGTTAAATGTATCTTCGCAGTATTATTGTATTTTTTTAATGAGCATTTTTTCAAATTTATGTCTCAAATTGACAAAATAACGTATTGCTTTATATTCATTACAGGACTGGTGATATCACAAGTTTGAAAGTAGATGCAATTGTAAATTCCACCAATGAAACAATGAATGAAAGGAACACAGTTAGTGATCGAATCATGGCTAAAGCTGGACCTGGACTTCTGGAAGAAATTAGGCGCGATGTCAAAGGTAAGAGTTGGAATGAGCCTCGTATATTTACTGCATTGTTTTAGAAAAGTGAAAAAAATATTTAGCACTGTTCCAATTAAGGGACATTAATATATGCTACCCATTAAACTGGGTTTTCATGTAACATGCGAGCAGTTCTTAGTGGAAGTGTCTCGCCCAGTCTAGAAGAAATTTCCACTAGCCAGCATGCAACGAAATTCCTTCTGACTCAGCCAAAATCACTTCATCTTTCGCACGCTGGTTGAAAACCCAGTCTTAATGTAGACTTAGAAGGCTAAAAATAATAAGTGAATTTATTACTTAACAGTTAGAATACAATTAAAATAGAAGAACATTATTCTGACTGAAAAATAAAAATACATTGTATTTTTCTTTTCATTGCCAGATGATAACTTGAGAAACTATATTATGCATGTTTTGTGTATATTGTGTATAAAGTGAAAAGATTATAATTTCAAATAGTCATATTTCTGCCTTTCGATGATGAATATGTGATATTCATTCCTTTGCCACTGTCATCATTCGGAAAGGCACAGTGTTGTGGAACAAAACACATCCTGATTTACTTGAAAATTAGAAATTATCTATCCATTCTAAGTATCTTGGTCATTAGGTTATAAATAATCGGTATGCTAAAGTCTGGAATATTTAGACGCATGCAGGCAGATAAAATATCCTTGGTCTGGCCGAATAGCGTGAATTACCCGCGATGTTTCTCTGGTGCTATTCTTTTTATTCGTCGAAGGAGGCGTCAAAAGTTAAGAAAAATTAATCTGGATTCTTTTTGCTGCAGTTTGTCGGACGGGTGAAGTAGTTGTTACCCAAGGACATAATCTACCCGCCAGGTACATTCTACATACAGTTGGCCCAAAGTATAATATCAAATACCAAACTGCAGCTGAGAACTCACTTCACCTCTGTTACAGGTAATTCATCCCTCACTCCAGTCTTACTAGCCTGTTTAGAAATCTACGCAGGTTGATGATTGAAATCAATACATAATTCTGTTTTTTTTTATTATCTATTGCCAGAAATGTACTGCAGAAAGTTCAAGAGCTCCAGTTAACTTCTGTAGCTCTATGTGTCATCAACTCTGTGCAAAGGAACTATCCCCCTGAGGAAGGGGCTCACATTGCTTTACGTGAGTATTCATTTAGAAAATTGATGTTGTGAATGCTCGCTTATTACTAGACACGGAATTCACTCTCTATCAGCTGTGATGCGGATCATTTACCGATCCATCGATGTAAGATGTCATAATTTTGGCATCATAATCAACGTGAACGAAGTCGTTCAACCTTATACTGGCGCTATGATTTCGTGGACAACGCGAATCGTGGCTAACCTGGAAGTTTCATCTTAAAATCCTGTCTTGTAGATTAATTTTATACTGTTTGTCATGTACAGGAATTTCGTGGACTTTAATCATATTTTGCTTGCGCTGTTAAGAGTCAGATTAGTTTTGGTACCACGTTACTTCGCACATACTTTATGTTGGCGTAGATTGTCGGTTCAGCTGGAATTGGCAATCTAGCAGTAAGGTTCGTTAAGATTAAGTGGCTCGAGTCCGCACTCAAAGTGCGAATCTTTTCCGTTATTTTTACTTGACATTATCAATTCCGGAAATATCACGATTCTGAACAAAGTGACCTTCAAGGAGTATGGGTGAAATATCCATTTGCGAAAACTAATTTTCCTGTAATGGAAAGGTTTTCGTATTTCTCAGTCAGTATTCTTTTTGGGCATTTAGATAGTGAGTGGATTAGTTTTCAATTAGCGAAAGTAGGTCATGTGCCCCAGTCTAAAATTGGAAATCAATAATCAAAGAACTGTAATCCTATATTCTCAAAGTTTTTTGCCGAGGTAAGCTTGAAATAAAATTATCTTGGTAAATCTAATGTCGTTAAAAAGGAAGCTTTGTTTATACTGATACTAATGCAGGAAAAGTAGAATATTTAATGTGCAATACAACTCCATTATTTTCAGGTTAGGCATTACATTCGGATACGCTTTTAGTCTGTGAGACTTAAAATTTTGAAAAAACTGCAATAGTGAAGAATACCAAAATATATTTCTATTTATCTGATAAAATGTCATCATTTCATGCAGAAGAGACCTCCTGAGGAAATTGGTCTTATGCTGTAACACTGAGAAAGGAGTTACAGTTGTCTATGACATTCTTTTTCCTATCACTAAACAACGGCAATTTCGCTCAACATTTGTTTTGGCTAAAAAAGAGATAGTAGTCTACAAAACCAATTCTTTGTCGATAATAGAATTCCAGGACTAATTTTAAATATACTTGGGAGAACTTGAATTAAATGTATTGATAGCCGTTTTGTAAAGACAAAATTCGATATTCTAAAGCAATTTTTAGGGATTTGCCTGATTCTCGTGCTGCATTCTGTGGGAGATTGCTACGATGGAATGACCAAGGAAACGTGATTTTTTTCAATTTTTGTATCTAGAAGCGAAGTGATGACGAAGGGATGGAATTTCGTATTTACAACTTTTATTTCATTACTCTGAACCACATTCGTTTGTTTCTCGACCCTGAAGTATTTATAGGTTTGTCTATCGCTAACTGGTCACCTTCAATAAAGATGTTTCATATAACAACATACTCAATGACTGTTTATTTATCGTAATCAAATATGATATTTTTTTAAATAATTCTTTCGTGTGGAAACTTTCCGCAAAACATTTCCTCAAGTCAAATAGAAACATTGATATCAACTGACAGAATCATTTCGATGCGTAAATAGCAGCGTAGCAATGAACTACGATGAGTCGAGCGAAACCGCATCCCGATGCGGTTTCAACCTCTCAAAATGAGACATTTAATATCACGTGACTCGACACCGGGCCGCGCAAATGACAGGGAATTCGCGGGCAGACGGAGCCTGAGCGCACCCGCTGTCACACGCGCTCAGCCAGCGAAGGGAAATGAGAAAAAAAATGCCATATTTGCTCAGATTTCCTTTCACTTTCGCCTGAAAAGTAATATTATGTAATTACTGCCGTCGGAGCTAAAATCAGCTTTTCTTTTCCATTAGTAGCAAGTGCTGCGTGTCGGAAATGAGACGCCTCACACAAAGGAGGCCATAGAAATGGAAAGGAAAGAGATGTTTTGGACTCTCAGTAAGAATGTTCGTTCGTTTAGCTCTAGCGGCGAAACCCCGGCTAGTCGTCATTGCATCTTCCCGTGGGCGACCCGAGGGGCCACGGAGAGGGGTGGTGTTTCCTTCGCCGCGGTAGCAGCACACCCCTCACGAGGCCTCTCGACATCCCTCTCCGCAGTCACCGAATAGCATTGCGAAATCTTAAGGATAA
Organism: Hetaerina americana; assembly: GCF_022747635.1. Classification (NCBI taxonomy): domain Eukaryota; kingdom Metazoa; phylum Arthropoda; class Insecta; order Odonata; family Calopterygidae; genus Hetaerina; species Hetaerina americana. The sequence goes on from NW_027286403.1 coordinate 12,247,988, forward strand.
GAGCGTCAAGGAAAATTATGACTTTAGGGGTTTATATGATAATCACAACGAAGCAGTAGAGTTTCCGTCCTTGTGCACTTTACAATCATAGTAGCGAGGAGAACGCTTGGAAATTAAGGTAAAGAGAAGAATAGGTATGTTAAGGGAAGTAAAAGTATACAGAGATACAGAATGATTTATTGTTATGTGTATTATGGGGTCTAAGAATAATTTGTATCCCGTTAGTTTGGGCTTAAGAGTGCAGTATTGTGTAGTTCCAGGGTCCGTTAAAATCCTAAATTAAGCTGGCATACTACTGGTAATACGAGCAGTAGCTCGTAATTTATGATCATTCTGCGTGGGTCTCTCACTAGATTATAAGGAGGGGCCATTGAATTACCCCTTACTTTATTTATCTTAATTTTTTTATTCTAGAAACTATATTCTTTGACTTACTCACTGTAAAGACGCTGCGTGGAAGACAAAAAGAATTGTACGCTATGAGCCATCCGACATACGATCCTGATTTGCATAGTATTTTTTGACTTCTGAATGAACGCGTGACAGAGGTCTCTCGCCATCTCCTGCTTTTTAGCGCTTCATCACCTGCCACTTTTTAACGCTGGATGCTTGTCATTTTCACTTACAGATACTCAACGCTCTTGCAAACGTTTCCAAAAATATCCTTTTCAAAACTCATTTCGGGATGACTTGGCGAGAGAAACTCTCTTTTTCTCGTTCAAAAGCTAATTTTCTGCTTCCTTTACCCGTCTGTAAGTCGTTGAAATTGGCGGATAAGTTTTTAAATCCTCCGAGATATCCTGATTTTTTTCACTTTGAAATGACTTTGCGGGATATTATTCTATGTTATGAATAGGAAAGAATTTGTTTCACTCCGATCCGCGAGGAGGGTTCACTCCTACTCGCAACCGAATCAAAGACAGAATTCATGAAAGCTTGAACTGCATGAAATAAACACATTTGCCGCGCGCGCACACACACACCCACAAACCACAACAAAGTGTCGGTGAAAAACTTACTTGTATCCCTTTGTGATTTTTTATTCATGAAATCATTACTATTTTTGCTGTTCTCCTTGTTAAGGTCTGGATGGACACAACAGCGAAATAATTCAATGGTCTCTCCAAATAAACTCAACCCAACATCCTACTCTACCGCAAGCCCCTCTTCATCTCCGTATACTTCCTTCCTCCCTTCATTCCATCCAACATCCCTATTCTATTCCTTCTCCTTCCTCGTTTACGTAACATTCTCCCCTCTATCACAGTTTTCAGCATGCCACTGCCAATCAATATGTTTTTCGCCCATTTTTCCCGCCTCCTTATGATTTCTCCCAACAATCCCCTCTCCTCCTCACCATACATACACTGTACATATGTACACTTCATCATTTGTCTTCTTTTTTGTCCACGTAATCTTCTCCATGCTTCTCCACATACATATTTCAAAAGCCTCCAGTCTACGCCTATCATCCAGCTTCAATGACCATGTTTCCACGTCGTACATAACCATGCTTCATATCAGAGTTTTAACGAGCCTTTTCTTAAAATCCATACTAAACTCCCCTGCCATCAATTCTCCCCTCCTCGTGAAAGCTCCTTTGTCTCACTCAATTATTTCCCTTATGTCCCTACTACTCTGATCATTTTGGTCCAAAACACTTTTGAGATAGGTAAACTGTTCCACCTGCTCTAGTTTTTGCCCTCCTATTTTAATGTTTAGCTTATCCGTTTCCTTTCTTGAAAATCGCATAACCTATGTTTTATTTATATTCATTCTCATCCCATACCTGTCGCACTGAATTTCCGATTCACTCAGCAATGCTTACAACCCCTTGGCTGACTGACAAACTAAAGCTTGGTCATCAGCAAACCTAACTGATTTATCGAATTCGTCGCCGACTTTCATTCCTATTCCCAGTTATTCGCACGCCCCTTTGATCATTTCCTCCACATATTCATTGACCAGCACCCGTAATAATGCATTACCCTACCTTACACCTCTCCCCAACCGTGCCCATGCCGACACTTCGTCCTCCACTCGCACCTGAGCAGTCTGAGAGATGTACAGGCTTCGGATTAGCCTCATTTCCCTCCAATCTATTCCTATTTCCTGCAATATACTTATTAGTTTTTCCCAATTCACTCTAACAATCACCTTTTCTAAATCTATGAAATCGGCAAATACGTCCTGATTGCATTCTATATTTCTGTCGATTAGCGTTGTCATTACTGCAGTGGCATCACGCGTGCCTCTCCCCTTCTTGAACCCACACTGATCATCCCCCAAGTAATCATTTGCCCTGCTCTCTTGCTGATGAGCCTGAGTACCACTTTAGCTGCGAGTGAACTCAAACTTTTCCTGCCTTCGCTTTTTTGGATAGGAACTAACACGGATCTGGCGAAATCTTGCGACCAAATTCCTCCCTCATTAAGGCTAAGAATTAGTCCATAAAAAATCCTTCCGCGTTCTCCTAAACCTGTAAGTTGTTCCTATATCCCATTTAGCCCAGCCTAAATCGCCATCAAGTAAGCCTGGAGCTAAGCGATCATCATCTGCGACATATTTTCTTTCTATGCATAGCCGTCATGGCCTAATGCTTTGACCATACAGGTCTGCATTCAGGTACCTGTGTATCGCATATAGTTCCTCTGCATATTCATTTCATCTGTCTTGAATCTTCCCTTGTTTAATTGATGAATTTCCTAACTTATTTGTGGTTGCTTGCTCTGATATTCCCTTTTTACTTCCTGACATTTTTTTCGCCTTCCGGTACAGCGCACTAATTTCACCCTTCCTTTGTAAACTTTCGATTTCCTTGCATTGCGTCTTCCACCACGCTTCTCTCGCTTTATTAGTTCCCCTCCTCAATTTATCATTTAACTCTTTGTGCCTTCTCTACCTAACTCACCATTTACATTCTTCCATTTTCTCCTTTCGTCTATATTTCTGATTAGCTCGTCCGTATTCCATGGTTTTCTTGTTCTATTTCTTTTTAATATTCCTATAGTTACATTTGCGGCTTTCGGTATCCAAGTTTAAATGTTCCCATTTTTTTCTGCTCCCTCCCTCAATCATGATTTTTTCTAAAGCCTGCTGATACTCCTTTCTTGTTGTTCCGGTTAATGCCTTTAATTTCCATTTCCTTAGCCGTTTTGCCTGTTTTACCCTTTTTCAATCCATCGTTACACTTCATCATTACTAAATGATCTGAATTCGCTTTCTTGTTGTTTCTAAATCTGTGTCTAACCATAATGTGGTCTAATTGATATCCTTCTGAATCCTCGGGTATTTCTCATGCATGCCTGTTGTGGCATGTAAAACGAATTTACGTCATGATTGAAGCCTTGTCTCCTGAAGAACTCTATCGCTTTCCCTCCACGGACTTACCTTGCTTCAACATAAACCGCAGTCCCTCCATTCACTAACACACTTCCAAATCATTTCCGTCAGCCGATGACCAAAATTGAAATATCATTTAATGGAATAGAAATTTTGCAGAAAAATACTAACCCGAAGAAATCCTTCGGTTGTGATCAAATACCAGCTCTAATATTTGAACAGCTAGCGTCGGAAATTTCGCAATATCTAGAAATCATATTTAAGAAATTGCAAGTAGATCACAGGGGCCCCAGTGTTTGGAAAACGGATAATGTAGCACTTATATTTGAAAACTTAGACGGGGGAACAGAACAATCACAGACCTATTTTCCTTACATCCACATCATTCAAGGTCATGGAACAATAATTGCTTGTTCGAAATTGATACACCTCGATAGTAAGGAGTTATTAATGAAAAACCACCAAGGTTTACAAGACAGAGCTTGAGCTTTTTGTTCATGATATTATTGGCTCGGGAGAGAGCAATGTACTATTTGTATGCATTTACATACATATATTATGAATATAAATATATATATATATATATATATATATATATATATATATATATATATATATATATATATATATATATTTTTTTTTTTTTTTAAGGTAATCTACCCGTTAAGGTAGGTTTTTGGATGGACACAACTACCAAACAAATATTTTATTACTCCTAATAAAACACAAAATCCATCATCCTACTCTATATCAGGTCCCTCTTCATCTCTGAGTACTTTCTTCCTCCCTTCATCCCGTCACACATCCCTATCCTGTTCCTTCCCTTTCCTCTTTTGCCCAACATTCTCCCCTCTATCACAGTCTTCAACATCCCACTGCCGGTCAACACCCCCTTCATCCACTTTTCCTGCCTCCATAGGATTGCTCCCAACAAACCCCTCTCTTCGCTCACCATACCAAGTACTTCCTCATTTGTTTTCTTCTCTGTCCATTTCACCTTATTCATTCTTCTCCACACCCACATTTCAAAAGCCTCCAATCTACGTCTATCCTCCTGCTTCAATGACCACGTTTCCGCACAGTACATAGCTACGCTCCATATCAAAGTTTTTACGAGTCTTTTCTTAACATCCTTACTCAAAGTCCCTGTCAACAACTCCCTCCTCCTTGTGAAAGCCTCTTTGCCCAGCGCAATTCTTCTCCTTACGTCCCTACTACTTTGACCGTGTTGGTCCAAAACACTACCGAGATACGTAAACTGTTCTACCTGCTCTAGTTTTTGCCCTCCTATTTTAATGTTAAGCTTGGCCTTTTTCTTTCTAGAAAATCGCATAACCTTTGTTTTATTAATATTGATTCTCATCCCATACCTGTCGCACTGAATTTCCAATTCACTCAGCAATACTTGCAGCCCCTTGGCTGACTGACAAACTAAAGCTTGGTCATCAGCAAACCTAACTGATTTTACGAATTCCCCGCCCACTTTCATTCCTACCTCGAGTTCTTCCCATGCCTCTTTGATCATTTCCTCTGCATACAGGTTGAACAGCAACGGTGATAATGGGCAACCCTGCCTTACACCCCTTCCTAACACTGCCCATTCTGACTCCCCGTTTCCCACCCGCACCTGAGCAGTCTGAGACATGTACAGGTTGCGGATTAGCCTCCTTTCCCTCCAGTCTATTCCTATTTTCTGCAATATACTCATTAGTTTTTCCCAATTCACTCTATCAAACGCTTTTTCGAAATCTACGAAACAGGCAAATACCTCCTGGTTGTGTTCTATATTCCTCTCGATTAATAATCTCATATATATATATATATATATATATATATATATATATATATATATGTATATATAACACATTTTCTACATTCTTTTTGTAATGATTGTTGGTGTAAATGTGCATGTAAGAGACGAGGGGACTATCTAGTTGATGAAGGGACTATCAAGTCTCAATTTCGTCCCAATAAAGACGTCTTATTATTATTTAAAGAGCTTTTGAATTGCCCGTCCTATATAACCAAAATAATTACCAATAGCCACTATTCCGTTGCCATCGGCATCGAGACATCCCTCCACGTTTCTCCCGATAACTCACTCCATCCTAAAAAGACTCCCTTTCACTTTCATCCCGAGAACGTCCTTCATTTTCATTCGATGAAAGCGGCATGGCCGTCAAAACGGAAAATATTTCCGAGTGTCATTTTTTATTCGTCTCTGTGTTTTAATATGCCTGGAATATTAACTGTGTTTGTGTCTATTCAATGGAATATGATCGTTGAAGCAAGATGATGTGTGTAGATTGGAGGTTTTTGAAATGTGGACGTGGAGGAGGATGGGAGGGGTGAAGTGGATAGAAAGGGAAACATAAGAGGAAGTGCTAGTCATAGTGGGGTAGAAGAGAGGATTGTTGAGAGAAATCCAAAGGGGAAAGGCAGGAAAGATGGATACAGAGCGTTTTGTTCGACGATGGGTTGTTGAAGAGTGTGTGAGTAATAGAAAGAGACTGTGAACGTTAGCCAAGTGAATAAGGGGTAGGAATGGGATACCCCTATCCGGCCCATCTAAACTTATCCAACACGTTGGACGGTATAAAGGGAAAGAGAAAGTATGCGAAATTAAAGAAGGATTTTTTTGTAGTTTCCGATTTAAAACTGCGTTTTGTTAGGATAGGCATAGAAATACATCGATGTAGCTTTTTAAAGCCTCTATCCATCCAAAATATCCCTTAAACGTCAGGACACCGATAATAATATATATTCATTCTAGGTATTTTATAGGCATGTTAAAGTAGGTTTCGGATGGTCCCTAACGACTTATTTTTAGGTATTACGAGAATTTACTTTTGCTTTTCCGTTCATTATTCATTTCTTCACAACTTCTGCCTGACTACATGCTGTCTAAAAAGCTTACTCTTCCTCTCTTTACTCCGCTTACTCCAAATTCTCCCCTCTATCACGGCCTTCGACACACCACTGCCTATAAATATTGCCTCCATCCACTTTCTCTGCCTTTCTCGGAATTACGTCCGCACTCTCCTCTTTTCACCCACCCCATTTAAAAACTCGGCGTGTCTTTCTCTCTGGCCAACTTAGTTTGTCCATTCTCTTCTACGCCTACATCTTAAAAGCCCCCCGACCATTCTCATTCTCTTGCCTCAAAGATCACGTCTCACATCCCAAAATCCCAAAAATGAGAACAGGTAAGCTAGAAAACATCAAAGAGAAATGAATAAATGGAATATAAGTAGATATGTTACGATTGTGTGAGGCGAAATGAAGAGACAGCAGTATCATTGGAGAGATAGTTAAAGATTGGTTTACAGTGGGTGTGGAGAGTCAACGTTGAGTGATTATAGTAATGAATGAGAAAAATGTGTAGAGGGTAGCGAATTAAGAGAAGGTGAGTGATGGAATTCTCCCTTTGGAGATGCAAGCTATTGCCGATCTAATGGCAATAAATGTGTGCCAACCGACAATTTGTCGCCGGGACGAGGAGATAGTTAGTATGATCAATTAAAAGAAATTATTAAGAACGTTTAAAGAAGGATGAAATGATGGAGAATGGGAACGCAGTGATAGACGAAGGGAGAGGTGGATGCAAGGGAGAGTACAGTTCAGGAATAAGAAATTATCATGCAGAGAAATAGGTTGAGTTTTGCAGAAGAAGGTGTTTGATAACACCTATCATCTGGTTTAAACATCATCACAGTCGCAGGTATAAATGTAAGATGCCGGGAGCAACAGGTAAATTATATCATGATCCGACATAGATATAGAAACCGAACCGTCAACGAACCCGTTTTCCCGAGTGTGGATGCAGACTCGTGCTATAATTGTCGTGAAATACAATTTAAGATTCAAAAGTATTGGGAGGAGCTGGCGAGTATCTAAAAGGAATTGGTGAATGTTTTACCTAAGTAATTAAAAATGGAGTACCGTCAAAAACTCAGTAAATATCGAAATGAAAATGTTTGGGGAGCCTAAGTACGGGATGGAAACAATTGCAATAGTAGAGAATAAGAGAATGAGGCAGGTAAATGAAAGAATAAAATGCAAGAACCTAAACACGGAAATTGGGAGAAGAATGCGAACATAAATAAACAGCATACTTATCCGATAAACTAATGGACTCAATGAAATACTGTGAAAAGATCGATGTGATGATATGGAGGAAAAATATATAAATGGAAATTTAGAAGCGCTGAATAAGAAGGTGAGAAAATTGTCTTGAAGTAGCAAGAGAAAAATCATTCATTAGATATAAGGCACGGAAGTTATTCATAGAACCAAAAGAAACTCAGGGAAGATAAAAATAATATGTGGAAGAATATTAGACTGGCTATGGCAAAAATATTAGACTGGCTAATGTAAATAAAAAAGGAATACGATGTTAGCAAGAATAGACTGGGTCCAGGAATACTAGATAGCGAGGTAGAAAAAGTAATAAGGCAAATGAAGTCAACCATGGCAGAATGAATAGATAGTATCTCCTTGGAGTTACTAACCCTTAATTACTCCCCGGAGTGTAGGGAAAAATGAAAGGATGGGGTTATTTGAACATAATCGCACTATATATAAGATAATAATATGACCAGAAAATTTCCTTGGGCCATTTTTGATCCTGATGCCGAAAACGTGTGAAGCAATCGTATTTGAGCAATCAACTACTTGGGCGAGGATCATTTTGGTTTGAGAAAGGGGATATGAACGTATGACACCATCGCAGTGATTAAAGCATCAGTAGGAAGAGACATTGAATATAATCGGGATGTGTTTGTGTGCTTTCTGAATTTTTACAACGGCGTTCGTTCGTGTAGATTGGGTAAATTTAACGGAGATATTGCGGAATATGAGCGTGGACTTAAAGGCGACTTATCCGAAACTTGTTCATGTATCGGACATCACAGGTAAGGGTAGAAGAAAGAATCGGGATTGACAGGGGAAATGAGACAGGGTTACCCATCAACGCGGGTACATACGAGTGTATGCTGAGGAAATACTAAGGGCAGCATGAGAAGGGCTGGAGTTGGGAATAACATGGCTCCGAGATGTTGGTCGCCGGGAGAACATTTTTTGTAGTTTTCGTGATGTATCATGTTGATGGAAATTAATGGTTTGGGATTTTTTTATTTGTCCCTGTCGCTTATATAAAATGCTCTTTTATTTCATTCCTCGGATTTTCCAGAGCATCGATATGGTATCTCGTAACTTGGAAAACAAAATGATTATGGAGCCAGTCCGTTGTGATTTCCCCAAAAACTATGCATTTTTCGATTTTTTAAATGTATACAGGGTTAGTTAATTTTCATCTTCATCGTTCGAGGTTGTCGACATTACCCCATGGCAACGCTTTTCGACTAGCAGCTACGATCTCATAAACAAACAGAACTCTAGACGAAAGTTATCGTTTGTTCGTCTAGCAACATTGGATACACTTCGTAAAGTTTGCATATTTTCTATCAAAACTCTTCATTGCAGACTCATTTCATACGTCTTATAGATCCAAAAGTGCTGTAAATCATACTCGGTCATCAGTGGTTACATATATTCCGAAAATGGTTCAACAGCATCGCTGTAAGCACTCGTGGTTCGCCTTTACCATATACAGGGTCCGTGTACAAAAGGTATCGGGACTGGTTCCAAAAATCAAAATTTATTGCAGTTATATATCATTACAATTATTGAATAATCTTCAAAATACATTCCTCCTGCATCGATAAACTTAGTTCGGCGCGTCTACCACTCGTCAAAAGCCCGCTGGAAGTCGGTTTCCGGAATACTGTTTAGAGTTTGTCGTCGCCGCTTAAACCGCCTCTATGGAGTCGAAGCGATATCCTTTGAGCTCCGGATGGTATATACGAGGGTCATCCGGAAAGTAGTACCCGTTCGTGAAATAAAGACACAAAAGTAAATATTAACAAACATAAAAAATTTTATTTGAAAGAGGATACTTTAAACTACTTCTCAACATAATCTCCAAGCAAATTAAGGCATTTGTCATAACGTGTGACAAGTTTCTGTATTCCTGCTGCATAGTCCTTCGCCGCCAGCTCATTGAGATACGCGAGGGACCCATCTTGCACAAATTTTTGCATAATGCAGATGGTGTTTAACAATTTCATGAACAATTGTTCGAGAAACATTGGGAAAATGCTCACAGATGTCATCAATTGTGACGCGCCGATCGTTCCTCACGAATTCGTCAACTGAGCTCACCAGTTGGTCTGTAATGACAGACGGTCTCCCCGAACGCTCATCGTCGTGTGTGTTCCCCCTCCCCATGTTGAAGTTGCGACACCACCGCCGAACAGACGACTCGTCCATTACATTGTCTCCATACACCTCCTTTAATTGGCGATGAATATCACATGGGCGAACGTTTCTTGCATTGAGGAATTTAATCACTGCCCTCACTTCACAACTGGCGGCGTTCTCAATTTTTTTAAACATTGTAAACAATCACAGAAACAACACAGGCAATGCTAGCGTCACGCAACTTGGCTCAGAGAAGGCAGACAAGCCACTGAAGCTATCTGACCTCGTCCAGCGGCTACTCGCGTCGTCAGCACTTCATACGGCACGAACGGGTACTACTTTCCGGATGACCCTCGTGTATGTATGTATATATATATATATACCATACGGAGGAAGAGGTCGATAGGATGTACGATCAGTTAGAGGACATAATCGCATGTGTTCCTGCAGGGAAACATTTTATAGTGATGGGGGATTGGAATGCGACGGGAGGCAAAGGGAGAGATGGTGATGAGGTGGGCGACTACGGTTTAGGCACGAGGAATGACGCGGGGAGAAAGCTGTTGAGTTCTTCACGAGACGGGGGTTAGTCATTACCAACACTTGGTTTAGACACCACAAAAGACGCAGGTATACATGGAAAATGCCAGGTGACTCAGAAAGGTATCAGCTAGATTATATAATCTCAAGGATGAAGATCCTAAGGCCAATAAAAATAATTACGAAGAACTCCTATACCGGTATTTCGGTCACCAGGTGACCATCAACGAGGAGAAAATCAAATAGGGCACTTGAACTAGGAAGAGGAATATGCACCAGGCACTATCCAAGTCAAATGTCAATCCACTTCCGGCTTTCCCTTGCAAGGGTTTCGTGGGATGACGACCGCGGAAGCCTTGCCTCTCCCGCTGCCGTGCACGACACACGGCCGATTAGGCCGAGCCCCGTAGTTGCCAGGACTCAAAATCTCTGTTTTGTCCATCATGTAAATCTTGGGAATGATAATTGAGGTGGTTTCCCGTTGCCTTCCTCAATATTTTTTTAACGTGACACCATCACTTACTGGCCGCCCCACTGGGGTCAGACGCCATTGCAGCCACCTTCTTGAGGAACACACGCTGCGTGGACTACCTTTCGTCTGGCTCCTAACCTTCGCCCTATCTGGCATGGGTGTCCCTACCAGGAGCAATTATTATTACTCCCGCCTGCACAGCTCTAGGGATCGTCGGAACGCACAAGCCCTTCCACCACGTCAAGGTTGTAGTCCGGGGAGGGATACACACACACACACACACACACACATATATATATATATATATATATATATATATATATATATATATATATATATATATATATATATATACACATATTCATTTTTATTACATATATATATGACTCACTGGGTTTCGAATTTTAATATATATATATAACACTTTTTTAAAAGTCTCACGGACGTGAATAATAATGATGCATAAAATTATAAATATATATATATATATATATATATACTCATATATACAGAAACAGATATAAGGAAAAGGGATAGGAACACATACTACCTTGATCAAAAAGTTCCCGGAATAACCACCGTGTGGCGCTCCCATCGTTCCGATTTGAGTTCTGTTTTTTTTGTTAAATTGGTACATCTGTTGTTGATATTCCCTTTAAATCTTAGTGTCATAACTTGACATTTGCAAAAGTTACGTAGCCAAGAGTACATCTATCTCTGTGTGTGTTGGCGATTTTTTACAATTTCAGAAATGGATTTAAATTTGCAACAACGAACTTGTATTAAATTTTGCGTAAAAAACGGATTTAGTGGCGCACGGACGTTGGAAATGTTGGAAAAGTGTTTCGGCAACGATTCTCTAAAAAAACGGCCGTTTACCAGTGGCACGAGCGGTTCAGAAGTGGTCGTGAGTCAATCGAAGATGATGAACGCAGTGGCAGACCATCGACATCGAAAGTCGGTGAAAAAATTGATAAAGTAAAAGAAATGTTGGTCAATAACCGCAAATTAACCATCAGAGAAATAGCGGAGGACTTGAACATTGCCTATGGATCCGCCCAAGACATTGTGGTTAATGATTTGGGTTTCCGTCGTGTAGCATGCCAAAAGACCTCAATTTCATGCAAAAAAGAGACCGTGTTGACGTCGCAAAAGACATGATTTGCGAGGCTGAATCCGATCCCACATTCATCAAAAGGATCATTACTGGAGACGAGACGTGGGTTTATGAGTACGACACGCAATCCAGACATCAGGCAAGTGAATGGCGTTCACCAAATGAGCCGAGACCAAAAAAACCACGTCGTTTTCAGTCAAAAAAGAAGGCAATGCTGACGGTTTTCATGGATTACAACGGTGTAGTGCATCATGAATTTTTGCCAGACAGTAAACAAAGAGTATTATTTGGGCGTTATGAGACGTTTGCGTGAAGCAATTCGCCGAAAGAGACCAGAAATGTGGGCAGAAAACTCGTGGATTTTGCACCATGATAACGCACCGTCGCACAGTGCTATCATTATTCGTAATTTTTTGACGAAAAATGCAACAAATACCATCCAACAGCCACCGAATTCACCTGATTTGGCTCCCTGTGACTTCTTTCTGTTCAATCGAGTTAAAAAACCATTACGGGGAACGCGTTTTAGCAGCCGAGAGGAAGTAATGGAAAAATCGCAGGAAGCACTGATGGACATACCGAAAACCGAATATAAAAAATGTTTCGAGGATTGGATCAAGCGCTGGCATAAGTGTGTTGCAGTCGATGGGGATTACTTTGAAGGGGACAATATAGATTTAGATGAATAAACTTGTATTTTTAATTTTCTGAATAAATTCCGGGAAATTTTTGATCAAGGTAGTATAAAGGACGAACACAATAAAGGTGGGGAAGGCGGAATCGAACGTATCACAAGAGTAAAAATATTTCCTTGACCGGGATTCGAACACCGGATCTTTCCACTTGCCGGGCGGATGCTCTAACCGCTTGAGCTATGGTTCAATTTATTTTTATTCGGTCTAGTATGTTACACTGCTAGTGTTTACATTGTACACATTGTCAGCTTACAGATTATGGTTACAGAATATTTTTTTCCTTATTATGGTTACACACTTACATAGACATAAATTCATATACATGGCATAAAACAATTGTGACCATGAACAATACTGTGGAAGGAAATAATAAAGGCAGGGTTCACAAAATATAGAAGGAATTATTTGGATTAGCGACGGAACATTAGATTTGGTTGGAATTATTGATAGCTTTGAAGATGAGTTATTCAGAAAAACAACTTTTTAACCACGGACGAAGTGTGTCCGGTACCGGGGGCAGCCACATCCGTTCCACCAATGCTTGCATGCCTTTAGCGGAATGTTTTTTCGCGGTTCTCATCTGTGTGAATTCCACGATTAGGGTGGTCATTATGAAGGATTTGAAGCTCGGAAAGAGCCGAAAGTTCAAGGTGATCAGATTCATGTCGGTAATGGCACCACCACCGAACACGTCCCAGGTTTTATAGATCTTTTTTAGAGCTTCCCATTCTCTGATTTTATCGTTGCATCCAAGGATGAGATGTGCGACGTTGTCTATTCGACCGCATGACGGACAAAGGGGCGAATCGGCTAGCCGAAGATGGTGCCTCACTTCCCTCGTCATGACTGTGTTCGCGATTAGGTTAAACATTCCACTACGTGCCTCATCGTTCGCCCTGCTGGTCGCCCAGTTTTTCCAAGAAATTGTTCTTTTTGATGTATCTTGTTGCTGCTCGGTAAGCGCTCTGACATACAGGGTCTTCACCCGAATTGCTTCTCCATCTCGCAGGAGAGAAGCGACTTTTTTCGTTTCATCAAATGCCCTCCGGTGGCATACGTCGCGCGCGAGTTCCTGCCACGCGTCCTTGAGGAGTGCCTTGCGCCACGCGTCGTCACCGCCGAGGATGCGCAGGCTAAGCTTCGCGTAGACCACCTTCGCCTTTAGAGCTGTATCGGTTAAATTGAGACCACCCTGCTCAAACGGGCCATAGAGCTGGTTTCGGGACACTTTCTTTACATAGCCATTCCAGATCATTTGGTTGGACACTCTAATAAAGTATGCGTTGTATTTAGTGGGTAAGGGCCATAGATGGGCCACATACCATATCCTTGGGAAGACAATCTGGTTGAGGAGGCGGACGCGGGTCACGATCGGGAGGGAAGGGAGTGAAAGCTTTCCAGCACTCCATTTTACATGATGGTCAATAATTCCCCAGTTTCGCTCAATCGTGGGAGCCAACTCCCTCTCCCACCAGAACCCCAAGATTTTGAGCGAGGGCGCTTCTGACCAACCGATGGAGTTCGAGGGCCGGTCGCCCTTCAGCAGCAAAAACCCGGATTTCCGGTTATTGAGGAAGATACCACCCTGCTCATATGACGTTAATATGTCGTGGGCTAGGGCCATGTGGGACGGGTCGTCTACGAAGAGCGTTATGTCGTCAGCGTATGCGACGCCCAGGCAGACGGCGCCGTGACGACGTACCCCGATTCCACTGCTCTGTAGTCGTCTGAGTATGGGGTCTAAGGCAAGGGCGAACAGCAGCATTGACAGTGGGCAGCCCTGCCGAACGGAGTTACTGACGGGGATGGGCGGCGAGGTGGCATTGTTTATCCTAATTATAGAGTATATTCCGTTATATCGTTGATACGGCACGAATGAAGTACTCGGGGAAGGCCATCTTCTTGAGCAAGGTGAGAATCCATTCGATCCGGACCAGGTCAAATGCTTTCTCAAGATCGATAGCCACGAGTGATAAAAAACGATCACCATACAAGGGGGCGGAAAAAATGATGTCACGAATTAAAAGTGCTGCATCGAAAATGTTTCGCGTTTTCGACACGGCGTACTGGGATGGAGAGAGGACGATGTCGGCAGCAGCCGTCATTCTACATCGTAGGACGTGCGCCAATATTTTATAGTCTGCGTTTAAAAGGGCGATTGGCCTGAAGTCGTTGAACGACTTTGGCCGCGTCTTCTTTGGTATAAGCGTTATCACGGCGGTCCTCTGACTTGCAGTCAGAGAGCCGCTAGCTAAAATACAGTTAAAAAGGTGGGTTAAAATAGGTTTTAAAACATCCCAGTACGCCAAATAAAATTCAAAGGGTAGGCCGTCCAAGCCGGGTGCTTTGCCCTTCGGGAACATGGACGAGACGCAGTCCAGTTCGTCTGAACTTATGTCTCGACAAAAATCGTCTTTTTGATCCGTAGGAAGCGTAGGGAGAGGGGGGAGAGGGGGTGCGTCTCCCTCCTTCCATGGAGGATACCTGTTAAAGGTGTTTTGAAAGTGCCGGCCCGCTTCCTTAAGGAGGTCGGTGTCACCGGCGGCAGATTCTCTGACAGGGATTCTGTCTATATCGGAGCCAGAGTTGGATTTCATCCAGCGCCGAAGCTCAGATAGCGTTAGGGGGCCCCCTTTATCCGTGTCCAGTTCTTTTTGCCACTGTTGGGGAGCGTATTTTGGAGCTCGTGGCCCAGGATAATTTTTTTTAGGGACGAAACTTGGGCGTGGAAACCCTCCGGCGCCACATCCTTACGCAGGAGCTCTTCCAGCGCTCGGCGGTAGAAGGAGATGGTGTAGTTCTTTTCCCTACGCCACTCGAAAGTTTGCCTTTTGATGTGGGTGACAATGTGGGGTTTGAAAACCTCGTCCCACCATAGAGCGAGGTTTGCACCGGGACGGAGTGCCGCGATCAGTGCACACACCCGGGTGCGGATAGAATCACGACGAGTCGCGTCCTCCAACACGCGGAGGTCCATGCGCCACACGGAGCCGCAGCGGTGGACGTGCGCGCCCGGGGTTGCGTCCGGGCACGTAACTCTCATGATCACTGCGCAGTGATCAGAGAAGGACACCGGGAGGGTGTCCACTGTCTGGACATCATTCTTTAGGGATGTCGAGACGAAGAGGTAGTCAATCCGCGTCCGAGAGTTAGGCCCTGATCGCGTGAAGGGGGCGGGACCGGCGCAATAAGAACGCACTGCGTCAATCGCTCTATTGGAGTCGAGCATCAGTGAGAGCGCCCGGCTTGGATAGTATGTCACGTTATCCCTGTTCGAGGCACTATCCTCTCGGCGGTAGATAGTGTTAAAATCTCCGCCTAATATGGCCTTCCCCGAGAAGGAATACAGGTAGGGGAGGAGAAGTTCATTGAAATATGTTTCGCGCTCTGCCCTCGCGCGCTCACCGGAGGGAGCTTAAAGGTTTGTGATATGGATACCATTCACGATAACGGACGTTATTCGGCCCGAGGGGTGGCGGCGAACATGAGAGAACGGAATGCCATTTCGGACTAGGGTGGTGGTGCCAGAATGACTTTCGGCGAAATTGCCGATAGCCTGAAAGATGTTCGCATCCCAGACTATGTCCTCCTTTACCTCTTGAAGGAGGATTACATCAGCCCTAAGGTCGCGGAGAAAACGTTGGAGGACTGCAATTTTTAAAGCGCTATAAACGCCAGCAATATTAAGCGAAACAATATTCATTGGTGGAATGATAGGACAGCTATGGGCACCGGACATCACTTACCAGAGTCCTGGTCATGGCTTACGTCACTTCGGTCGCGGCTCGAACCCGGGCGACGAGTGCTTCGCCGCTTCCCAGGACGCTTCGTCCGACGGGTCGACGATCGAGGTCTCGAGTTGCCACCGCATACCTCCCCTCCGACCTCGTCCGAAGAGGAAGACCCAGCCGTGGTTTCTACGAAGAGCGGGTTACTCGGCGGCATTCCACGGGGGGCCCTGTTCGAGCGAGCAGAGCTGTGGGCCGTCCCAGCCCAGGAGGTGGCCTCAGGGGGGGGCGGGGTGGCGGACTGGTGGTCTTCTGCCGAAGGGGCCCCATCGGGAGAAATTAGAGGAGATCGGTCGAATTGGTCCGCCTCTAGAGGAGCCCTGGGAAGATCGTCGACACCTTGGCTGTCCTCAAAGGAGAATGACGATGGAATGTCTGGGATTGTTGACGTCGACAATGTTTTGCTCGTACATGTGTCAACTTCCGCGGCCGGTGATACTTTCTTGATTATCCGTGATACCATAATGGAAGGGCCCGCCGTTGAGGAAGGGGGACAGTCGCAATCGGATACATCCTCCCCCGCTGTCACCCTTGATTCTCGGGGAGTTAGAAGCCCGTGAAGCAAGGATTGCGGGGAGAACGCATCGTTGGCGTGGCCAGAGAAAGGAAGGACGCAGGATGATCTGTCCTCTTTTGACGGGGTCACGGAGATAGGAGCCGGTGGTCGCGAGTGTGTATCCGAGCTGGTAGGGACCGCAGCTTGATCGATGTTCGAAATCAGCAGTGCAATGTCGTCCGTTCTCTTCTTCTTCGGATCCCTTTCTTCCGTTGACGACTTTCGCTCCCTCTGAAATTTCCCTCCAAGTGGAGGGGGATGCGGGGGTTCGGCGGGAACAGCTGGGGGCGCACCCTCGATAAGTATCAGGGACCGCGCCCTCTCCTCCACAGCCATCTCGGGCTCATCTATCTCCTCGGCGGTGTTCGGATTGGAGGCCAAAAACATTGCCTCCGCATAGCTCTTTCCTCCCTGGTTCCGAGGGCAGGTCTTGCGCTCGTGGCCTTCTTGGTTGCAACGGGCGCAGGTGCGGCGCTGACCCTCGTAGATGATGATGGCCCGGTTGCCGCCGATGTGGAGGTACGAGGGGATATTTCTTTCGACCGTCATCCGCACCACTCTCGTACCTGTTAACACGCGTGCCAATTTGTCGCCGTCCCACCTGTTCTCCCACGAGCGATGGATTTTTCCAAAACGCTGAAGCTCGCCTGTTATATCTTCCAATGGGGTCTCCACGGGGAGACATAGAACCCTGACATTACAAGGGCTACCGGAGGTCTCGTCAATAGTAATCGTCGTCCTCGGATCATTTTTGGATGGAAACGGTAGTTTTCGTGGGATAAGATCTAGAATCCTCTTCATAGTAGCTTCAGTTGCCAATTTCAGGAATACCAAATGGCGGCTATATCCAAATTGGATCGCCACAATCTCTTCGGGTGTGAGGCCCAGCGACTCTAGTGTAAAGAGGTGGACCTCCAACGGAGTAGGGGGTTTCGCCTTCTCATCAACTTGCAAGGTGAGCGTGTTTACGCGACGTACGACCATTTTGAAAGAAATCAAATGGAGCACGCCAGCGCCAAGAAAAGAAGAAGAGCGCACTGAAAGCACTCCAAGAAGGAAAGAAAGAAAAAAAAACACTCACGAACGCTCCCTCCCCGCTACGCGAACCCGGCGGTAGCAAATAAAAAGGAGCCTAAGCTCTACACTAGGAGTCAAGGTCAGTCTTGATCCAGTAAACAAAACAAAGGCACGGCCTTCCCGGCGGAAGAAGTCGAGAGTCAAACTGCACGCTTCTTGATGAACTAGGCGGTCAACCGCCGCTCGAAACAAAACACGATCGGAACCTCGATTTCCGAGAGTCCGGCAGTGCCGCTCTCCAAACCCCGGCGGCCGAAGCCTCGGACGCCGGCGAATTTTAGACACTCGGTGAACACAGGCACGTCCTGCTATCGAGGAAACGTAATTTACCCTGAGATCCGTGGGTCTTATATGTCGCCAAGCGCCCCGATTGTTTAGCCAAGAGATATATATATATATATATGGCTGCGTAACTTTTCGCGGCGGTGGTTTGAAGTATTCTGCATTGTCGGGTTTCACCGCGTCGTTGTTTGATTCAGACAATAGTTTCGCCGAAGTTGCATTCGGCGTCTTCACGTCGCAGATGAGGGACTCGGAATTTTGCCATCCTTATACCTGTATAGGTGGTACCACCTACATAAGGGTGGCAAAATTCCGAATCCCTCATCTTCGACCTGAAGACGCCGAATGCAACTTCGGCGAAACTGTTGTCTGAATCAAACAACGACGCGGTGAAACCCGACAATGCAGAATACTTCATATATATATATATATAATATATATATATATATATATATATATATATATATATATATATATATATATATATATATATATATATATAAATATATATATATATTTATTTATTTATTTATTTATTTATTTATTTATATATATATATATTTAAAGGACAGATTAGCACAAACACTGAAAATTCTTCGAAGCATTGTCCTTGGGCCTATTCACATTTTTTCCAGCGACTCTGCCGTGGCCGGTACGCGCCCTGGAAGGCATCTTCGGGGACCTCTCGCAAGGTCTTCGTCACGGATGTTAGGATCTCTTCTATGGATGAAAAAGGGGTTCCTTTCAGGGCTACCTTAATCCGAGAGAACAAAAAGAAGTTTGCTGGGGCGACGTCAGGACTATAGGAGGGGTAGGGCAGCGTTGGCACCTGGTGTTTGGCCAGGAATTCGAGGACTCGTAGCGCTTTGTTGCCAGGCACGTTGTCGTGATGGAGTTGCCAGGTAGCGGAGATGTCCTTTCTCGTCCTGCTGTGACCCTTTTTCGGAGTCTTTCCAGCACATCTACGTAGTAGGTAGCGTTAACAGTCTGTCCTTGAGGAACAAACTCCTTATGGACCACTCCTTTACTGTCGAAAAAGATAATGAGCATTGTTTTTCCTTTTGATTTGCTCAGTCTTACATTTTTGGGTTAGGGGGACTGGACGCTGTGCCACTCAGAACTGTGGCGTTTTGTTTCTGGATCTTATTCAAAAACCCAGGTTTCACCACCAATGTTGACCTTGTCCAAATAATTAGGTTCATTTTCAATACTTTGCAAAAGTTCACGTGAAATTTCCGCTCGGTTGGTCCTTTGGTCGTCTGACAACACCTCGGGCACGAGCTTGGTGCACACTTTCCTCATTGCTAAATCTTCCGTAAAAATGCGCAACAAAACAGCAGACGACATGTTCAGGCCATTGGCAACCATCTTGATACTCGATTGACGGTCAAAGTCCAACAATTGTCAAACACGAGCCACATTGTTGTTGGTTTTGCTGGTTGACAGCCGCCGAGAGAGTTGCTCGTCGTGAACCTCACCCCGGCCCTCCTTTAAGGCCTTTAACCACCTCGAAACTTGTGAGTAAGGCGGAGTCGAGTCCCCGTAAGCCTCACGAATCGTTATGTTAGTCTCCTCAAGAGAGTTTTTCAGTTTAGCACAAAATTTAGTGATCGCGTAACGTTTGCTTGATCGTCGATTCCATTTTTTTGTGATACGGTCGGGGCGCAGAGGTTTACAATAACAGATGTCCTGCCACTTACACTACTTGGAGAGCACTGAGACCGGTTTCGCGGCAAAGCCTAGCGTCCCTCCCCCCACCTCCAAGTTTCCCTCTCCGACCAATAGGAGTTGGGTGGGAAATTCAATTGCATTACTTTATGAAAGCACCCTGTAAATGCTATATATTATGTATAAATACAATAATATGCTTTATATATGATACTAAATATACTTAGTATTATATATACCATAATATTGTATATATTAATATTGTATTGTTTAATAATATATAATATTGTATACATAATATAATTGTGGGTCACGGTAGTCCAGGGGGTAGAGCGTTGGACTACTCACCGGAGGGTCCTGGGTTCGATTCCCGGCCAAGGCACTATGGGAACCTGCATCTACACCCAAGCTATGTGATTTTTTGGGGACCAGGGAAACCCTAGCCGGGAAACCATAACCGGCACAGGGCAAGGAACTGGCTCCCCTACCGTGATATGTGAATTTCACATGCTGTCTGGCTTAGTACTGGGTGAACTCTACCATCACCTACTAAACTAAACTTCGGGTTGATTTCTGTATTTATTGTATATATATATATATATATATATATATATATATATATATATATATATATATATATATATATATATATATATATATATATATATATATATATATTGATATATATATATATATATATATATATATATATTGATATATATATATATATAGAAATATATATATATCAATAAAGACAGAAATCAACCCGAAGTTTGGTTTAGTATATATAAGGTTTGGTTTAGTATTAAAAAATATATATATATATATAAATATATACACACATATATTTATAAATATATATATATATATACACACATATATATATATATATTCATATTTATATATATAGAAACACACACACATGGATGTTGATATGTATAAGGAAAAGAGATTGGAACCCAAACAAAAGACAAACATAGAATTAGTGGCCAAGGTGGAAAGATATACATTACAAGGAGGAAAAGTTTCCAAGACTGGAATTTGAACCACGGACCTTTGACTTGCTGGGATGATGCACTGCTGATTGACTTGAGGAAATGTGTTTGACAAAGCCACAGAAACGAGGCACTTGGTTGCATAAACCCCCGCAGATTTCAGTGGTTATTACGTTTCCTTGATAGCTCAATTACTAGAGCATTGGCCCAGCCAGTTGTAGATCCTTCGTTCATCTCATCCAGGGCCTGCGTTCTTCCACCCCCCCAATCCTAAGTTTATATTGTGAGATATATTATGTACTTATCATTTATGTATGTTTTTGTCCCTTTTCCTTATTTCTGTATCCATATGAAGTCCCGTTCAAGGAAATATTTTTGCGCTTGTGATCTGTTCGATGCCTCCTTCCTCACCTCTCCTGTGTTCGTCCTTGCTGTGTATTCCTATCCATTTTCCTAATATATATTTCCAAAGAAAGGCCACTTACATATGTAGTTTAGACGTTTCGACGGCATGGCCGTCATCATAATGCCGTTCTCGTATTATATTTGAATTTGGTCAAAGCTCTCAACGCCCTCAGAGTTACATTTGAGAAGCCACATTGTCCATATTTAAATTTCCTATACCAGGCTAGCAAGTGAAACTTTTATTTATTTTATTTAACCTATTTCTTAACATATCATAGGTATTTAATTCACTGATTAAAATGTCCCAAATTAGCACCTCTTTCTTAAATGTTCTCATATTTATCCCAGGTTCATAACTTTACAAGATGATTTGATTGTATAATAGTAATTGTTGATAAGACATGAATCATACTTTTCTGCTTTGCTAAAAAAGATTTTTCTCTTCTCCTCAGGTACCACTCGCCGATTTCTGGAGCAATGGTCTGGAGCGCTGCTTTCTACTGTGGTATTCGTTTTGGATACCTTGGATCTTGGAATATATCGTCTGTTGATGCCGTTATACTTCCCCCGAAACCCTATTGAAGAAGAAAATGGAAGGCGATATTTGCCTATACACATTGGTGGTCCTGATGGAGAACCTCAGATCCCAGATAGACAAATTCGAATTATAGACAATCCACAGAACTCTCACAATACAGATGGTTGGTTTCTAATGAATTAGTAAATTTAAGAGTATGTACCCAGAGACTATACTATGAAATTTAATAGGGTCATGAAATTGGCAAGAGATTAGTTGAATACTATGGAAGTATTTTGATTGAATACAATTATTGCCCACGACTGTACATCCAATTGCTTTCCTTCAAAATATAAGAGTACACAATGAAGTCTTGAAATTGTCTATTTCTGCAAATATAGGGAATAATGTTTGTTAAGAGTGAGTTGCAGCAGTCCAAGAGTAGAACCATGGACCTGAAGGCTCGGGTTCGATTCCCAGGCAAGCCTCTCCGGGCACCCTCAGCTCTGCCAAAGATGTGTGATTTTTCGGGTATTAGATGTTCTGGAGAAACCATAACCGGCACAGGGAAAGGCACTGGTGTGAATACGAATGCCCCCCTACCCTGATACACAGCTGTATTCTTAATTATTTTGAAGCCATGGGGAATCTGAAGAATTAATATCAAGAAACTGTGGACGATGCCACGACAGTAACTTTTCGATGGAGTCATCCACTAATATAGATAACAATGCAACAATTGCAGAGTATAAAAATCATTCATTAAGTTCCAAATTCAGTTAATTTTTTTTCATCAAAGAACTTCACCATATAAAAACTTTTTAACCAACTATCCAAGGTGATGTTTCTACCAATTTTATAGACCATCAATTCACCATCTTGAGGCTTACCTGCATTAACTTCAAAGTTACCCGTGTAACTTGGAAATTTATTGAAGCAACTTTATGCAGGGCAACTTTGAGTAAACCATGCTCTAAATTTTATATAATGCTTTCTTGATTCTGATGGCATGTGTTGCTGACAGAAAAATCTTCCCCCGAAACTAACAGTTTATCAGTTGGAACAATAGATCCAAGGAAATACGATTTCTGACGATTTTGAACAAATGATTTTAATATTTCTCTTTCATATACATGCATACATACTTTCTCATACTTTTTATCTGTTTATACAAGTCAAATCATCAAACTATGAAAATTGCTTGAGAAATTTTATTTAATAAATACTCATGGTCAGCCAAAACTTGTAATTTCCATTTATTCCACATTTATTCCAAGTTTAGACAAATATCATTGCATATCCCAATTGAATTGTAGAATTGAGTGATTTTATATCCAGTACCAGTAGGTCCTGCTTCTCTAGAAATTCTCTAGAAAAGTTTCTTTGTATCATTTTTGGTATTGTTTCATATGCCATGAAATTTTATCCAGCTCAATGGAATTGAAAAGACAAAACTATGTTGGAAAAATTTCTTGCTTGCTTCTTAGCTTCTGCTATGCCTAGGAGTTTGACTAGAATGTTTCTCACAGAAGATTTTCCCACATTATGCTGGGTGTTTCTTCCAATTCCAGTGGCCAATGAATTAATTCAGTGTTTGATAGCAGTTAGTTTCAAAGAACATCATAATTTTAGTTAGTGCAAATAAGTTAGTGCAAAACATCGTAATTTATTTTAATGGGGTATTTAATGCAATTCCATGAATTGAAAGAAACATTGTGAAGTTACATGGATGGTTTCTGTGTATTTCCAGGATACAGACTGCATTGGCCAAATGTACATGAACTTTAAGAACTTGTTGACTACAAGGTCTGTCCCAAAAGTGGTAGGACTTATTTTTTCCTAGATAGACGGACGGACGGCGGTTTCTCTGGCTGGGTTCGAGGAGGGGGAGTTTCAGGAAAGGCTGGAGGCCGGTGTAGGTTGGCCCCCAGCCTTTGCAGAGTGCGGATCATTAATTTTGAAACTTCTGTAACGTGACCTTGTTACACACAGTCATGAGCCAGTTATTGGAACAGCGCTATGCCATCAAATTTTGTATGAAACTGGGAAAAACTGGGGAAGAGAGTCATGACATTCTCTGACAGGCAGCTAATGATGATTATACCATGGGTAGATTGGGTGTTTTTGATTGGCACTAGTTGTTTCAGTAGGGTAGAGAAGATATTGAAGATAACAATCGTTCGAGACGCCCTTTGACCTCTCAAAGTGACGAAAATCTTGCAAGGGTGAAGGCTTTGTTGGGCAGGGATCGAAGATTAACTTTTCGCATGGTTTTTTATGAACTTGGCATCCCTAAAAGTGATGTTCATCAACTTGTGACCAAAAACATGGGCATAAGAGAGGTGTGTTCGAAGTTGTTATCGCAAGTGCTCTCAGACAAACAAAAGGAAAATCGCATGCGGATCTGCCAAGAGCTTCTCGATCATACCTCAGCCACTCTACAGCCCTCATGTTGCCTCACCAGACTTATCCTCTTCCTCTACCTCTAATTTGTGCTCGATGGATTTCACCACGGCTTGGTGAAAGCGTTAAAACAGTCCATGACGAGGGAGCTTAGCAGCATTACGGGCGCCACCTTCCAGAAGGCGTACGAGGCGTGAAAAACCCACTGGCAGCAGTGTCTGGATGCACAAGGGTGCTACTTTGAAGAATATTGAATGAATGTATTAATTCTGGCAAAAAAAATTTATATCGACTCAGTTCTACTACTTCGGGGACTGATCTTGTATGTGATAAAGGAAAGATAATGGTGGGAGGATACGATAAGAGGAAGCTCTTGCTCTGACCATGTCATTCTCATTGACAGTTTTAAACTTAAAAGAGTATATGAGTCATACAAGTGCTAATGTTGGGTTGGACCTAGTCATCCATACATTCAGTAAATTTTAGCTATTAATAGACAGAAATAATAAACAGGAAAATATCCATAATTTTTTAATGCTCTTGCTCTACTCATTTTTAATGCAGGTTGTGACGAGTCAGTGGATCTGTCATCTTGGTCTTCCTCTCAATTTGATGTCTCCTTAAATGTTGGTGAGCATGCCTTTAGTCAGATGCAAGGTGACTTGGATCAACAGCGGCTGCTTGGTGGAAGCCATGGGCAAGGAGACCCCCTTGGTGACATTATGCTCAAAGAAATGCAAAATAAAGAAAGGTCAGTGGATGTATCATGATTTAATGCGAACCAACTTTTGATCCTGCTGCTTTGCAAAAAGTTGGTGCACTATAGAAAAATAGCATGCAAAATGTGCCTTTGGTATTTTTGATTTACCTATAAAAATGACTTGATTACGCAAAATTGTGTCCAAAATTTGTACTGAGGAATAGCTTGAAGTAATACCATGGGCTTAGAGTGAAATGGTGATGCTACTTGCTAGTACACAGGTAATTAGTGCAAAAGATATTCATACATATAGATTCCTTGTTTCCTTGGTATTTGTAGTGCTCTAGCATTACCTTTTACTATCACACTCCAAATTTATTTTCATGGTGCTTGTTTTTGTACATAATATTTTCATGTCTATCTCCTTTTCAAGTGTCAATTTCAAAAATCCATCTTTGACTTTCTCATTACATCTGTCTTCTAATTTTTTCATAAAAATGACTATTTTATCACTGTTATTGTTATTATTGTTATGGAGTTACCATCTACGATGGACACAGACTGTACACTTACGACGGCGGTCGTAAGTGTACAGTCTGTGTCCATGGACACGGGCTGTACGGCAGTTCAATAACTACCCGTGTTAGAAATTAAGAAACCATTTTTTCAAAAATATTTTTTTTTTCAACATAGTCCTCTTTTAGAAAGATACACTTCTCCCAACATTCCGGCCATTTTTTCAACCCCTCCAAAAAATAGTATTTGTCTAACTCTCCAAAATACGCCTGTCTCGGCGATAACTTCCTCGTTTGAGCTAAATTTTTTTCCCGCGAGCCATTTCTTCATGTTAGGGAATAGGAAAAAGTCGCAAGGAGCCAGATCGGGTGAAACGGGGGTGCGGCAGCAATTCATAACGTAGTTCATGCAGTTTGGCGGCGACAACTCCGGATGACAGCCGGATCAGCTTGTTGTCCACCGTGAGCAATCGCGGCACCCATCGGGCCGACAATTTTTTCATCGCCAACTTATCATGTAAAATATTAAGTGCCGTTCCGGTCGACACACCCACGGCCTTTGCTACTTCGCGCAATTTCGTTCGTCGATCAGCGAGAATCATGGCGTGGACTTTTTGAATGATTTCCTCGCTAACCACGTCTGCCGGGCGTCCTGGTCGCTCCTCATCAAAAACAGATGTTCGCCCACGTTTAAATTCGTTGAACCAATATCTAACTGTGGTCATAGATGGCGAAGTTTCCCCATAAACAGCATCCAGCTTTGCTTTTATCTCCTCGCATTTCTTCCCATCCTAAAACAAAAAGCAAATTACCGAACGATACTGCTCTTTTTCCATCGTAGCAAAAATCACGAAACACGTCTTACTCGAATGGCTGCCAAATCCAAACTAACCTTTAAATTAGTCTTAAATTTGTTTCACCGTCGTTTGATAGATGGCAGCACACGATGATAACATAAACTTTTCTCAGGAACGCTCTTTGTCGTCAAACACGAGTACTTGTTGAACCGCCCTCGTACATTTCTTAGTTTTACCTGATGAAAAACAATCAGGCATCCAACCCTGCAACAAACTCTTCTTCAATTCCATACACTCCCTTCTTTGCTTTATTCTACACTACATGCCTACCTTTGTTTCCTTTGCTCTGATTCTCATCCCATACCTATCGCACTGACTATCTAGTGCATTCAGCAATGGTTGCAACCCCTTGGCTGGCTGGCTAACTAAAGATTTATCATCCTCAAGCCTAATGGAAACTCCTGTCTTACTCCTATTCAGAATACTGCCCATCCCAATTTTCCATCAGCCACTCACTCCCACCTTAGCAGTCTATTTAATGTACAGGATGTGGATAAATCTACTATTCCTCCAATCCGCTCTGATCTTCTGTAATATATTAATTAATTCTACCCAATTTACCTAATTGAATGCACACTCAAATTATAAACAACAAACCAAAACATTCTGATAGTGCTCTCTATTTTATGAGTAAATTCTATTCTATAAGTTTCTATTATATCTCTCAACATGGGCCTCTCTGTTAGTGATCCCATTACTTCTATGGTATCATGCTTCCTGAATCCAAACTGATCATCCCCAATGTGATTTACCCTCCTCTCCATCCTCTTATTGATAATTCAGAAAATCAATATTTCTGAGGGTGAAATCAAAATTATTGTTCAATAATTGCATAAGGTTTCCTTTCCCTGTTTTTGGATGGGAATGAACCCTGTTATGATGAAATCTTACGATCAAATTCCAGGGATTGAAATGCCATAGAAAAATATCACGGCTGCCTGTGCTTTTATCTGGGTCCTTGGTGTAGGAAGCCTTTCAGTGAAGAACACAGTTATAGACTATTCTTTCTGTATTAACTTGTGAAACACTCACCACAGGCATAGGGGAGAACAGGTGTACCATTATGCCAAATGTCTACATATGGTGTGGTCCAAATTTAATGAGTATGGTGATTATTACTTCAAACTATTCCTGTGTCCTAATGGAGATGTGTTGATTATCAAAAACCGAAGTATATAATTGCAATTAGAAAAGAGTTAGCAAGAAGAGAGAAGGCTACTGACCTTCACAGATTGAGCCAAAATGCATATATTGCTGGTCCTTCGTTGTTTGAGAAGTAAATATTAGTGATTTATAAAAAAAAATTAGGAAAAGCTGAAACGAGCAGTTTCTTGGTTTCTAAAAAAAAATGTGCCTAGATAGTTTCATGCTAAGACAATTAATTGTCCTCAAATCTATGTTGTGTGTATACTTCCTCTTAGTTTTAGCAAATACTAAGAAGACCTTCATATTTACTGGTGTTTTCTGAATTCTGGTTAATTTAATGAAAAAATATTTGTCCTAAAGATTAAAAAAATGTATGACTCTTACTGAAAGTGTAATTATAATTGAAGAGTCATTTTAACCTGTCCTGTATTTGATACAGTAATATTTTTACCATTGTGTTGTAAATATCTTTTATTTACTCGCTCATATTTATCTCCAAACCAATTACATTAATTCTACTAATGCATCCATGTTCATTTTTTTATAAATTAGAAGCACAAGGTATTTGTATCCCAGAGACATATTAATGTAATGCAGGGAAAAATACATTTTCTGCAAGTACTACATTTCCAAGTAATGAGCTGTACCTCAAAAAAACTTATGAAAAATCAAATATGATACTATTATTAGCATTGGGATGGTTTGCATTTTGATTAATATGCTAACTTTTACTTTTCTTTCTAGATACGAACGATTGCTGCGACGTGCCAAAATGGAAGATTTATCTGAGGTGTCTGGAATCGGATGCCTTTATCAGAGTGGTGTTGACAGACTAGGTCGTCCTGTCATTGTTTTTGTTGGAAAGTGGTTCCGTTTTGGAGAAATAA
Source organism: Hetaerina americana (assembly GCF_022747635.1). Lineage (NCBI taxonomy): Eukaryota > Metazoa > Arthropoda > Insecta > Odonata > Calopterygidae > Hetaerina > Hetaerina americana. Next base: position 12,276,211 of record NW_027286403.1, read on the forward strand.
ATTTAGAAAAGGTAAATAATTCCGAGTATTTTTTGGCCATGTGCTTAATTCCAGCCGATGAAATTTTTTTGTGATGTAAGCTGTAAGCAGTACCAATTATTTTAAGGTACATTACTGGATTTAATAGCTTCAAGTTTTTTATAACATTTTTTTGTTAAAATTTAATCAAGTTACAAACTTAAAGGACTGTTCTTGTGCCTACTTTATATTTTATATTAATTTCCTTGCACCACTTAGGCATTGCTGTATCTGATATATCTCCTGGATCCAATAGTGAAGTCAGATTATGTAATTGCTTACTTCCACACCTTGACATCGAGCAGCAACCATCCTTCATTAACCTGGCTTAGGGATGTTTACAACGTCCTTCCTTACAAGTAAGTAGTATAATTATTTCTAAGGCAGATGTCAATGAGAAGTGTAATTTCCAAAAGCAGATTTAATTCATATAGAACATGAACTGAAAATTAATCATAAGTGGTTTCTTAATTCTAGAATGCATTATAATAATATTGTATACATTAATTTGTCACATAGTTCCCTTTAAGTATTACTTTTACAAAATACTTAAAATAACTTTACAGACAATCACTTGCGAAGGTTTTTAAAAAAAGGAGTGGTGCCACTTTTGCCCTCCTTAGACAACACTATTCAACTCTCACAGAGGTTGAGTATTTCATGATGACCACGAATTATAATGACGTTCAAGTTATTATATTAAATATTAGCTTAGAGTATCCAAGTACTTTCAAAAATATGGTTAAAGGGCAGGGTTTTGTAGGAGAAGTTTGAGGTAAATACATTTTCACTTTCAAAAACAATGACAAACTTCAATGCAAATTTTTATATTGACAACATTTAATATGGTTATATAATTTATCAAAATGAATTATCTGTGATAATAATGCAGTCATATCCAATGCAAATCCATGCCAGCTAATCAGAGAGATTACAATAGCTGCAAAGTTGTGGTAGGCATAAAAATGTTAATAATTAGCAGCAAATAATAAACCTTCCCATCAAATAAAGTTCAGTCTTTGGGGTTCAAAGTGTGAGGGGAATAAATATTTTTAACTGGAATTTTGTGAGCTAAGAATGTTAACTGTCTTTCATTTGATTGCAAAAGCAAGGGTGGTCTATTAGTAGTGAGTTAGGCTTTGGAGAACAAGAGTGTGAGTTCAAGCCATGTTTCAGATTTTGGAATTAAAAAAAATAATTTATCTATTAACTTTTTACGATCAAATGTTGCATCCAAAAAAATTGTTTTTTAGTTAACCATTTTTTGATGCGAAAGCGCATGATTTTTTTATGCTTCAATTTATTCTGTCTCCCTAGCTTTTGGATGTGATCATTGATGAACCTTCTCCAGAAACATCTGTATAACTTTCACAGTCACTTTTCTGGATGCTCAATCCCATGCAATTTTACAGTAAAATCATGTTTCATTGCAGTAATACTCTGGCAAGCTGTCATAAGATTCTGGCTGAATACTGCAGAAGTAGTGTTTGTCTCATTTTTAAAAAGTCAAAATTAATTTATTTTAAGCCACATCTTCCAAACTCTGCAATGAAACTAAATTTTTGGTGAATGAGACCCTTTGAATTAAATATCCTGGAACAGTTTTTTTTTAATGTTTGTGTGATTTGTAAGTTTTTTTTAATTTCTCCTATTGTACCAAAACATTGGTGCCCCAAGTTTTGGTTTTGCTTGTGACTTCACCACTAATTATCTTAGCGTCATCAATTATGGTCTCTTTAAAGCATAGACTGTATCTGAGGTGAAATAATCATTTACAAAGGATGATGAATATTTTAAATTTTTCTTAAAATTAACATTTTTATGATAATGCTGGCGATCTTTTCCCAAACACTCCACCTACAAATCAGCCGAAAAGATTTTTGTTAGACTTAGTGTATATGTTTTTTTCATCATGCTGAAAAAGATCCCATGTCAGTGAAAAATCATGGCATATATACTTCACCGGTGTTTTTTTAGACCTCTGCAGTTTGAAATAATGTCAGGAATAGCTGTATTGTTTTATTTCTGTCATTAATGTTCACTAGGATAGATCAATACTTTTTGAGTTCTTTGTATATACAAATGTAAAAATTTAATTTTCACAATATAATGATATCTAGGACTTCCAGATTTTCTCCCAATTACCATGCCACATTTATGATAAGCACAACCACCATAGTTTAAAAATATTTTAAGATATGCTGAATTATTAAACTCTAAGCTGCCAAAGTCACAATGAATATTATTTAAATTTCTCTGCCTGCATTTCTCTATACTAACATCTGAAACCTGCTTTTTTATTTTAGATACAAGAAGAACTTGAAAGCATTTTATATTGTGCATCCTACATTTTGGACAAAGGTATGTACCCATTTTAATAAATTATTTCCAACTTAGACCCACAGAATTTAAAAACCCAATGGAAACCTCTGTATCCAACTATTCATATAATAATAATGTTTATTGGTTCCTATAAGACATGTTTGTAACAATAATAGGACACATCACATTGTCTGCTTAAATTCCATGCAGACTTCACAGAGTGGATATAACAGAGTCAGTGTATATCTCAAAATAAAAATATCCATTAGTGTACAGAGTAAAAACCAAAAACAGGAGTCAGGAGCAGTAGCAAGAGTATTTTCGTAGAGTTGTTAATGAAGAAAATCATTTACCTAGAGAAAGGGACATGAATTCATCAACTGTATAGCATTGATGATCACAAAGGAATTGATAGAGTGTAGGCTTAAAAAACAAAAGAGTAACCATTTCCCTTAATTTTCTTGGTAGTTCTATCAAGAATTTCACACCAGCATATCCAGGGTTCTTAGCAAAATAAGGCCGAGTGTAGGCAGTTAATCTAAAGTCATTACAACCTCTTGTGCTATACCTATGTACATCAGCATTGGTTTTCAGAGTGAACATGACTTTGTTTTGCTGCACAAAGATAATAGTATGGAATATATACAAACAGGGAAGGGTTAGAATGTTGAATTTTTTTAAATAAGGTCTAAAACTGCTTGCCGTTGGAAATTTTCCTAGGGTTCTTACTGCCCTATTTATAGTCTAAAAAGGCGCATGAAATGATATGCCATATTTCAGGCTACTGTGAATAAATTCATAACAGACTGAGAGAGCAGTAACCATGTGAACCAGGGTGACAATTTTTCTCAGAAGGTAGCATCCAGTGGCAACTTTAGTGCATAGTTGATCAACATGGAATTCCCATGATAGAGGCTCTTGAATATGTATCCCTAAAAATGTGGTTACAGCAGAACCCTCAAGAGATGATCCATATCCTTTAAAGAGGGGAGGCTTTAATTTTTCTTTGAAAAGTGTTTTCTTTGTTAAAATGTTCAGTAGAATAACTTTTGCTACCTACTTATGACCCTTTCACCAAAAATAAAAGTAGTCATATGCCACATTGCTAAAATTAAGGCAATCCTGCCAGCAACAGTACGAAATGCTATTTGAAAAACATTTATGAATTATTCGCCAACCTTTACTTTTACTTTTATGGGTATAATATTTGTGGAAAAAACAAAAAAATACATAAAAGTATTTGAGATTATAATATAAGTGGTGAAAATAAAATACGGGCACTTATTACATACGATTTATCAGCAAAGAAACGTTTACAAGGAAGAAGGAATTGCTGACAGAGAGATATTGAATAAGGATATTAAAAAAGGCTTGCTGAAACTTTGATTTGGAGCTTGATGTTGTGTGGCATAGAAAAATGATCATGGAAGCAAGAGCATAGGCATAGCTTGGAAGCTTTTGGAATGAGGATGTTAAAAAGGATGAAAACTGTGTAATGGATAGAAAAGAAAACAAATGAGGATGTGCTAGACCTGTTGGGAAAAGAGAGAGGGTTGTTGAGAGAAATCCAAAGGAATTAGGGAAGATGGATGCAGGGTATTTTGGTAGTCTATTGAATGTTGAAATCTGTGATAGAGCTTAGAATGTTAGGCAGATGAGGAAGAGGCAGGAATAGGATAGGTATGTTGGATGGAATGAAAGGAGGCAGGAGGAATGCAGAAATGAAGAAAGGTTTATTTTAGTACTGCATGCCAAGTCTTGTTTTGTTAGGAGAGGCAAAAATGTATCGTATCCTTTTATAGTGTGTTCATCCAAAACAATTTCTTAAATGGTAGAATACCAATAATGATCATATAAATGAACTCCTGAAATTTTCATGGTAGGGTATCCCAATAATCATAAAATATGTGAAACTAACTTGTTGAATGTGTGTTCATAATGTTGTATAAAGGTACTATAAAAGAAATTAACTCTTTCTGCTCAGATGATGACCTGGTGGTTCACCACTTTCATGGCCCCTGCTATTAAACAGAAGGTGCAAAACATGGATGGAGTGAAGCATCTGTACACAAAAATTTCACCTGACCAGCTAGAAATACCGATGTATATCATTGAATATGACATGACAGTAAGTTTCCTATTTCATTCCAGGTACTTATTAAATATTGTTATCATTACCTTTACTTAATGACTAGTATCACTGAAGTGATTGGGTTGGAGCCATGACTACTAGCTTACCACACTGAGAGTACACATGCGGTTCTTATGGGTGGTGGATTTTTCAGTAATATTTCAAAGTTTGCTTGGGCTCTGTGAGGAAATTGGTTGAGTGCAGTATTCTATTCATACCATAGGGAATTAAACTTGCCAATTTAATATATTTCATTAACCCTTTCACTGCCGTGTTTTTAGCTCTATAATAATAATGATGATATCTTTATTAACTCTGGAATTAGAGCCATATGATGCTCCAATACTTTTAACCACATTTATATTACAAACATTAGGAATACAATCACAAATACCCAAGCCATAGGCGGAAGAGAAAAATCCACCTAGGTGGGATTTGAGCCCACCAACTTTGAATTAGCAGGCAAGGATATTAACCCACCACCGCTGAGGATGGCAAGTAACATGTGATACTGATAGGTTTATTGTGTCTCTTAAGTCATTGTGCTCCACCCACCCATATACTTAATTAGTTAATAATATATCTAATATTAAGGGCAGCATGTATCATTTTACTGGCATGATTTACTGGTGATCAACTTAAAGTTTGGGAACCATGTGTTACTTTTAGAAAAACTTAGTAGTATATGAGGTGTGAAAACAATTCACCAGTAACTTTTATTGTACCATGAATAGTCTATATCTTTGAGTATAAGGAGCCTCAATTATAAGTTGAAGTGTTTTTATCAGTGCAATCTATAAATTATATTCTTATAGGCTTGAATCTACCTTAGGGAGAGACAAGAAAATTAATAAAATTTTGTTTTTAAATTTTCTGTGAAAATGAATCAATAATTGTCCATGCTAAAATTAATTGATAGTTGAATGAAAAAATATTTATCAATTATGTCAACGAATAGTAAAACTTTGTAATTAGTGCTCGTGGGAGCCTAGGCTAACTTTCTCTAGCCACAAGTTGAATTTTAGATCAAGAAAGAAATCACCTTATTTTGTGGCTTGACTATAAGTCAAATTTAAAGTTTAATTTGCATGAAAAAGGATATGTGGTTCCTAAATTAAATGCAGTTATCATTTTTTGAGCTATAAAATTGGATATAAAATATTCAATTCCGAGTATGAAACTTAGTAAAAGTTTAAGAGAGGAAATATTCAATTGGTGTCTATTGTTATGCCTTTGTTAAATCCAATTACCATATCATTTCTGTTAGACAATAGTGAGTCTATTTTAATTTACTTATATTTTATTCTTTTTTTCAGATTAATGGAATTGGTTACCTGCAAACACATTAGAAGTTACACTTCTGCAGCATCAATGACTGAAACTAAATGCTGCAGCAGTATTAGTTAGCTTGTTGCCTGTGATAGGGTTCACTCCCTTTTCAAATCCATTAGTAAGCAGATGTAGTTTATTTGTTGAAAAACATTAGTTATTGCTCCCAAATTTCTCTATGCTATGTGTTATCAATTTTTTGTAGAATATGCTCCAGCCTAGACCAAACAAATATTCCATGTCTAATGGGCTTATTACTATTTTTAAAGTGTAAGTAATCTAAATTATTTACTGCTAATGATTGCTATGTTGTGAAAGAATGATATAAGAAGTTGGTTGCAGTTGGTTGTTTCCAAAAACTAGGGTAAAAGTTATTGTTCACTGCAAATCATAGGGCGTGTTAATGCTCTGATGCTTTACTTTATGTTTCCTTTACTCTGATGTTTCTAATTCATAGGTATTTAAACTATTCTACTGTTGCTTCCTTCTAGTAAAATTGAAATATTCTCTGTTTAATTGATCAAGGTACCTGCAACAAATATGTTAACATAAATGAAACTAAAGAAAGACTTCTTATATATTTTACATTTTCTGTTATAATGGAAGGCTATTCTCATTTCATTATAGTTATCCTTTAAAAAAATCCCAAGGAAGACCTTACCAGCATTTCATCTTTCTTCTGAGTAAGGGGCAGGTACCTATTCTAAGGCAACCCAATGCTTCAGCAAAAGTCTTTCTAGAATTATATGATGCAAGCTCAAAAATAAATTGCACTTCCCATACAAATTTTATGTGATGAAACAATGATACAAACCCTGTTTATGGGAAATGATCCACTGTTGGTATGTTGAAGATGGGTGTAAGTGGACGTACATATAAACATGTTTGTAGCATTTTCCTCTCATGAAGTTGTTTGCAGTTACCAATGTGTGATCAAGCAATTCACATAAAATGTTCCCTACACAAATACATAGTTTTGAATCACTAATGATTTGCTTGTCACCTTATGTGAAAGAATACCACTGTTTTATTCAGTCAGAAGGTACCCACCTACCAAGCTTAATATCTGAAAATTAAAAATTTATGTTTCTAAAAATAGAATGAAGGCAAATCCTTATTCAAAAACTGTATAGTTTTAAACAATGATAGATGCCCATATTTTATGTCAGGGTGAAATCTTGAGCATACAGATCCATGAAGTTTATGAGACAATCACTCCACCCAGAGGCCTTAAAATAATTTTGGTAGCTATGTTGATTTATCAATGACATAGGAGTCAATTAGGAAATCTTAGAAAAATTAGTAGCCTGTAGATATGTTATAACAAAAAGCTTCAACCTTAAGCATTAAAACCAAAAATACTGTTATTTTTTCCATTAAAATGAATTTTCTGACATCAGAACTGAATGAAGCATGGGACTAGTTCCTGTTATTCTAAATTCTAAGTAGTAAATGCTGGAGTTACTTTGAAAAGAGTAATCAACTCATATGATTTTCCAACTATTGGAAAAAAAATCATGCCTGAGAACCAGCTAGTTTATTGTCTAGATGTGAAAAGTGTTGTGTTTGTCAAACTGGTATGCAGCTGTTTTCACGGGATTGCCTTTCATGTGAGTAGTTAGTTATTAAATACATATACTTCATGTGATACCAATGAAATATTTAAAAAAATCATCTGGAAATCTCATACAAGTTACTAAAATGTACTGTCACAAGTCAACTCAGTAAACCATCTCTTGATATAATGCATTACAATGTTGTTAAAAAAAATTGTTACGTAATGCGTTTAATGGTGAAGGATTGCTTCCTATCTATGGCAAGTGCCCAGTTAGGTTGTGTTCATATTTATGTAATTATAATGTGAATGAGATTAGTTTAGATACTAGTATGTACTTGAATGTAACATCTAATGGTATTATCACCTTCAAGAAGGTTTTATTTTAAAATGAGGCTTCATTGTATACCATAGAAAATTTCAATATTTTATTTCCAATCCAAGAATGTAGATAAATGTGCTATATACATCCATAGAGAACTTTTCTAGATGTGAATATAAAGTCTGTTAGTGTTATGTACTTTGTGTGCGCTCAAGGCTCTAGGCATATGTTGCCTCCAGTTTCTGTATTATAAAATGCCATGAAATATGGCATTTGTAATGCACACAGATTTTGCTAAATGATTGAGATCTAGATACTAATCTTAGTACTATAATGATACATTTATTGTGAATTAGATCTAGAATTGAAAAGCAATGTCAATATTTATACAGCATCAAAAACTAGTCAATTGTGACTAATGAAGTACCTATCAAGGGGCATCAGCTGTGAAAAAAATGACCAAAGGAATGGAGATATATGAGATGAGTTGTTAAGGGCATTACCTACATGTTCTGTTTATTTTTTGGCAATAGCTGTTGGGGAATGTGATCAACAACTTTCAAATCTCATATGCAGTCAATGGCATATGCTTTATGGGATTTCAATGATTTTTTTATTTGAAACCAAATGGCTGAAGATTTATAATCAAACCTCAATGATTAACCTTTAAGATTCATATGAAACTTGTCCATCACCTTACATTTTGCAGACTGGCCAAATTTGGAAAAATTACATTAGAAACAAAGAAATATAAAATGTATTTTCTACCAATTATTACAAGCCCACCTTTCCAAATTATTCTATTTAACCTCCTGTACTATGCTCACCAAAACGGAAAATTTGGAAACATTAAAATACTTAGCACCCTAGGCTCATGGACCTACTTAGGCAAAAGAAATTTTTTCTACTGTTTATAAATTGTGTTTACTATATGTATGTGAAAAGTGACACAAGTTGAGGCAGGTGGAACAAAATGTTTACTTACTACAGAAGTAATCCAGAATGTTTATAAAAATATGCATATTTTGATTCCCATTACATGTGGTTTCAAATAAATATTGATGAAATGTTGAAAAGTGTTTCATTTCAGAAAATATAACCTTTGGTTCATTTAAAATAATTTTTATTTGTTATCTAATAATGGTTGAGTGATTAAGGCAGACATCATTAGTGCATGATTGTCTCATTAGTCAGCATTAACTTTGTGAATAGATGCAAGGGCACTCTTGCAGTACTTCTGTATGGAAACAGAATTCCTTATCAGTACTTTTTTATTTGTTTAAATTATTGAAGCATTGCTCTATTAAAACCCCAGAACTCAACCCAAATGTTTTTTGATAGTTGAGGGTAGAGTTCAGCTTAATCCCTACAGTGATATTCACACATGAGAGTAAGAGGCCTGTTCTTTTCCTCTTGTTACCTGTGTTTTGCCTAAAAGATATGGTTGGCATCCATAAAATCATCCAGGTTTTGTGAAGCTAAGATGCCCAAAGTCACCTAGAATCAAGTGCAAGCTCTCCAGTCAGTAGCTTAAAGCTCTACCTTTCAGGCTACCATTACGGTAATCAACTCAAATGTTAGTAGTTGAGGGAAGAGCTCACCTCACACTAAGCCCTACATGGCCTGTGAAATTCACATATCTGGTTAGGGGGGCCAGTTCCTTTCCCTGTACCACCTATGTCTTCCCTGTAAGATTTGGCACCCAAAACATCACACAGCCTGGGTAAACCTGGGGTGCCCAGATGTACCACACTGAGTCAAACCCGGGCCCTCCAGACCTTAGGCTACTCCCTTCATTAATCTATTACTATAATAGAATAATGAACATAAGCAATTGCCACACTGTGGGTTCATTTGGCCTGGAGAGCTTGCAAATTGTTTCAGATTTTTTTATAACCCCATATTAGTAGAGCATCCTATTCTTAATACATATATAAGAAATCCCAACAAATGGATTTAGAATGGGTTTCTCTCAGTCAGGAGGTTCTAACATATATATTCTATCAGTATCCCAGGGAACAATTCACAAATTGGCTTCAACCTTCAATTTTCTTCATACTTCTTCTTCTTCTTGGGCTTACTTCTAGAGTGTCAGGGTGTGAGACGTGGTCATTATGGAAACGGAGAAGAGAGTTAAGCTTCACATGGTCATATATAGTCAGAAATGAAGTTTTAAGAAGAGCTAATAATGCAAGACAAATGCTAGTAATTATACACAACCAAAAAAGAAAATTGATTGATCAAAATCTTTAGAAGGGCATATCTGTCAAGAAATATGCTGGAAGGTGATTGAAGGGAATGGCAAAGAAAGGAGGAAAGGGAAAGAAAATGATGAGGAGGATGATGGTACATCAACATGAAGAGGATAGCAGTGGATGGAGAGAACAAGGGAAGAGGGTCAGTAACCCGTAGTTATAGACCACCTATGTTGATGATTTCTTACACCCAAGCTTATGCACATGCTATTATGAATCATTTGTTGAGTTTTCTACTTCTCTGTATTCTTAGTCTCATCAAATGTAATCAAATAAGACTTCAATACTCCTCTAATTTAAATCATTCACTGCCCTTGTGCCAGATCCATCCTCTTCACATTATCAAATAGATGCCACAGTTTTCCATGTCACAGGTTTCATGGAGTGGTGTAATTTCACTTTTTTCATCAGTTTTTCATTTCTAATCTTAAACTTTTCCTTATATTAGCAAACATTAATGACAACAATTAACATGATCAAACTTTTCCTGTCAGCTGAATCTCTAGGACTTAATACTTCCTATAGAATGATGGTACCATTTCCATGTAGCTGTCCTTTGGTTTGAAAATCTATAAATAAGAAAACTGAATTCAGGTCTCTAATTCACCACTGCAATAATTTTTATAACATATTTTCAAAAGAATAATTGTATATGACTGAAGCAACAAAGGAAAAGGGAAAAAGAGATGACTGCTGTCATGTAGAGCATAATGGTAAAAGTACATTCAAAGTCACCTACCAAGGGAACATACAAGTACATTACAAGCTAAACTTTTTGAGTCAGTAGATGGCACAATTCCTACATAAAGTCATATTTTCTTTTTCATGGACTCAATTCCTTCACATCATGCTCTTTAAAGTCAAATTAACAAATGTAAATAAGATAAACAAGCCTAGTGTAACACAAGACATGTGAGGTCACTTACCATGCATGGAATGAAAAATTTATATTATCTGTTGTTAAAGATTGCCATTGTTGAATTATGTACTTTGCTTACATCTCAAAATACGGTAATCAATTATTCTATTTTCACAAATAATTTTTTTAACACCTTCCCCAAAAAACTAATAAGAAAATTAGTAAACACAAATGGTTTACATCAGAGTTATGGATCCTGAAAAATGAAATACTTTGGTAGCATAACATTTACAACACTAGAAATATGGAAGAGGGCAAAGAGGCACACAATTGAGGCAGACTTGAATACAATATTATAATTAGATAAGCAAATCTGAAAGCACATGATGAGTTCATACCAAATTCAGAAAATAAGTACAATGCTACCTGGATAGTCATCAATAATGAAACTGTGGCCAATGAATGTTACTTAAGTAAGGTATTCACTCCTTTGTAACTTTCATAAATTCTGTTGATGACATTACCTCCAATTGAAACATATATTTAAGAGATGCAGAATCACCACTAAAAACTTTACAGTCACCACCCCGGCATTTAGATGAAATGGGTCTGACTACAAAAAATCTGTGATGTTGTAAAAAAGATAAAGAAACAACCATCCATGGTCCGTCAAATGACATTAAACCATTTAAACAACCATCAATCCAAAGATTGATTTGATAGGTGTGGGTAGAGATCACCCAATACTAAGCCCAACAGCATGTGGAATTCACACATCAGAGTAGGGGGGCCCTGTGCTGCCCCAATGTTTCCCAGGAAGTTGTGGTACCTGAAAAATCATACAACTCAGGTGAAGCTGAGGGTGCCTAGAGGCATGCCTGGGAATTAAACCTGAGTCCTCCGGTCAGTAGTCCTGTGCTTTATTGCTGGACTTCCCATCCAAAGGACATTAGGAAGCATATAATAATTTATATAGCTGAACCTTTAACCATAATTTTCAATACCTGTTTCCAATCTGGATTTTCTCCCAATGATTTTAAAAATGCCAAAAGTGCACATTTTGGGAAAAAAGGTGGTAAGAATGACCCAGTCAGTAATTGCCGGATATTCATTCCCATTTTTGGTATTAGTTGGTTTTCTCAAAATGGTTTAGCCCAAGATAATGATACAATTCAGCATTTACATTACACTCTGAGTCTTAGCAAAGAGAAAAATCAGTTACTTTATTTGAAATTTAGATCAATAGCAAGCTAAAATGGGATTAACATATTTTTGTTATATCAAAGAAACACATTCTAAGTCCTTATTTATATTGAAAAAAAACTCAGAATGCTGGCTGATCCCTACCACCTAATTTTAAAAAGTCAACTACTCTATTGCATTGCCATATCACCATTGCCCATTGCCATATGGGCTATGAACTTTGAGGCAATATCCCTAATGAGGGGTAAATCTTTCTCCCCCAGAAATAGGGTACTAGAACACTTTCTCCTCAACAAAAGAATCCTTTAACCTTTTCTTAATATAGCTAGGCATACCAAGAGTATGTAGCTTCATTTAGAGGAAGTTACAAAACTTTTCCTTCTCTTATGCTTTAAGTTTTGAGTGGAAGGATGAATGAATATGGGGAAAATATCATGCATAAAGCATAGATTAGGTAAGAACATAAAATAAATTTTTTCTAGTACATGTCAGCAGAAACAATCATTTTTTTCAAATGAGTACCTTCCACCACAGCCTTGGGGTAATATGTTCAATCTGCTAAAGACAATTGACTCTTCCATAAATGAATTATTTATTGAAATAACTGCAGAATGTAAAAGCCAAGCATTAAAAAATAATTATAAAAAAGTCAAAATTGTTAAACTTACCCTTAAGATAAAAATGAGTTTGTAATTTTCCAAAGAATTTATTTTAAGGTAGCGTGCCTTAAAGTCTGTGGAAAATTACAAACTCACTTAAAAAGGACATCAAATAATTCCACAAAGTGCAGCCTGAAAGTGTAACATACGGGTATATTTAAGTTAAAAAAATGAATAACTTATTTAACAAAATTAACTATATATTTTATATTAATAATGAAAATTAAAAGTATTCCACATGTGTTTTTGATGCCATACAAGTTTCATTCAGCCACATTTTACAGCTACTGCACCACTCCCAGGCAATATTTGGTTCTTTTTTTAGCATAAAATGGCCACCACAAGCAAAACAAAATTCTTCAGTCTCCATAAATGTCTGCATCATTACTCTCATCAAAACAAATTCCAACTTTTTTATTTGATGAGGAATCACCCCTAGTTTTAATTTGTGTCTAATTGTCACCCCCTTTTTCATTATTTTGAAAATAATTTTTTATATTTTCACTTTTTGATGATTTTTTGTGTTAGCTTTCATTTGCGTATCTTTTCTAAATCAAGTTCTGAAGTTTTTCTTCATGCACTGCAGTTGATGTCTTTTGCATTTCTTTCTGCATTCATTTTTGTGTTCCCCTGAGTCCAGTTATAGCAGAAATAAGACTGATGAACTCTCAACAGTCAACATATTAGTTGGGGTTGAAGTTGGTCAAGATGTTGAGGGTTTATTTGTTGCAATATTTTTTGGTCACTCTTCATCTCCATTATCATCATGAAATCTACGTACTGCTGGTGTGTGTGCTATGTTAGAACCATTTCCATTCTCAGCTTCGATTCGATGGTCAGAAACAAGGAAAGCTTGATCAGGAATTTTGGATGGATCATAAGAATGGATCCCAAAGGAAGAAAATACAGAAACTACATTGATTACAGTTACAGACTTCATCCAAGCTGGGCCCAGCAATGTTCACAACTGTTGTATTGTCATTCATTGCTTTAAGTGATAATGAATCCAGTTTGCACAACCATTGTTTCAGTACAGTACAGTGCTTAAAGAATAACCTATCTAAAGACTGCAGATAGTACATTGTAGGCCCCAGTAAATACATCAGTAAAATACCATTATTGGCTACGAAGTCTGGTAGCCCAACATCCCTGCAGTATGAGACATGCCCATCAAAAATAAGTAGAACTTACCCTGGCTCCTTTCTGTGTTCAATAGGGTCTCTCATCCAGAAATGAAAAAGACCACCTCTGACGTGAACTGATTCTATGGGCATTACAATACAAACCATAGCGATAATTTGTCTTGAAACTCATTTTTTTTCTCCTTTTATAAATTGCATACAGAGGCAAAAGCTTCCCTTCTGAAAGACAAGTGATTGCAGTAGCTGTTTTTCCTTCCTCTGCACTTGTGATTACATGCACAACTTTTGCTCCTTTGATTGCTTTCCAGGTTTATTGTTTATGTTTATTGAATTGGAAATTCAGTGCGATAGATATGGGATGAGAATCAATATAAATAAAACAAAGGATATGCGATTTTCCAGATACACAAAGGCTAAGCAAAATGTTAAAATAGGAGGGTAAAAACTAGAACAGGTGGAACAGTTTAAGCATCTCGGAAGTGTTTTGGACCAAAATGATCAGAGCAGTAGGGACATAAGGAAAAGAATTGCATTAGGCAAAGATGCTTTCACAAGGAGAAGGGCATTGATGACAGGGACCATGAGTAAGGATGTTAAACGAAGGCTTGTTAAAACTCTGATATGGAGTGTAGTTGTATATGGTCATGGAAACAGGATGATAGGCGTAGATTGGACGCTTTTGAAATGTCGATGTGGGGAAGGACAAAGAAATGGAACTGGACAGGAGGGAAAACAAATGAGGAATTGCTAGGTATGGTGGGGGCGGAGAGGGGATCGTTGAGTGATATCCGAAGTAGGCAGGAAAGATAGCTGCAGAAGAATTTGATTATCAATTGGATGTTGAAGACTGTGATAGAGGGGAGAACTTTCAGCGAGGAAGGGGCAGAAATAGGATAGGAGTGTTGGATGGAATGAAGGAGAAGGAACTTTACAGAGTTTAAGAGGGGTTTGTTGTACAGTAGGATATTGGGTTGTGTTTCATTAGGAGAGAAAAGTGATTTGTTTGCTATTTTGGCCTTTTTCAGAGCAATCTAACATATAGTCTTAAACTCCAGGGGCATGATCATGAAACTGTCCTAATAGTAGAGGGGAAGGAAGGAGCAAACAGGAATCTGAGCAGTTCTGGGCCCCATGGACATTACGGAGCTATATCTAATAAACAAATGCAAATCTGAACTTTCAACAGTATTTGTGTTTCTCAGCCTCATGGATGCTAAGCAATGTTAATCCGGTCATATGCTCACTCATATGACATGAACCAAGCGTGAGGTAGACAACCAGTGTAGGGAACCCAAGACCTAGTAATGCGACAGCTTGGCAGTAAAATTTTTCATTAAGCTCCCAAGCAGCACCCACTCAGTAACCTACTTGGGGTTGAAAAACTGTAATTGAGAAATGGCTGAAAACCAATCCTTTTGGTTCTTTCGATGCATAATTTGAGCTAGAATTTGGGCATGTTGTATTTTGAATCTACTGTTGTGATTGCTCAAATAGCCATTCTCCTATTACACAATGTATTAATATTATTGTAGCGGTAGTCCAGTGGGTAGAGCGTTGACTGCTGGCCGGAGGGTCCCGGGTTCGATTCCCGGGCAAGGCACTCTGGGCACCTGCAGCTCCACCCAAGCTAAAGTGATTTTTCGGGTACCAGGTCATCCTGGGAAACCATAACCGGCACAGGGAAAGGAACAGGCCCCCATACCCTGATATGTGAGTTTTCGCACGCCGTATAGGGCTTAGTACTGGGTGATCTCTGCCATCACCTACTAAACCGACCTTCGGGTTGATTACTGTGTTTATGGTTTTTTTTTGTTTTTACTGCTGACGAAATCCATATGGTTATCTCTATGGCATAGATGAATAAAGATTACTGTTATTATCATTAAATATTAGTGCCTTGTATTATTATTGCTTTCCTCGTTACAATTCGTAAAAAAAAGACCTACTCTATCGATGACAATTAAATCTTAATCTATAAATAACCACCTTTTTTATGACACAAAACTACACTGGCCTACTGAGGAGAACGTCATATGTAATTTTGTGACAAAAAAGATTCAACTACCGGGCTATCAACCAAACTACGTTGAAAACAACAGAATTACGGAAAAGCTGCGCAGAGGGCACTGATGAGCATAAAGCGCATAGGCGCCTTGAGACTCGTGGTTGATTTCCATAGTTTGACTAGTGAGTATAAGAATATTCCAATAATTTAGCCATGGTGTCTTTAAACGAATTTAATAAATATTTGCATTTAACTTTGGTTAAGATTTCTGGGCACTGTTGGATGCTCATGGAGATCAATCTCTTGATCCAATTGTTAATTTGGTGTAATCGGAATTTTTACCTGGTTCACTTGTGTCGATAGAGTAACTTTTATATCTGCATTTCTTATCATTTAGTGTCATAGAGTAATTTAATTGCTTATCTGTGATGTACTAAATATTTGGAGATGTGGGCTGAGTTAATGTCAGTCTTGCAACTCGCCGGTCACGCTTAAGAGACTGTTCGAGGTTTCTTGAAATAATATAATAACTTTCATTTTGGTTTTAGTTTCACATTTTAAAAAATTGTTATTGTTCATGTCGGTTGAAACTTGCTGTCAGTGTATAAACTTCTTCCAATGTTTTCTGTGCTGTTGAAATACAATTGATGTTATCGCCATTTTGCAGCGTTACCCTATCTGTGTTGCTGTTGTTTATTGTGTGGTCCTTTGTTTAGATGAAGTTAAATTAATTTTTTTTTAATATTTCAGGTTTATGCCAACAAAAGATCGGTCAATATGAGTGAAAATGATGAATCACACGAACTACTTGGGCCTGAGAATATGCCTTTCAACCCTGCTTTCAGAATTCCCGGTGAGTCTTTGTGTTTCACTCTATATGAAGTAATTTCTGTGGACAAGGGTCTAAGTTATTCAAAAGATCTCTTCCATTTTCGCTAATATTATGTTGAATATATTTTTATTCGGTATTATAGATACTGATATTGATAAACATGGGAACATATCTCGTCAATTTAAGAATATGCAAAATACATTAAGTACAGAAACGTAAGAGAAACTATAACAATTATTAAGCGCTAAAATGCCCCAAGTTAAAGCGTTTTTTTTCCTTCCAAGGCTTAAAAAGTTTTCAATCTTTACCGAATGTTGAAAATAATTTTTATTAATTTTGTTCTACCGAGAAGCCACTCCTTGGCTCGGTTTAATATGTCATTAACTGTTTACCATACTCCATTGTAATATTTTTACAATAACCGACGTGCTGCCACTTCCACAGCTGGGAGAGCATTGAGATTGGTTTTTGCAGCAAAGCTTAGCATCCCTGCCCACGTATCCAAGTGTTTTAATCCCACTCTGACCAATAGGAGCAGCGTGGGAAATTAAATTGCATTACTTATGGAATGCACCCTTTATGAATAAATACTTATAAAACTGAGGGAGCCATGACATTGTCAACCGGGGTCATTATTCTCAGGAGGTTACTTTCTATGGCAACTTTAAAGTTTATTTTACGTATCAACATGAGTTTCCCAGGATAGTTTCAAGAATATGAGTACCTATCCCTAAGAGTTTTGTCGTAGTGGAGTACTTATGAGAGGACCCATTTATCCTCGAAAGAGGGGAGTTATGGTTTTTATTTGGTTGGGATGAAATTTGATGTTTCCTCATAGTTAACGAATGACTGATAATCATCACTCGATTTACTTATACAGTCAATGTTTCTCTGCACTGATCCAGTATATGTCCTTGGGAGGTCCCTCTATCATCAAATGATTATGAATTGATTTTGATGGGGACTGAGGTGGTGTGGTAGCTATCGTACTGGCTTCCAACCCAGAAGGCCCGGGTTCAAATCCCGGCGGTGTTGATTATTTTTCAGAGGTAACTCGATCCCTACTTGAGGTGCTTTGTGGAGGGCACTTTGAGTGAGTACGCCATCCGTCAAATGGGACATTAAGCTGCGGACCCCTTGGCGCCTTTCTTGAAGAGCAGGCTAATGCTGATGCCAGGTTTCTCTGCACCTGTCCATCCCTAATGGTGCAAATGACCTTAGCTGTCACTCACCCCCCCTAAATACTAATACTACTGATTTTGATTCAGCTGATTACAATTTAACTGTCCTTAAAGATTTCCACCATTGGCTGGCTATCCTAGATATTCCTTTTCCTCAAGTTTCCTCAGCAATATTGCATGATCAAGTGAGTGAAAATCCTTATTAAAGTCATTGAAAGCGCCAGTTACATTTGCATTATATCCATCGTCTAGTTCAAGTAGAATGTCATAAATGAATTAATATATAGCAGTTTCAGATGATTTATTTTTCATGGAGCCAAGTTAAGAGTTAGAGAGAATATTGAATTTACTTGAGCAAAACAATCTGTGGTACATTTCTTGTTCAAGTATCATATCAGAAAACAGACAGGATGGAAATGGGTGTATAATTATTCATGTTTTGTGGTTCACCTCCTTAAAACAATGGGAAGACTTCTGCTACCATTCATCTATTTAGGAAGATGGAGATTCATTTACTAAATGTGTAATGGCATTTACCATTGAAGAATTATTAGTACTTTTTAAGAGAGGCGATTGACAGCTGAAGTCATTTGTGCCATTAATGGGAAAGGAAGAAGGGTGGGCATTAGCCTACTCTAAGCAAAAGGTACCAAGAGGTCCGCTGTTAAACAGCCCATCCAACAGATGGCATACTCGCTCAAAGTACTCTCCATAAAGCACCTCAAGTAGGGATCAGGATACCACTGAAAAATATTTGCCGTCTCCAGGGTTCAAACTCGGGCCTTCTTGGTGGGAAGCCAGTATGTTAGCCCCTGCACCATTCCCCTTGAAGAATTATCATTGCCTAATAGCAGAGAGCTAATGTTATCATCATACCCAACAGTTTTTCATGTATATTTTTTAATAATGCTGTAAATTTTGTCATCTGTAGGGTGGAGAATGATTGATTGAGCATGGTGGGGTATACCCGGCAATAGTGAATTAGGTCTCAGTTGGTGACCTGTTGTCGCGTGGTTAGCGGCCGCGACATCATTGGTGGGAGCGTAGCACAGAATGAGAGAGTCGTATTCAGTTTATGAGTCTTTTATTTAACTCTTATCAAGCTATGGGGTTCAGGCACTGGGGAGTAGGGATGAGCGAGCGGGGCAAGGCTGGGCATGTCTGGTGTGGTCGTAGGCTCGACCGACGGACACAGAGTTAGGGTATCGGGAATGGGGAAGGAAGTAGGGTCGTCAGGAGAGGTGAAGGGAAGGGCTGGGTGTCTCTGGTGTGGTCGTAGGCTCGACCGACAGACTCAGAGACAGGGTATCGGGTGAGGAATGGGTAAGGAATGGGGTCCTGCTCGAGGATCGTCTCGCTTTATAAAGCATCGTGCCTTTGGGGGGAGGGATGACTTCAAAGTAGCTACATTGTAGCAACAAGGGAATTGGGTAGCAGACATTGTCTTGTCTTGGTTTCCGAGACACCCACACTCCATCATCATACATTGCCTGGTATGCTGGGGGGCACTCCTTGGGAGAGTCAACTGATAGTGGGGGCTCCCGAGAAACCCACACTACACTGTACTTCTATGCAGTCTGGTTATGGAATTGAGAAATTTTCATTCAGTAGATTGGCAATAGCATATTGGTGGGTAACAGGAGTATATGAGGAACAGAATCTCCATGGATTGTATAAAAAGTATTGGGAACAACTTTTTTCATGAAATAACTGTATGTTGCAGTGCAGTTGCACTGTGGAGATTCAGTGGTGAGGTGTCTGAATATCAACATATGCCAGTCGCTTACAACTGTTCATTCAGGCAAGATCATGTTTTTAATAGACCCCTGTGACTTGGTGCAAGTGCACCGAGCACTTGAACAGTGGTACGCCATCGCATGTTATGTTAGACTGGGGAAATCAGATATGGAGACTTTGGGCATGATGAAGTGTTCAAGGATGAAAGCATGCCGCAAACTGCAGTTTTTAAGTGGCCCAATCACCACCATTGAGGCATGGTAAAAATATCTTAAATAAACCTATTTTCCCAAACTTTTTCTGATACATTTTATATAAACCTTTTATACTCAGCATTTGAAACTTGGGAGGACAGTGTCGCTTTTTTAATCAGTTTCCAAACTAATTTACTACAATTTTTAGGGTAATGTATGACATGCATGTTATAGTTTCTTTTAGTCTTATCACCAAGTTATTGTGTTCCTTTTTTAATGGACTCATAACATGATCTCAGTGGGACAGATTAATTGATTTTATATTAATTAAGACCTGCTTAAAATGAGCAGAAGGTTTTATGACAATGGTTCTAAATTTCTAATTGTATTCTAGCTAGGAAGGTTGTATGTCTAATTTATGCTAAATGTTTGAATGTCTTTATGAATGCATAGTATTGGCCAATGCACATTTTCAGAAGTTTCTCCTAAGCAAAGGTATACAATACCTCGGGAGCATTCATGACTTAAATAACCTGACTATTATTGGCTGTCAAAAAATCTAAAATTTCTAATAATTTTCATTTTTATGTGTCATGATACACCATCAGAAAGTAGAAATATGGCTGGTGAGTATCGGTCAGGTGTGCCCTTAACTCCAGAGGAACGCCGGAGAAGAATCCTTGCTAGGGGCGAGGCCCGGTTACGGCGAATACTTGGAAGATCTCCAAGTAGGTATATTTCTCAAATGAAATGCATTATGAGTTCATCTCTTTAGTGCTGAATTTTGTGATAAAGTGGAAGGTATGATTTTTTCAATAACGTTCTAGGTATCACAGAAGAGACGATTGATGAAACTCCAGAGCTTAATATGGAAAACATTGTACCTGATAATCCTGGAAGAGGGGTAAATATGTCAGCAGCTTCAGAGGGTGAGATTCCACTAACTAGGGCTCAGCCTAGGCCTTTGCCAAGGCCCAGGCACAGGAATCGGAGACTGCCGGAAGTCAGAAAAATGCTACCTTTTCCAGTTATTATTATCCCTTATGTGATTATTGTAAAATTTTGTTATAATATGGTTTCAATAGGTTATTTTAATTTTAGGAATGCAAGTTATATTCATCCATTCTTGCTTTTGGAATTCAATTATATTTTACATAATTTAACAGCAGGGCATGGTACAAATATTCGGCTGACAAACTACATAGAAACATTCGGAGGAATGAATAAATTGCAGCGTTTCCTAGGGCTTATTGTCTATCCATTTTTTAGCATGATATATCACTTTTCGATATACTTCCTGGTGCTGTGCCTTCTAGAGGAAATCTTTGGTTAATATTTTTACAATACTTCAGGTAAAATAATTACTTGAGCTGATGCATTGACCCCATTTCACTGTTCAGAAAATGGTGGACCAGCTATTTTAAAAGCCTTACTTAAGTTCAATATGATCTGTATTATAGATTTAATCATTCCATTTTTTGCCTTATTTGTTCGCATTTTTGTTTTTTAAATAAGTTGTGTTTTATCGTAGATGTTTTAGTGTAAAAAAGAGATTTGTTTCAGTTTAATTTTTTTAAATTTGGATATTTAATAAGAGTGAAAGTAACACTGCATAAAGGCCTAAAATGGATTTAGTTTAAATCAAGATTATAACTTCTGTTTATTCTATTATTTAAAGGAAAAATTTTAGCTTACCATGTATGCATTCTTCGTATAATCTTCATTTATAAATTTATTTTACTTTAAATGTTGAATAATTTATTTTCTTTATTAATCCTCGCCAGTGCTTGTGCATAAAATATGAATGCTCACTTTATATCTTTTTTATCTACTGTCATTTGAATAAATTGCAATACCCACTATATCTTATGCTGGAGAAGTTAGAGCAGCAAAAACATTGCAAACATACAACAGTCCAACTTTAAAAACAGTTAAGAAAATTTCTTGGGTGGAGAAAAGAACAAAAAAGATTGAACAAATTTTGAAAGGTATTTATAATTTTTTCATGAAACATTATTTCTTCGGTATTCATTCTGTGACCATAGGTCAATAAGGTGTGGGCTAAACAAAAGCAATTTCCCATGAATGTGAGCACATTTACTCTGAAACCATAAGAGTAAAGGAACCAGTTTATTTCCTATTATTATTTTCCATAACATGTTTACCACGTGAAGAGAAAACTTAAGATTTAGGATGTTTGTGCCTGGTCGAGGAATAACACTGAAAGAATCATTTTCATGTGGGTCAGGTCTCATGGAGGCAGTATTCAGTGATGAAATCTGCTGATAATTAATGAAAATCTGCTGTTGAAATATTTCAGATCATATAAACTGTGAATATATTGGATAACTTCTACATTAGCCCCAAGTTGCTTCAATGGTTAGTTGATCTCGATCCCTACTTGAGGTGCTTTGTGGAGGGCACTTTGAGTGAGTACGCCATCCGTCGGATGGGACGTTAAACTGCGGACCCCTTGGCGCCTTTCGTAAAGAGTAGGCTAATGCCGACGCCGGGTTTCTCTCCACCCTTCATCCTTTCCTATCCATTCCCTATGGCGCAAATGACCTTAGCTGTCGGTCGCCTCCCCTCAAAACTACTACTATGGTTAGTTGATTTGCCATTCAATTTTGCTGGCACAACAAGGTTGAACTGGAGGTATAAGAGTGTATCTAAAACTTAGGAAACAATCAGAAACTATGTGTGTAGAAAGTGGGTTGCTTTGAAATGGAGAGATATGTATTGCAATATTATGGACAAAGTATGGAGTCGCATTTGGCAGGGATTATAGCTTGTATGAAAGGTTTAAAAAGGCAAAATATATGATTGGATGAAAAAGTACAAGAGTGGACCAGACTAGATAGATTTAACCTTTCAAATAATTTCTAGTGTAAAAGAAAGGTCTTATGTGGGTTCAAGACATTATTTAGGGACCTCTTACATTGTATCGTCATTCATGATTTCATTACAAATATTGTAACAAAAAAAGTCTTTCGTTTATGAACCAAACATTGTCTTTACAAGCTATATAAGAAGATGGTAGCTTAGAATGGGAAAGCCAGCAATGCTCAATGACTTAGCAGCAAGGCAGCTGTCATACTTTCATGGAAGGGAACACCCTTTTGGACACTGGAAAAGGTGAAAAGAGAAATTGTGTAGTATACAAGAAATAGTGCACGCTGCTAATGCAAAAACAACCCCAGAAATTCCTCTGTTTGGCCCCCTGTATTAGTAGCCATCAATAACTTTCCATGCTCAAGAAAAATGCTCTTACAAATTGTTACTAATCAGCTTTGTTGTGCATTCTTCTTTTGCCTTTTTCACAATCGGGTATTTTAATTCTTTTTTTTTTTTTTTTGAGAAAATAGTCAGTTTTTTTTAGTCTCTGCAACCAAATTGACTCCCGACTGACTTTGTCTGTGCACCATTTCATCCCTGACCACCAACTCTTCTTTCATATAGATATACACATACTATGTGTCCAATAAATACGCGAACTTAGGCTTTATTTTGCAAAATTTAGTCTACATCGATTTTTTTCCCTTCAAAGTACTCTCTATTCATTGCTATGCACTTATTCCATCTTCTTTTCCACTGGTTAAAGCACCCGTGGGAGTCCCCGGCAGTTAGGCTTTTAAGTTTTCTCATCATTTCTTGCTTAATTGTGTCCACATCTTCCCAGTGATTTTCCCTCATCACATTTTTGCATTTTGAGATTAGAAAAAAGTCACTGGGGGTGAGATCTGGGGAATAAGGAGGATGGTGATTGAATTTTTTGCCAGAAACTGGTGGACAATCGATGCTGATTGTGCAGGTGCATTTTCATGGTGAAGGATCCATCCATCATGTTCAGTTAAAATAGTGTGCACTGATGATTTTCCTAAGTTCAATTCATCAGCTATCATTCAGAAAGTTTTTCGACGGCCAGTCGGGGACCGCAAATGATCAATGAAGGTCGTCCTGACCTTGCATCATCTGTGGCATCTTGTCGGCTATCTTTAAAATGCTTAATCCACTTAAAAAATGGATGTTCTCTTCAGAGCATTTTCACCATAAACAGCTGTTAACATCTCAGTAATTACTTGAAAACTTTTACCGCACTTCACCAAAAAACTTGGATGTTGATTTTGTCAATTTCAATTTAACCACTAACAGTGAAAACAAGGACAACGGAAATTAACATAACTGGCTCCAAATGCACAGTTCGATAATCTGCCCAGCACAGATGGCTCATTGGGTCTCAAGCAACTAGCACCGCTATTGGGTGGGGCCACGTCGTGGCCGCCAGATTGGACCAGTTCTTGCATTTATTGTGCAGACCACATATATATGCATACATACACATGGAGATAGATATGAGGGAAAGGAACACACACAGAATGTTTGTCTTTAGTGTGTGTTCCTATCCCTTTTCCTTATTTCTATATCCATGTGTGTTTGCCATTTGGTGGGTTTCATAGTTGAATTTGTGTGTGTGTGTATATATATATATATGTATATACACACACGTGTTCATGGTGATTTGGCTCTTTTATATCTGTGAATATGGCCAAACCAGCATAGCACACACTTTCATACTTTTATGTTGTCTGTACATTCATTGGGTATTATTTCACAGTTTAGTTATCCTTCACCCTACTCCTCCAAATGCTCTCCTGATTCTCCTCAATTGCCCCAAACCCATTCTTTTATGCATGATACATAGTTACATAAATGTTGGCAATGTATGTGATCGAGATATTCAATGGATAGAAAGTGAATTAAGATACGAAAGACACCTTAAAGGTATTTGTAAGAGCTCATTTTACTCCCAAGTGAAATGGATTATTCTGCAGACTTGGTTTATGGTGGCATGTTTCACTTTTCTTTGTAACCCATCGTTACTTCACTTATCTTCATTGTTCACTGGATGTATCCAATTTGTCAATAATTCTTTGGCAACATCACATTTCTGTTGCTTACTGCCCAAGTTCTTTTGCTGCTTTTAATAAGCATATGATCCTCATATCACATGCATAGAAAAGAGCAACGAGTATATTTTGATATGCTGGCAATATCAATAACTTGTGTTATTTTGCTAGATATCCCTCTTGCTTTGTTGGTGGTTCTGCGGCAAACTTATCAAAAGTGTTTCACTTTTACAAGTGGGTGCTTGTTTAGTTTCCAAGTTATCATTCTTGTTATGGCTGATGGGCAGAGTTATAATTTTGAATTTTTTTCAAGACAAGTCTTTATTCATCCTCCTCTGTATAACATTTTCTTTCTACGTATAGTGTGTTCGTCTTCTGTCTGTTGCATGCTTTTTCTCTCTCTTTTTATCTATTTGCCATTTTTCACCTTCCGTTTATTGCCATCTATAGAAAAACCTTGAAAGATAAAAGGAGTTACTTAGCACTCATCTTGCCTCTTTCTAATTTCCCTCTTGAAGCCTCCAGTGGTCTTGATGCCCCTGGAAGCTTGGTGGACTCATGGCTTGCTATCAGGCTTTCTAGGAGCCAAACTACCACATTGGACACACCACCCATTTCCAGGGCAGGCTCACAAACTTACCAACTTTGGGTTATCAGGCAGGCATATAACCGATTTGATAAATATCATCCTTTTTTTACATAAATTCTCTGTGAACTTCATGCCATTTTCCTTAGGAAGGAAAAGTATTGTGATGCAACCAGAGTTGCCAAAAGCTTTCTCACTTTGGCCATTTATCTGGAAAAATCAAGGATATTTGTTTTGATGTGGTGCACCTGGAAGAATCTGGGGGTTTCAGAAAAATAACTGGCAACGTTTGCCATCTCTTAAATCTTGAATTTGCATTTCAGTGAAACCTTGTTGTTTCATATCCAACTAAAATTTGAATCTAAGAGCAGTCTCTTTTCAAAAGCATGACTTGGCATTTTTTGCATAATATAAATGTCTACAATGAATGTCGAAGCCATAATCTGGTCAGTGACTTACAAATATATTATTTATTTCAAAATATTTTCCCAAAATGTAGCGTCATTGGAATTTAAGGTGCTCTAAAGTCCCATGTATGCATAAAAGAAGGCATCACATAAGTGTTCAACATTTATCAGAAAAAACTGCATTGCCTCATCTTTTTGTTGGGTCAGTATGCTGTCAGGAAGTAATATC
Organism: Hetaerina americana; assembly: GCF_022747635.1. Taxonomy (NCBI): domain Eukaryota; kingdom Metazoa; phylum Arthropoda; class Insecta; order Odonata; family Calopterygidae; genus Hetaerina; species Hetaerina americana. The sequence continues at coordinate 12,302,084 of NW_027286403.1, forward strand.
AAATATAATATAAACAGATGTATCATCTTAACTTTTAATCTATTAAACATTTTGGTTTAACTTATCAGTTAGTAATGCCATCAGTCAATCGGATTAAACCTATTGGGCAATGTTACATTTGGGTCATTTAAAGTTTTTTAAAATTTTCTTTATTTAATTTGGCCTTATGTATGCACGTTATCCTTTTTACATGTTCGTTCAATAATTCTTATGAAAATTTATGAGATGGCACTCTTAATATCGAAAAAGGTTTGTCTGTACTAAGCCACATCTCTCACTAGACAGCTGTTAAAGTTTCACCAATATCCAGCTGGTGGTTTCATTTTCATAATTAATTGAAGCAACAAACTTTTGTTTATTTATAAAAATGGAAAAAATGTTTAATGCCCTGATTAAACACTTCTATTTTAAAGGCTTAACATTGAGACAGATCAAAGCCGAGATAGATGAAGTTCATTGCGCATCTGCTCCTGTGTTTGCAACTGTTTACAATTGGGTAAATGAGTTGAGTTAGTGAGACGACAGATAATAACCATCTTTTGGGACGTCCAGTGGAAGTGTCTTCATCTGAAATGATTGGAAAAATCCACAGTATGGTTTTGAGTGATCGGCGAATCAAAACTTGCAAAATAGTTGAGGCCACAGGCATATCACAAGGTATTTGCCATATTTTCACTTTTGCACAAAAAATAGAGTGAAAAAATCTCAGGACGATGGGTGCCATCTTTTCTCCCAGTAGAGAGTAAATGCAATTGTGTGGTCGATTTGGAAGCTGGTTTGGTGCTGCTCTGACCCAAATCTGATCAAGTTCTTGCATCAATACATAGCTGTGAACAAAATATGGATACACCGATAGACTCCAGAGACAAAAGAATAGTGGGTTTCAAAGGCCCCGAAGATGTTGAAATCTACTATCAAGGTGATAGTTCTGTGGGATGCACACACAATCATTTGCATCGATTAATTGCAAAAAAGGCAAATGATAAAAGGAGAGTATTATGCATTGTAATTGTACCGTTTGAGCAAAGAAGTGCTAGTGATTGCACATGTTTCCAAACTCGTGTGTTGAGACGTATTATTAGTGATTTTTTATGCAAAGTTTAATAATATTTGAGCAAAGTTTTAGTAATTTCCTGAAAGGAAAATCCATGTGAAGACAGTCATAAGAGAATAAAATTAACCATTGAAATAAAAGTTAATTCTTTGAAAATCAGGAGCGAGGTGTGAGCGTGGCTGGTCTAGTATGTACATCAACAATTGGTCAACAACAATTTGCATTTTTTTCAAGGACAAGATCAAGGAGGTATATGCTTCAAAGTGATTGGCAAGAATATCTATGTAATCTTTTTGTATTCTCAATGATGTTAACAGGTTGCTTCTCATATGGATAAACGAAAAAAAATTGCATGCGACACCATAAACAAGAATGTCATCTGTGTGAAGGAGAAAGTGATTTTCCCTGACCTAGTCCAGATGATGAGAGAATCATCTAAGGCTGAAGGAGTATTTTAGGGGAGTCATGCGTGGTTCAAGTAGCTAATGAGAAGAATTAGCATCCTCAGCATTGTGAGGCATGGTAAAGCAGCAAGCTCCAGCTCAAAGGCAGCGGAGAACTTCATAGGCAACTAAGAAGCTTTTAGTTTCAGAGGGCTACCTGTCACAAACGGCCACGAGCCAATGAAAGGCCATCTCATGCTGCTCTTTAGTGCTAATGAAAGCGGTGATCTGAAAATTAATCCCCAGCTTGTTACCATTTAAAAACTCCACGAGCCTTCAAGATGTGTTAAGTCCAAAATAGCAGGCTAAATGTGATGTGGAGGTCATGAGAAACTGATGCATCGTACTATTGGTATGAGGCGTCGCACTAGGCAGTGGCTTAATTTCATTTATTTAACAATAATTTGTCAGAAATGTATTTAATCATAATTCTCTATCTTTTTTAAAAAATTTGGTAGCATAGGCAGAAACAAATGTCTTTAGACAGCTTTCGAGTAAAAAGGAATAAGGTACATAACATAAATAATAAACTATTCATTTTGATTTGCATTTCCCATTGCTGCATTCTATGGTAGAAGAAAAGATACGCATGATCCATGGTCCTAAACAATGTACATATAATTTTCTTTGAATAAACCTTTTACACAATTTATTTTTCTCTGCATGGAATGCATTATCATATTTCACGTGAAATTATTTGAGAAAAGTTGTTTCACTTAATTAGAAAGATCATATAACAAATTATGCTTGTTGTCCAAGGTTCCACTGAATTTAGAGGGACTATATTGTAAAGACATTAGGCTAGCAATGTTAGACATAGAAAGAGATTATGATGTGGATGAGAATATCTTAGGTCCAGGGTTACTTGATGGTGTGATAGGAAAGGTTAAGGGATTTGAAATCAAATAAGGCATGGAGGTAGACAACATTCCCATGGAACTTCTTAATGGATTTAGGAAAACGTGGGATGAAGAGTTTTCATGGACTCTTTCATAGCACTTGTTGGGGAGTAATTTTGAAGGAAGATTTTGCCAGATTAGTCCTAGTTCCTACCCCCAAAAGGGAAAGGCAGCCATATGTGAGAACTGCAGAACAGTAAGTTCACTTTTGTATGTAGCTAATTTTTTTCTCATGATCATTGATAAAAGAATGGAGAGCCGAGCAAATGAATAATTAGGGGATGATCAATATGGGTTCAGGAAGAGGAAAGGCACGCGTGATACCATAGCTGCGATGAGGTCACTAATAGAGAGGAATAAAGAAAACAATTAGAATATGTCAGTTTTGTAGATTTTAAAAAGGCATTGAATAGTGAATTGAGTAAAACTAATGAATATGTTGCAGAAAATAGAAGTAGATTGGAGGGATAGGAGATACATCCATCCCCTGTACATATCTCAGAAATGCCCAGATGCAACTGGCAGTTAGAGTCAGAATAGGCAGTGTTAGGAAGAGGAATAAGATGGGTGGTCATTATCACCTGTGCTGATAGTGTATGGAGGCAGGATTAAAAATTCGTTGGACAATTCATAAAATCAGGTAGGTTTGCATATAATCAAGCTTAAGTTTGTCAGTCAGCCCAAGGCTTGCAAGTATTGCTGAGCATATTGGAAATACAGTTTGATAGGTAAAGGATGAGAATAAATGTAAACAAATGAAAGGTTGCAGCAATTTCAGAGTGTAAAAATCATTTGCCTTGACTGGGATTCGAACCCAGATCCCTCAATATCCGGTCGAGTGCTTTAGCCACTTAAGCTATCGAGGTGTCCTCTTAAACTCTGAAATTCTTTGGAAAATTAAAGGTTATGCAGTTTTCAAGAAAGAGAAAGGCTAAGTTAAATACTAAAATAGAGAGTTCTTAAACTAGAGCAGCTGGAACAGTTTACCTATCTCGGAGCACTTTTGGACTAAAATGGGTTCATAGGGACATAAGATGAAGAATTTCACTAGGCAAAGAAGCTTTTATTAGGGGGAGGGAATTGATGACAGTGTTGAGCAAGAATGTTAAGAAAAGAAATGTCAATTATGAATTGAAGTTTAGCATGGTTTGGTAACATGGTGTTTGAAGCAAGATAATAGGATTGTAGGTTTTTGAAATTTGGGTGTGGAGAAGGATGGAAAAGGTGAAATGGACAGAAAAGAAAACAAGCAAGGATATGCCAGTCATGGTTGGAGTAGAGATATTGGGATAAATTCAAAGGAGGCCGGAAAGCTCAATGCAAAGCCTTTTGTTTGGCAATGGGATTTTGAAGACCCTGTCAGAGGGAAGAACTTTAAGCAAGCAAGGAAGTGGGAGGAAATGGATAGGCATGTTGGACAGAATGAATTGAGGAAGGAAGTATGCTTAATTTAAGAGTGGCTTAATGTAGTGTTGATTGTCAGGTTTTCTTTTGTGGATGAGGATAGGGAATAATCATTGTACCATTGTGTAGTCTGTGTTCACCAAAAAGCTGCATTAAAGGTTAGAATATCAAATAATAATCCTCCAGTGGTGCCATCTCTCTGACTAGCCCAGACTCAGTAACCTCATTCAGTAAGAAGTGGTATACACGTATATCTAAATTAAAATCAATGCTTATATTTGGAAATATTCCTGATAAATTTTTTGGATCTTGGACAAGTTTGTCTTTCAGACCTTTTTACAGTCACAAATACTACACTTCCACTTGATTTATTTTTTCACAATTGTCACATAATTTTAGGGATTTCATCTCTATCAAGGTGATGCGGGGGCTAACGTACTGGCTTCCCACCCAGAGGGCCCGGGTTCAAATCCTGGCGGTGTTGAATATTTTTCAGAGGTATCTCGATCCCTACTTGAGGTGCTTTGTGGAGGGCACTTTGAGTGGGTTAGCTGTCCGTCGGATGGGATGTTAAGCTGCGGACCCTTTGGCACCTTTCATTAAGAGTAGGCTAATGCCGACGCCGGGTTTCTCTCCACCCTTCATCCTTTCCTGTCTATCCCCTATGGCACAAATGACCTTAGCTATCGGTTGCCTCCCCTAAATACTACTACTACTCTATCAAGGTCTTATCTTTTACTTGAAAGGGTTGAATGGGGAGATAAGTTTCATATCATTATTTATTCCTGCTAGTTCTTTCTCAAGATGTATAAGATAATGACTATGTTTATATTATTTATTCCGTGAATGTTGATCTTTCTAATGATCTCATTTCATGTAAGTATTGGCTGCTCTGACATTCATGTAACGAAAAGTCACTAAATATATTTTTCTTAACAACTGTTGCACCATAGTTTTTATCAGTCGTGTTGCAATGTGAAATGACTTCAGGTCTTATTTTCAGATGCTTAGCCAGTGTTCATTTTGTGTGAATTCCTCATGATATTGGGCTTATTATTAGATGAGATTTACCCTTGCCTACGAATGTAATCCTCTGGTTGATAACTCTGAAATTGTTCAGTTAGTTGTTCACACAATTTGCATAGTACAGCCTTTTTTCAGGGTATTATGAGACAGTAATCGATTAATTATGCCTATTAGTAACTAAATTAGACAATCTTTGTTGCTCTATCTTTCACGGCTGTAAACTTAAGTCGAAGCTCAGCTTTATTTTGTATAATTAGCCCTATGATTGACAAGTGTTTAGTTATTCTTAAAGATAGATTTACCAGTTTCAAAAAGATAGCAATAGGTAAACTTTAGAAAATAGTTATCACATGCCATCTTTCACCCTGTCTCTCTCAGTCATATCTTGCACTACTCCCTTCCCTTGATATACCTCAATTCTTGCTCTGAATTTTTGTCTATATCCTTCCATCTGTCATGTACAAGGAATATGTATCTCTGTTACCTACTCTCAAATATTTATCATTAGATGCCAGATTTTGACAGATTGAACTCAATATGGACTGTTTCAATGGAGCATCAGTAAATGTTTATTGTCTTGTACTAATGCATCTGATAGGGGTTTATTCCAAGCTTAAAAACTTTTTCCAGTTGGCTCCCAATTATTCCTATCACACTCCATGTTCACTCTTTCTGCTCTGTAAGCAAAGTGAAGGGCTCTCACCATCACCTGCAATTCATCACTATTGTTATACTATTGAAAATTGGACTACCATCCGCTTTACTTGAAAGTTGTGAAATACTTTATTTTAAAATAAATACACATTAATGAAAAAATATTCAGTGTATAGATAAGAGGCTGTGTTATGGCCAATCGTGCTGGAGAGTAATGGCCAGAGCTCAGGGCTTAAGTAGTGCTGCTAATGTCACTGGCTTGCCTCTGGGTGAGGAAGAGCTACCATAAAATAAAAGGAATGTATGTGTTGATATGTGCAGAGCAAATGCTATTCATAAGAAACACATTCATGACAACATTATGTAAACCTTTTTTTTTTTTGCTGAAAATTCTCTTAATAGATGATTTATTGCAAAATGTGATACCTCCTACAATTCGACATTGAACAAAATGTGAAAAAGTTGTATAAAATATTCCATTTAAATCTAATGTCCCTTATATGTTTATCCAGATAATATTCTCAAAATGGAAAACACAAATTGAATCTATGCAAGGATGCATGCATTAAGTTTATAAGTGTTATTAGACAAAATGTCTGGCCTAGGTCCATTGGAATCTTTTTGTAGATGTATTTTATATAGGTAGTAGTTATTAATGTAGTTGACTGGCAGCTGAGGTTATTTTTGTGTTTTGTGTTCCCACAACTGGGGGAAAATATAAAAAGGACATTTGTATCATGTTGGAATTTTAAAGGCAACAGTTGAAATATGCAAAGAAAATTATCTGTAAAAGGTCCATAGTTCTTGGTTTATATCAGGACTCTATCCGCAAGGTAAGAAGAGATCTCGCTTTCAAGCCACAAAAACAATGTTTACTCTCCGTACCCCTTTCAATCGGTCAGAGGATATTTTTTAGAACTAAGGGATGATAACTTAGCAGTCAACTTGTGGCTCTCGGAGGAAGGGTGGGTGATGAAGGTAGGATTTCCTCTGACTTAGGAGTAGTGGGGGCAATGGTTTTCAGCCTCCACAGGAAGGGACTAAACAAGGAAAACTTTGTGATAACAAGAGATACCCTCATCTGAAACCCTGTTATACACTGTCGGAATGCTTTCAAGTGTAACTCAAGAGCATGTCGGCAATTTTTTTTGTTAGGGTGGCCCTCAGCTCTTTGCAGAAAGAGATGAGCTGAAGAGCGGCACTAAAATACTTGGTCCATCTTTCGTCCACCATTCAATGCATGATAGATTTAGGTGAAACATTCCCTTTCTCCAGAAATAAAAGGGAAAATAAGATGTGCTCGTCCACCATTCAATGCATGATAGATTTAGGTGAAACATTCCCTTTCTCCAGAAATAAAAGGGAAAATAAGATGTGCATATTCCAGAAACCATAATTAGTAATGTAAGAAGTTTGAAGATGCAGCAATGTTGGGGTTTTTAGGGTGTTCCAAAGACTGAAGTTATATTCCTGTGCCAACTCATTTCACAGTAATCCTTATCATTTCAGCTTCTAAAACATTCATATTCTAGGCAAACTTTATACTGATTGGGAATATTCAGTGAAGTTGTGTCTTTGGAATTAGGATTTGGCATTATTGAAATGATTTATGAACTTCTTTTTCATTCGAAATTTAGTGTTATCCAGTAAAGGTTGCTTTTTTAGTGATGTGCAGTATGTGGCTCTCTTTTTTGAGAATTTTATTCTTTTATGAAGCAGTCGATGTTGGTGTACCATTTTCAATAGTTCTTGGAAATAACCATGATTGAACGAAAATGTATTTTACAATCAAATCATTACAATGTTTACAGTTACCTTGAAGGGTGATAAACACTTTATTTTCGTATACATATTTGTATGAAGTATATTTTTTTAATGTCTACTTTGTGTCATTATACCATGAAGTGCCTAATAGCATATATTTTATACTCTGGCCTTAGGGAAAATGAAACAATTATTAGAAAATAAGTGATAAATTGATATGAGCAAATGTAATATAATGAATAACTGATCGTAGCACTTTTCCACTTGATAAAAATATTTTTATTTACGACCGGGTTTCGATGTATCATATGTACAAATTATGTTGAGAATGCTCAAAGGTGAGAAGAAGGCCTTAGGATTCTCCTCTTTTAGTGCAAATTGATGTTGGCAATAGTGAATGAATATGTGGCAGTTTAATTTGACTATGATTTTATTGAACAGATAAATGGCAATATTTCACCTGAAAAATATCAGATCATTAGAAAAAAAATTTTGTTCCCTAGAATTCCAGAATTATGAGGGTTTACTGTACGAGTAGCATATGGTATTTTCCATTTAGTCATAGTCTAAGAAAGAACATTTTTTAGACTGTGTTTAAGTGACTTGCTGACCAAGACTCAGCAGTTTAATGTGCATAGTGGATCCACTCATCTAAGAATATAGGTCAGAAATTACTTAATTCAGAGGCGGCAGATGTATAAACAAGAGTCTGAAAGGGAAAAGGGTGTAAATGGAAAGGAAGGAGACCAGTATGTGTCTACTTCATCTGTGTAAGCAAGCTTGGTTAATACCTCTGATTATATGCTTACAAAATGCACTCCTCTCGTAAGGGTAGCATTCTTAACTTGAACACGCCAGATCCAAAATCAGTTGTTTGGACTTGGTGGCTTACTTGAACACACTCCTCAAACTTTCTCTCCTACACTGGTTTTCCTTCTCGCATGATGTCATCAGCCTGGTTAACACAGACAGTGTACAACCTGTGCTGAGTTGTATATAATGTGGTTCAGCCAATAATTTTTGACAGTTTGGATTCAAATGTGTAGGTAGAACTATGTTGTTACCTGTGAAATTTTAGACTCTGGTTTGCTTCAGAATTCACCTAATTTCATTTGGAAGATTTACTACCAAAATTTTGAAAGGTGACAGAAAAAAATTGCAATTTTTATTCCAAGAACACTGGAGGAGATGCTGTGACATTTAACTTGGGTACCATCACATGTATATGCATGTAATCTATTTGAGATGTATGTACTCATAACTGTGAAAACTTGAGTTTGAATAAATCATTAGGTGTTTACCATATTTTTTCTTTGCCCTTTGCAACATACAGTGAAGAAGAATATGGATAAAACAATGGAAGGGTATTAGGATTATATGAGTTCTGAGGACCCATTTCATAAATCACCGTCATTAGTTCCATGGCTGTACTAAAATTATATTTTAACAAAAATTAATCCATTGTGTATAAAGTGTTGGGTATTATAGTGAGTAGATGATTGCTGAGTAAAGGGTTCTGGGTTCAATGCCAGGTAATGTACCTGGATACCCTCAGTTGAACCCTAGATGCATGGTTTCCAGGTTAACCATAAATTATTTCCTGAAAGTCCAGCGACATCTCTCCCTTTTTGTAGATTACCGAGACTATTGGAGTTGTGGCAAACTCTTATTTCAAGATTTAAAAAATGAGAACTCTGATAGAATTTTGTGTCTTGTTAGGCCATAAATTTCAACGAAGCAAACTCTGCCTTGAGTTAAGTGTATCCGTTGTTTATCATTGACATTACATATCTCCTTCCTTAAGCTTTCTTGCTTGCTTTTCCAGCATTTAGTTTTTCTTGGTAATGGTAACAATTGAAGTTCACCAAAGGGGAATAAAAATATCTACGTATGGTACATTAAAATTAAATAGCTTTGATGGAAGAATTTCATTTGGAAACCCCTGGCAGCACAGTGGACCTGTCCAGAAGGGGCATCGGATGGTGCGGTGGCTTCAACTGGCTTCTCACCCAGAGTGCCTGGGTTAGAATCCCGGCGGCGGCGGATATTTTTCTGTGGTATCCCGATCCCTAATTTGGTGTTTGCCTTGTGGAGGGCACTTTGAGTGAGTACGCCGTCCGTCAGATGGGACGTAAAGCTGCGGACTTCTTTCGTTAAGAGTAGGCTAATGCCGAGTTTATCTCCGCTGTTCATCCTTTCCTGTTCATCTGTAATGGCGCAAATGGCGATAGCTGTCGGTAGAAAAAGCCATAAAAACTACTACTCCTGTCCTGTACTTTTTTATTACTGTTCCTGATGGAGTGCAAAATAAAAATGTGCATTTTTTTCATTCTTCCGTCTGCTGCCTTGTTTCTCTTGAGTATTGGGTGGGGTAATAATGATGCACTTAACCCTATGTCGACTCAGGGCCTACTCTTAGGCTTTGAGGGGGCCCTGTCGTTGCATGACGGCGATCACTTACATTAACGGCGGGCGAATGAATTAATCGAACAGTAAGCAGCGGCGGGCCCAATACGGGCAGCATAGGGAGATTACAGGGAGCCAGACGGTTGCAAAGTCTCCAATGACAAAATGTTATTGATAGAAATAAAACCAGACCCGGTCAACCTATGGTGTGCATGCCCACAACCAGCTATAGTGAGGAAGAAGTAAATAGTGAATACGATCGGTTCGATGAAATTACAGCAATAGGAAGAAAACTATGGATAGTGATGCGTGACTGGAATTCAGTGGTGGGCGAAAGGAGAGACGGAATGAGGTAGGAGAATAGAATACTATTTATAGAGTTTTGCTGATAAAAATGCTTAATTATAACTGGTACTTGGTTTTAACACCTCAGTGGACGCAGGTACACATGGAAAACACCTGAAGATACCGGGAGATATCAGTAGGGATATATCTAGGAACAGCGCGTTCAGTTCCACAGAAGAAGATTCGAATCTCAATTACATGCTCATGAAGTCTAACGGTAAATTGAAGAGGGTGAAAAAAGGTAGAGGTGTAAGAAAATGGAATAGATGATTTGTTTGAGTCCGAGAGGAAGGAGTGCCAGGATGAAGTTGATAGAATTCCGAGGGATGGGCACAGCAGAAGAAAGGTGGATATGAATGTCTGGAAAGGTGGAATAAAAGCAAGGGATATAGAAACTCGCAAATTAAGCAATAGGGTAAGGGTTAGGACGTCATGGATTACTGAAGTTGTAATTCCCAATATCGATAAAAGTGGAATGGAAGAACGTGAACGCAGAATTAGGAAAAAAGTTTAAAGATCTAAGCCGTAATCTCCGGAGAGAAACTAATGAAATAAAGTTTGTGGAAGGAGCAGTGCGAGGATATGGAAAGCTAATGAGGAGTTAACGCATTGGGCGAGCTCAACAGAAAGTTGAAGAATATTTCAGGATTTGAGAAAAGAATATTCATTTACACTCAGAGATGCGGCCAAAAATATCAATCAAAGAAAAATAATTTCTGACGAGATAGAAGACGTAGAGGAACTATATACGATTGAGATTTTAAGCCGGTGAGTTCTTGATATGGAAGTGGGATACTATGTCGATAAGGATGACGTAGGACCAGGAATAATTGATTGCGAGGTTGACTGAGCATTCAAGGAAATTAAATCGAAAAATCCTATGGTAGTATATAAACAGCCCTGCAGAACAACTAAAGATATTAGTAAAACGTGGAAGGAAGAGTTTATATGGGATTCATTCATGGTAATAATGATGAAGGACTTAAGCCAAAAGACTTCATTAGATCAGTAACGATTCTCATCCCTAAAAAGAGAAAAACAGCAGAATGTGAGTACTACAGGACCATAAGTTTGACTTTGTACGCAGAATAGGCGTTACTTCGGTTTTTAAACTGAAGAATGGCGAGGAAGACAAATAATTACTTAGGAAAAATCAGTTTGGTTTTCAAAAAAAAGAGATGATTGTACGTGATGCCATAGCCAGTATTGAGTTTACAATTAAAACGTAATGCATCAACATGAATACCCCGCGATGCACCAAAAAGGTATGTGGCAGGGGGTGCAAGCACCATGGGGAAAGGGTAGGGATGAGACAGAGGAAGGGTGTTTAAAGGGTCAGGAAATGGAAAAAAAACATCCATTCAAAATCCCATAAAATACGTGCATGGCGGTGCTAACCCATGTGTATGTTAGCGGAGAACTTAATATTAAAAAGTGTCTTAAGTGTTAAATTTTACCCACTGCAGACGTCGTGTATGGTGGAAGAATACAGATTAGGAACAAGGAATGACCGTAGGGAGAAAGCAATAGAGTTCTCCCTACGGTCATTCCTTGTTCCTAATCTGTATTCTTCCACCATACACGACGTCTGCAGTGGGTAAAATTTAACACTTAAGACACTTTTTAATATTAAGTTCTTTGACAGGGTTTAATCGTCACAAAGACCTGGTTTAAACATCGCAATAGACTTAGATACGTGTGTACGCGGAAAATGTCCAGGGATTCAGAGGTATATCTGTTAGACTACAATATGGTTAGACACAGGTTGAACACCGTAGTCATTTCGCTCCGGAGCGAATGTGAATTCAGATCATTATTTTGTGCTAATGAAGTGTAGCGTCGGATTCAAAAGGATAAAGTAGAAAAATAGGCGATAAAATGTAATATAGACGCATTGAATGGAACAAAAAGAAAGGAGTAAAGAGACGGCAGAAAAAATATAGATGAGGCAGGGAGAGGGGGTACAGTAGACGAAAGATGGGAACGTACCTGTACGTATTGAGAAAGAAAATCGAGAGCCACATATGGTTCTTTGCAAGGAAACCAATTTTTGCAAATGGGATAATTACGATGATATATAGTAGAAGGAAATAGAAAAATGGTAACTAGAATGAGGGATAAGGAAGTACAAGGAGATAAATAATCAAATAAACAGGGAAAGTAACAGGGGGGAAGAAACTGTGTGGTGAACGCAGTGCGAGGAATGGAGAACTAACAAAGGAATAGTGAAATGGTTGCGCTGTACCGAAATATGAAAGATTTATCGGGAGGTTTTCTTGTAACAGCAACATTTTAATTAACGATAACCATGATTTATCGTACCGAAATTGCTCCATAAAGAGTGATCATTTTTAAACCATACCTTTGCTCATCCTCAAAATTTTGATGGTACTTTTCGGAGCAGTAGTCCCTATTGGATGCAATGCACTTGACCCTCCTTTTATCAGTATTCGAGGAAATTCTGGAAGCCATTATTTGATGGGTCCTTCAATATCTCCTCATCAGCCGTCACCGCTGCCCTAGATGATAAAAAAGGCTTTCCACCAAGGTGTTTCTTCACGTTGGGGTACAAAAAAATCGCATGGTGCCAAGTCTGCACTAAAGGGGGACGAGGAACATGCATCTGATTAATTTTCGCGAATTAAGAAACAGCATTTGCGATATGCATCCAGCACTATCGCGGTGTAGCATCCAGCTTGTTGGCTGAAATGCGCTCTCAATGTTCAATAATCGCTCCCATAGGCACGAGAACAAGACTGGATGAAGCTGCAGGCAACAGGTTATCAAATGGTTATTGGTTCTTATTGTAGAAATTTGTTAGAGCTATACGAATGTATTCAGGTTCGGGCTAATGGGCACGTTTTACCACTATACGGTCTTTGTAGCCCAGTGAAAATGCTGCTTCTCCGAGCTATAATTACGTCTTTATTTAATCAATGTAACAAGTAAATATTTTCTTATTTTAGACGGGTGTAAATAAAACCTAAAAAATTGGAGAAAGAGAAAAACTGTAATATGAACTATTTTTAGTATAGCCTATAATCGATAACTTGAATAAGTGTGTGTTCTACTATTTAAGTGCTGCCTAGTCAAAACTCAGCGAAGAAGATGACGACATCAATCAGGTGAGTCATTTTTCTCCAACATTATTTCTTTACTCATCACTTGTTTCTTCACATACAGCATTCAAAGCCTACTCCGACAGGGAAAACTCGTGACTAATGGGTGGTACTGCGTTTCGTAACGAACTTTCGAAATGCATAATCAAATATAAGTTTTAGTAGGCGACTTATACAATTTTAATAGAACTATGGTAACACAAATTCCTCTAAAATGGGCCTTTTTACTATCAAAAGACAAAAATTTCTGAAGTGAAAACAAGATTTTATAAATTGAATTAGTCTCTGGAAGTAAAATTGTGACAATATTGTTAGAACATCTGAATCCAATCAGCAAAATTTTAGTTCGTCTGAGTCGCCTTAAGAAAAAAAGATGATCGAAGGCATAGTGAGAAGGTTTTAAAATATAGTTTTATTGAGTGGAAAAACTCTAATGAAGTTTTCCCACCTCTACCCATTTTAAGTAGCCTTCCTCCGAGTACTAAGCTTAACTTCTGGCGCGACGTGACATGACATGGCTCACTGAGAATCAATTAAAATGGAAACAAATCGAAATCAACCTCCGTTGGCGAATGTTGGTGTACTCTGAATCATTAATTTATAACTCACTGATGAGGCTGTAACTTGGTAGCATAACATCACATAATATCCAAGACTTTATTTAAACCAATTAAAATCCTGTAAAGCTAATGACGGTTTTCGACAAATATCGTCATCATCTGTCCATGCGCGGTAAATAAACTTAGCTGTTGGCAAATGCCTTGTATTAGCAATGAAACTTATGTACCCTTTATTTAGATTGAAAAATCGCATAATATTCAAATAATTACATTTAGCTTTCCCACATTCAATCAGAAAACTTATCAGATTATATTAGGGAGATGGAATTAAAATAGATTCATCCTCTTGTGACATACTGCGTTCTCTAATAGACAATTAAAATGCGCGAAATACTTATTAAGTCTGACAACGTTGCCCAGCGTATGAAAACAGATTAAAGTGCCAAAATTTCGAACTACTGAGGGTAGCACTTTAAAAGCCTTGAACACAGAACAGAAAATATCCTTGGGTTTTAGAAGTGTTTGCATGTCACCATGATTTCTCTTGATTTTTGCGGCGGTATAGAATAATGTCGGGGACAACGCAGAAATGAAGAAATCGAATTGTGATCGGAGCAAGAGTTATTGGCACACAATGGAATTGCGTTGCGGAGTTAAGCTAAGAGATCAAGGCTTCCCGCCACAAACCAGTCGAATGCAATTTCCATTTTACTAACGCCATATGGGAGTGTGAGAGAATCCATCCAGAGAAAGAGCTAATAAGTGAGAGAATATTTTCCCGACTACCAGACAGCTCGGGTACACTGATTCTCCAATTTTACGACATATAATTCTTCGATACCCGTCCTATGTGATTGGGAAACTGGAAAACACAGCTATTTGCGTATTTTGTTATTCGAGATCTGACTCCTGTCCAATGATTCGCCTAAGATTAAATTCTGGAAAATAAATATATTATATTTTAAAAAACATAAACAAAATAATCAACCCGGAGGCCGGTAGGTGAAAAAAAATATATATATACATATATATATATATATATATATATATATATATATATATATATATATATATATATATATATATATATATATACATATATATATATATATATATATATATATATACATATATATATATATATATATATATATATATATCACTCCCCGGACTACAACCTTGACGTGGTGGAAGGGCTGCTGCGTTCCGATGACCCCTAGAGCTGTCCTGGCGGGAGTAATAATGATTGCTCCTGGTAGAGTCATCCATGCCAGATAGGGCGAAGATCAGGAGCCAGACTAAAGGTAGTCCACGCAGCGTCTGTTCCTCAGTCAGGCGGCTGCAATGGCGTCTGACCCCAGTGGGGCGGCCAGTAAGTGATGGTGTCACGTTAAAAACACTATTGAGGAAGGCAACGAGAAACCACCTCAATTATCATTCCCAAGATTTACATGATGGACAAAACAGAGATTTTGAGTCCTGGCAACTACGGGGCTCGGCCCAATCGGCCGTGTGTCGTGCCCGGCAGTGGGGGAGGCAAGGCTTCCGCGGTCGTCATCCCACGAAACCCTTGCAAGAGAAAACCGGCAGCAGCAGGACAAAAGACGCTGGAGAAGAAGACCAAATTAGTTAGGATAGGTACGGGGAATGTTGGAGCATTGCTGAGTAAATTGGAAATTCGGTGCGACAGGTATGGGATGAGAATCAATATTAATAAAACAAAGTCTATGCGATTTTCTAGAAATAAATGGCTAAGTTAAACATTAAAATAGGAGGGCAAAAACTAGAGCAGGTAGAACAGTTTACGTATCTCGGAAGTGTTTTGGACCAACACGGTCAAAGTAGTAGGGACGTAAGGAGAAGAATAGCGCTAGGCATAGAGGCTTTCACTAGGAGGAGGGAGTTGATGACAGGGACGTTGAGTAAGGTTGTTAAGAAAAGACTCATAAAAACTTTGATATGGAGCGTAGCTAAGTACGGCGCGGAAACGTGGTCATTGAAGCAAGGGGATAGACGTAGATTGGGGGCTTTCGAAATGCGGGTGTGGTAAAGGTTCAGTGGGCAAAAATTTGAAAAAATGAGGAGGTACCAGGTATGGTGGGGGAGGAAAGGGGATTGCTGGGAGAAATACAAAAGATACAGGACAAATTGGTTCAAAGCATATTGATCGCCAGTGGGATATTGAAGACTGTGATAGAGGGATGTTGGACGGATAGAAATGAGGACGGAAGTATGCGGAGATGAAGAGGGGTATGTAGAGAAGGATTTTGGGTTATTAGGAAAGGCAAGATATTTGTGTGGTAGCTGTGTCCATCTAAAAACCTACCTTAACTGGTAGATAACCTCTAAATACCTGTAGATGACAGTCACACTGCCGGTAATAAGACGGTCACACTGAAGATAACTATTATATTTATATATATAAATATTATAATAATATTTATAAAAATATTTTTTCTATTGTGATCTGTTCGATTCTGCCTACCCAACCTCTCCTGTGTTCGTCCTTTCTGTGTGTTCCTATCCCTTTCCTTACATCTATTTCCATGTGAAAGAATGTATAAAAATATAACTATCTTCAGTGTGACTAACAGTAAGTAAGAGACAGTAAGACAATCACACTGAAGATAATTATATATATATATATATATATATATATATATATATATATATAATTATACATGACATTTTATGTAATCATGCCTAGTAGGGCTCAAAGGAGCTCCCTCTTTTTTTCTTCTCTTTTCTCCATCCCGAGATGACTAACTCACCCTCTCGCCGCGAGTCTTATTTGGACCCTAAGTAGGCATTTTATCAAAAAGTAGAGCAAGATTCAATAGTCGCTGCCAATATGGCCATGATAATTCTTTAATTAAATGTGATAATTCTGTATCACTTAATCATGATCACTGTCGTTCAGGTTCTTTTTGCAGTCCTTGACTGACTATAATCCCTCTTCACTAAAAATAATTAATTTGAAAGGCTCTACTGTCCCCAGGTATTTTTCATGCGAGTTCTCATAATTAGCGGTTTTAAAACAGGGTCATTACTACTATTAATTTATACTGTGCGAAGAATTCCATCAGTCTTTCTACATATATTATTTAATTTTCTTCTTGCTATTAACGTTTTATTGCTTCTTTGATAATTTCCTAAAACCCTTCCTCGTCTTCATAGCCCGTCGTAAGGATGTAAGTATACCTGTACCACTATAGTGGCAATGGGCTTAATAGCTATCATATTCGACGGAAGAATATTCGTTCGTTAGAGGCCGTCCTTAAATAGCGTGAGGCCATTTTTGGATTATATGCTGATTTTTGTAAAGATCCGTAAGATATGAACTCCTACCTCCCCCCATTTCTAATGAAAATGGACGCTGTCATAAAAATCAAACAGACACCTTTTTACAGAAATATAAAAGAGCTTTTAGGTTTGACGAAAGTGGCTTCACCAAGAACACTACCTTGAAAAACAACTTGATTTTTTTTTATTTTGGTGGCATTACTATATAGCCAAGAAAATGAATCAAACATTTCAAAATCATCGTAAAAGGTCGATGGGTAGGTGTCTTAATAATTCTGAAACGGTAATTTCATTATACCGATAGGCAAATAGATGGAAATATAATATGAGGAAATGTATGAATGAGGAGAACTCGGAACAACAATAATTGACAGTGAAAACGACCGAGAAGATCGGAAGTCGATGCAGCAGTTTAAGAACCTGCGCACCAAAAATGCGCAGTAAATTAAACGTTTTTAATAGTTCTAAAGTGACTTCGGTTCCTAACTATTATGATTTCTGATTGTTCGGGGAAAGACTGAGTATTTGTATCTATCTATACTTGAATCTATCTCCCTTATTTTATCTGTGTGGTCTGATCTACCTGAGTATCTTGGAAGAATGGAATAGGGAGAGTTACTTGATGAAGAACAGTCTGCGTCGAAGAAAATGGTCACGGAAAGGCAACTTACAGGGAAGAGAATGGAAAAGTACCTTTCCTTTATTTGTGAGTCCGGAAAATAATTCAATGATGTTGGCTGAAACAAAATTATACTAATTCTGAAGGACTTTGGCGTGTCTTACCATTTATTAATATAAGAGTGCTCACGATCCTGAACAAAGAACCGATGACAATAATTAAATCTGGAATCAGCAGGGAAGAATTAAGAAGATTGAAAAAATGTACATGGCCAGGATGTGCACTCTCGTATTTATCATCAGTGTTTACATTGAAGAAGCATAGAGTGAAATCACAGAAAATACTGCCGGGATGTGTACCCACGGATTTAAAAAATCATTACGTGTCCTTTTAACGACGAAAAATCTGAATTGTCAGAAAGAGGAGATCTGAGGGAGAGAATTGTCAGTTTATAAAAGGTAAGCAGAGGTACCACTTCAACGTAAAGAAAATTATAAAGATTATGGTCTTTGTGAAAAAGTGGTGTAGAATAAACAGATATTACAAGTGCGAATAAAAAAGCTAGAAATGGAACAGTTTTGTCATTTGGGAAGCAGAATATTCAACAATGGACAAACAAGGAGATTAATTCGTAGAATAACCCACTATAAGAAATAAAATCTTCCAGAAAGAGCTGATAGCTGGCAACTCCAGCGTGAAAGTAAGAATGCAGGTACTCTTATCTATGGAGGATTTGTGGTGATGAGGCATGCAGTAGTAAATGGATAATGAATGCCTTGAAAATATGATTATAGATGAGACCGGCAGAAACCAAATGGCCGAGGAACTAACGAAGAGTGGGAGAAGGGAAGCTTCTGGTGAAACCTCTCTAAATAATGGATAATCTTATCGGTTACATTTTGAGGCCCAGCCTGAACAAGCCTGGCCCGGGTCGCTGAGGCAAATATCAACAGGAAGAACCACAGAGAAAGTATATATATATACGTACCTATTTTAGAAGTAGTGTCAGACGTCGAAGAAAGGAGACCGAAGAAAAGAGAGTCGAAGAACATGCAGACGGGAAGAGGTTAACGAATGGTGGAATTGAATGTATAAGTGCGCTCAATCTATCTTGGGATTGATGGACAGTAATGATGGTATCTGAACTCGGATTTTATAGGATGATTAAAGTTGTATATGTCATTCCTGTGCCCCTGAGACGACTTTTAATTTAAGAATAATTTATTTGCCGCGAGAGGAAAAGAAAAGATTTTCCTTAGAATGCCTAGCTCTAGTCATTAGTTATGATTGCCAATCAGAGAGTATACTTTTCACTACGCCCGCAAACTGCTTATAAAACTCCGTGTATCTCCAGCTATGTATCTTTCTTAAGATGTTGTATGATAGCGCAGCATAGTCAAAACATAGTTTCTCGATAAAAGCACAAGTTTCACCAGCCAAACTATTATGAGACGGCTGCCGCTGAAGCAAAACTGAAGTGAAATAAATGAAATTGGCAACACATATTCATCTAACAACGCAAAAATCTAATTTTAAAAAATAAATAAGGCAAATAAAATATAATCTACGACAGAAATGTATGAATGAGTCTTGAGCTCAAAAATAATGCTGAATTAAGTGTGGAGAGTTCTTCCGGTTGAAAGTCTTTTAACCACGCAAGGCTTTTGGGGAGAGGACGTGAGCATTTCATCCGTTTCATAGTGTTTCCATATGGGGATTGGGCTCCGGAGGAATCTTATATTAAGTTTATTATTGCATTATTTAATTTATGATTGCATGAAGAAAGAATTATAATTATCCTTTATCATGAGGGTAAAAAAGAAACTTTACACTTCCACAATAAAGATTTGATATTTCACGACCGCTATTTTCGATGCTGCGCATCATCATCAGGTGAATCGCGCGTAGCATCGAAACCATGGTCGTGAAATATCAAATCTTTATTGTGGAAGTTTAAAGTTTCTTTTTTACCCTCATAATGAAGGAATTCCACAGAGTTAAACCTGAAACTGTTATATTTATACTTTTTCAGCCAAGAAGGGAATTTTACATACACGTATATTTACTTATGCACCTCCTGGATAAAGGTACGGTTAAAATTAATTAAAAATATTTTGAAATGATTTTAAAACCTATCGCATGGTTGTGTGAAGCAGATTCGTCATTAGCATTGCGTTCAAGCTGTGTGAACATGAAGTATTCTCAAAAGATCATGTAGTTCAAGGGCACGACATTGCGACTGAACTTGTGTGCAATATTTTTGTACATAATTATCCCAATATAATAGTTTTTAATTTCTAGATTGAAAGAGAATACTTAAGACGAACGTCGTTATATGGAATAAGAAATCCGTAATAGTATTTTTTTTAAACTTTGGAAATTTTTTCATACCAAATTATATAGTAATTTGTTCAAAAAGTTTTCGTTTCATGACCTTCTAACATGGATTAACTCCTGTATATTGTTATTATAATATTCCCAATTCCGCATTTCTAACAACCTAAAATGGGTATGTTTAAGCGAAGTATATTAACTGATTATATTTTTATGTGAATATTCATAAACAATGGATTGAGGATTAATAGTAAAAATAAAAAAAGAGTGTTCATAGTGTTCTAATTCGTATAGAGTTCATTCTCAATCATTCTTAGATGTAATTTCTCTCATTAAAAACTGTAATTTTTTCATTTGGCAACAGAATTAAAACTTGAGAAAAATAGTATACATATTCTACGTATAGAGTGAAATGTACAAATTGATGGCTTCTTGGAATCGGCAGGAGTTTCACTATAAGCAGAATAGATATGCATGCAGAATAGATACCCCTCAAGGCAGCAGCTCAATTGATCCATAATATTCGTGTCCTGCCACGGCAATGCGATGACTTCACTATTCATATCAACGATGCCTCTGGTATCTCTATGAAGGTATCCTATCCCTGGTATGTTCATTCAATGAAGACAGCGATATTATGTATTTTTATGAAGGAATCATGATTTTTCTCCTGTGATGGAGGACTGAAGGAGAGCCTCTATATAGCTTGCATAGACTTTCTAAACGCCAAGGGCAAAGGAAAAGAGAAAAAGAAAGAAAGAGATTCCATTCCAAGTTTAACAACATAGTGGTGTTACAAACATTCCAGAACGAATAGATTAATGTGTTTATTAACCTACATTTAGCCATGTGGACATTTTCTACGACGAAGTCACATATGCACATGAGGAAAATCACTCAGCAATTCGAGGCCTTCATCCAGGAGGGATCCGATTGTCCCCTCTCCCTCGTACTCTAACAGTCGTGTTTACCATTTACGAGCCACTCAGCACTTCCGAAAATCCTCCATGCCCATACTGGTTCCTCGTGGGTTTCAGTGATCTTGAAAATACTTCTAGTTTTTCCCGATTAAAATAATGGGCGATAAAGTAGAGGGAAAATCTGTCATAAGTGTGGCACATGTGCTTTCGTTCATGAGCCTGTATGATAAGCTATTACAGGCTATCTCTAGTCCGCTGATCCGATACGCTCCAAATCCCTGGATTACTTTGGTAACGGGACTTCGACAGTTTAGTCTAAAGAATGTGGCTGCATTGGGTACTTAACACATGCATTTCTTGATGACAACGTGAAGGTAGATGCTAGGCCTCCTTAAGTTCGTCGTTTTGCCTTCTTAGGCACGATGCGACCTCCGTCTTCATGGTCTTTTTTCCTAACTTTGAGGTTTAGATTCGTGATTTTCCTGAATAATTACCCCAATTCGTAGGCTCAATAAATTGTCCATTTATCCTCGATATTATGTCAAAAGGATATGCGTGGCCAGGAAACAGAGTAGCCCAGTGTGAGTGTGTGCCCTTGCTTACAGTACGTTTTAGTGAAATAAAGAGCTCATCAACAAACGCGCAAATGAGCACATTTAAATAGGGACCAAAATGGCCTCCTGCGCAGGGAACCAGAATTTTCAGTGGTAAAATAATAAAATTAGATTCTCTAAGTAGATAGGCCACAAGGCTGAGTAGAGAAGATACAAGAGCTTCTCCACTCGACCATCAGTGTTTAGGAGCTGTGACATTTTTTTACAGATCTCCTCAGTTTGTGATAGAATTGTATTTGAAAATGGAACTCTATAACGGTCAGCGTCCTTACATTTTATAGGTCGAACGCTTTTACGTTACAGTTTTTCCAGTCCCATACTCCGAAAAAAGCGTATCATACAGGGAATAAGGCCTAATCGGGCTGCCAACTTCGTACCCGGGGATTGACAGGAGAGGAACTGGGGGTGGTGGTAGAACGAACGTTAAATGAGTGATTGGGCTCAAAGTTTCTCCATCTTCAACAAAAAAAGAGCAGTCAAAGGCGTTTGAAATTGAAATAAATATGGCCCAATCGGTGTCCGACTGCAAAGTGACGTCGTCTGTCCTAGGCCGACTTCGTACTTTTAGGGACGGTGGGATGGGGTTTGAGTGAGGCGGTTATGGGAGTGAGGGATGACTTGCGTCGCAACGGGTTGGAAGTCATGTTATGACCCCTGTGGTCGAAATGAACTTACGAGAAAACAGGGTATCAAATACTGATTAGGACGCCCTTAGGAATGAGATTAGGCAACGCTGCTCCGACAATCTCAGATAACGGTCGGCCGTGCACTTAGTACAAAACGGATGATGCATCTGGGCTTTTCTCGAGAATATACATCTGAATTGTTAAAAGGAAAATTTCCTCATTGATCGTTGGCAGAAAATGTGAAACCAAATGAAAGAGAAGATGCCAGCCAAATTTCATCCAATAAGAATCAGAATTACCATCAAAAATTAAACTGCGCCTATCATCTTTTTTTTACAATGCCTAACATTAAACCTGTGCTGTTATTCTTCCTACGGCTACGGGTCGGTGGAAAATTTTTAATTAATTGTGAACGGCGTGAAGGAGTGCCCTTAACTTCTAAAATAATGAAGTGTGAGGACTCTGAAAAACAGATTAAGGACGCTTAAATAGAAGAGAATATAATTTCCACATTAAGTGAAGCATTATTAGTGTAAGCGAGAAAGCATAGGGAATCATTTTAAAAGTTTATCGATGACATCAAATTTACAGGTAAATCCTAACTTCCTGTAAAAAGACACGACGAGCACGTGGGTTCCTAAATCGGCGCATTGAACCCCCTCGGTAAACCGAAGGGTAGGAGCCAGACGGTCAGCCATCTGACCCCGAAGCGGCAGTGGTTTAAAGTGATAGCATCTCGCTGAAAACACTTTTGAGGATTTTCAATGGGAAACTAGCGTTATCATTTCTCCAATGGGAATTTAATGGGCAGAAATATGTAGTTATTTCATCCTGGAAACTCTTATTCAACTGGAGAAGGTATAGTGCTCAGCAGGGAAGCGACAGGTCCTTCACAGTCATCTCACGAAACCCTTTCACAACCAATTTGGCAGCATTGGATAAACGCGAAGAAGGAAAACAATCTTTAAAATGTGGACATAGAGCATTAAGATGATTTTCAAGACATGGAAGTTATAAAATACAAATTAAAATTGGAAAAAGAAAGTATAGAATTGGGGCTTCTGCGAAGTGAGATGTAGAGAGATCAGGGATTGCTTGATCTATAGTTCTAGATAGCGAATGGGAAGAGCGTCCGTGTGGCTTACTCGTGGTATCTAAGAGAAAACTGGAAAGAAGGGCATTGAATATACATACAGACTTGTAGATGAGGTAATTGATAGAATATTGTAAATAAATTATAATATAAAATAAAACAGAATAAATGGGTAATTCAGTTATATATTTCGATAAGTAATAGCGGCAGGAAGAAGTAGTAGACAATTTATAAGATGAACTAGAAATTTCCTTACTCGATGATTTGGTACGGTTGAAGGCTTTCACACTAACTTATCTAGTATTATCGTAGCTTTGCCGATCATAGAACTGCGAACGTAGGCAGAAGGAAATGTCCAATAGTGATAGGGGATTAGAGTACAGCGGTAGGCAAAGGAAGACGGTTGAGTACCTCCGGTTTAGTAACAAGGAATGACCAACTGGATATAATAAATCAAATTTTTAAAGGAAGAATGTTTATTAATAAATTACATCAGATTCAAACGGACGGATTTAGGAACTTAGCCTTGAATTTGTAAAGCTTCTTGAAGCCAGATGGATATTAGCGCCCTAATTTAGCTATTATAAATACAATTGTATATTCAGAAAGATTAGAATAGATAAGCAAGTGGGAAAGAATGACAAAACTTGAACTGGATGGATTAAATAGGAAGGAAAATAAAAAAACTTTGTAAAAATCTAAGTGAACTATCTCTCCATTCTATCAGTATTGTTTTCGTTAACTTAATAAGGCATATCCTTGCAGAGGAACTGTAGAGGAAAGGGGGGTAAGCAAAAATGTGATTTCAAAAGTTGCAGAGTAACCAATAGGGAACGTAAACGCGAAGAGAATTAAAAAGCCTTGAAATCACAGTAGATATGACTAGGAGTATGAAAGAGAGAAGGAATGAAAATAACGTGGACAAGAGTTGAGGAAAAGAATGAATAAAAAATTAAGCCGTGAAAACTAATAGTCGTAGGGAAGCGTGGCGGGAAGTAATATTGCGATGATAAGGAGATTTTACAATGACAGGGAAAAGTACACACACTAAGGCGAAGGTGAAAAAATTATCAGGATACGGTATATAAAAACTATACCGACCATAAGAGATAAGACAGAAACGCTAGTAATGGAGCCAGTGGTGAACCAGGGAATTAGGGTAAAATACAAAAAAATTGTATATCGCAGAGTATACAAGTGTCTACGTATACTCTGTATAGATTTTCTCTGCCTATGGGGTAAAGAGTTTGGCCCAGCAAGTTTAGGAACATAATGAAATGCGACTCGGTTGTAGATATTCTTGGCCCAGAAAGACAAAATTGTAAGATGGATAAAGCGCTGCGGTAAATTAGGATGAGTAGGAAAGGATTAAATAAGAATTTCCTTGCAGAATCACCACATACAAGGTCTGTTCAAAAGGTTCCCGAACTTGTTAAATAGCGCGCCTCCATGTAATTATTTTGAAATCCGTTTGAAAGCATTGTGTCCGCAGATACTTCCCAAGTAAGTGCCTATAACCACTTTGTTGATATATTGTTTTGTTGATTATTTACGGCCGTTTACATGAAGGGGTGTTCATGGAGTGCAGCGAAAAATCGGATCCGCGGAAATGAGCTCTTTGAAGAAGCAGCGTTGTTCTGAGAAATTCTGCGTGAAACTCTGCGGACTCTTCACGGTAACTTTTGACTTGATTACCAAGGCTTATGATGCGGATGCTATGAAACGTATCGCGTGTTATGAGAGGTTTACTCTGTTCAATAAGGGGCGGCAATCAGTGGAAGACGACAAGCGCTCCTGAAGACCAACGTCGACTGATGACCTCCACATCGAGAAAGTGAACAATCTCGTTCGTCCAAATCGACTTTTGACTGTGATGGAACTTGCAGAAGAGTGTGGAATCTCGAGTGGTTCGTGCGATGAAATCTTGCGTGAAAAATTGATGATGCATCGAGTCGCCGCCAAATTCGTGCCTCGCTTAATGACAGCAGATCAGAAGCAACATCGAGTTCAAGTCTGCCAGAAACTGTTTAATCGAGCTGTAGATGGCGAAACCATCTTTTCCAGGATAATTACTGTGATGAAAAATGGGTTTATGGATATAATATTGAAAAAAGTGCAATCTTTGCAATGGATTGGTGAAACATCCCCCCGCTCCAAAAAAAGCTCAACAAGTTCGCTCGAATGCCAAGGTGATGTTGACTGTTTTTTCGATGCAAAGGGGATTGTGCTCCACTAATACCTATCTAAAGGTCAGACAGTCCACACGGAGTGCTACCTGCAGTTTATAAAGTGCCCAAGAGAGAGAGAATTAGACGAAAACGGCCCGAAATTTGGAGGAGCGGCGAGTGGTTTTTTCATTACGGCAAAGCGCCGGCTCATTCGTCTCTCAGAACACGTGGTTCTCGATCCACAAACAAGACCGTTGTGCTTACCCACCCACTACTCACAAGACCTGGCCCCATTTGACTTTTTTCCGTTTCTCAAACTAAAAACCCCGCTCAAAGGTAAAAGATTTGCCACCATTCCAAAGATTGAGAAAAATTCGATGGAGGAGCTAATGAGCATTCCGGAAGAAACGTTCCAGGACTGTTTCAAAAAGTGGAAACACCGTTAGGATAAGTGTATGCGTTGGAGAGGAGACTATTCTGAAGAGGTCCCTGGCCAATACTTGTTAGTGAAATATATTTTGTAATAAAAAATTTCGGGAATTTCTTGAACAGACTTCATATTTAAGGTCTAAACGGAAGAAAGGGATTTGTTAAACTTATTCTTAGAATTTATGAGTTAGGAGTTTTTCCATACGACTAAATTTAATTTTCATCTGCATCCCCAAAAAGAGTGTTGTGGCGTTGTGTGAGACTATACGAGGGCCAGAAGTTCCATTTCGCCTGCGGTGAAAGCAGTCCTGAGAAAAATAATTGAAGGAACCGTATAGGAAACAACTCCTAAGTAAAGATCAGAGTGAGTTTAGAAAGGGAAGAAGAACATGTGACGCCACTGCAGTCATGGGAGAGAGAGGTAGAAAGGAATACAGATTATAATTGGGTCATTTTTGTATGTTTGTGCTTCGTGGATATTTAGAAGGCGTCCGACCAGACGTAGAGAGGCCAGAGTTAACGAAAGCAATGCTGAATATTCCTGTATATTGGGAGACAGTCCATTTAAATTCCATATAGCCCATGCACATATGTATGTTCCTGTAAAATGGAGAGAGAGAAAGTCCACGAATTTAAATATCTACATGAATTAGATGACAAAGATTAGAATAGTAGAGAGAGAATTGAAATGGATAGTGATATGTAGATTAAATGCTGAGGACATACTAACTGTGGCATGGTGAGGATTTTGAGTTGAGATAGATTTAATATGAGTGGAAAAGTGATTAAGTCTGCTAAATTTGCAGATAATCATGAGTGAGAGAGCCCAAGGGTCGTAATCATTGATTTGAGGGCTTTCCAGGAAGAATCCATTCATCAACATCCAAAGGATGTCATCAAGACTCATCGCCAGAAAACTAAGGTAATAAGATTCTCAAGAAGTAGTCAGACTAAGTTGGAGTGAATAAACTACATAATGTAGAATGGTTCACGTATTTGGACAGCATTTTGAAGGGAATTGGGCGCAGTAGTATAGACGGAAGTAGATTTGCTTTGGCAGATAAGGCTTTTACAAGAAGGAAACTGATGGCAGGTGCGCTCAGTAAAAGGCATAAAGAAAATATTCGTAAATAATTTGGTGTAGGGTACTGCTGGATGGATACGGAATAGGATTTGAGTAAAATTGATGAGGGTAGATTATAGGATTTCTCGATGTGGGCATGGAGGAGAATAGATAAAAATAAGTTGTGCATGGAGGAAGACTAACGACGCAGTTATAAATAAGTTGGGCGAAGAAAGGGATTTACTACGTGAAATCCGAAAAAGGCAGAGAAATTTGGTGGGGAAAAAAATGATGTAGTAGAATGTTAAAGGCCGTGAAAATTTAAAGTAAATGAGGCAGATGAAGGAAAAAGTAGGCTTTCTCCATCGCATGAAGGTATAAAGTACGAAGAACTCGAGAAGGAAATAATATAGAGCAAATTATGGCAAGTTCTGTCGCTACGTCAAACGTTATATTTGTTCTGGACCGACCAAAATCCAATTTAAATAGTTACGTAGATTAGCCATCAATGAATGAACCGATTTCAAACGAGTGACGGCATCCTCAATCTGGACCGTTTATTTTCTTCGGCAACCTTCCCATTTCGGTAACAACACAGGGTAGCTATGATACGAGCGTCAGTGCTCTGGAAATAGATCTGTGGTGCGGACGCCCTTCTGTCGTTTTTCCCGTGTAGTGATTCGTTAAGATGGAAAAAATTGAGATTCGGGCAGTGATTAAATACTTTGTAAAGAAAGGCATGGAAGCAATGGAAATTCATGCTGACTTTTAGAACACTCTGGGGGATTCTGCTCCTTGATATTCAACTAATGTCAAGTGGATAAATGAGTATTAGTTTGGTCAGGACAGCATAGATAATGATCCACGTAGTGACCGGCCAAAATGTTCCACTTCCCCAGATATAATTGCAAAACTGAATAAAATGGTCATGGAGGATCACCTATTGAAAGTGCGAGAAATTGCTGAAGCGGTAGGAACGTCATCTGACCGGGTGTATCAAATTTTGCCATTGGAATTGGATATGAGAAAAATATCTGCTATACGGATGTCACAACTCTTGACGCAGGATCACAAACGCATCAGAATGGAAATTTCCGAACAATGTTTGACCCGTTCTAAGAGCAACCAACAAGATTTTCTGCCCCAGTTTGTGACCACAGATGAATCTTGGGTCGACCACTGTACCCCAGAGACAAAACAACAGTCAAAGCAGTGGAAACATGTTGATTCATCACCACCAAAGATAGAAAAGGCAATGCTGTCGGCTGTAAAGATGATGGATTCAGTTTTCTGGAATGCGAAAGGGATTCTGCTGATAGATTATCTTCCCACTGGTCAAACAATCACTGGAAAATACTACGCTGACCTCCTGGACCAACTACAGCAAAAGATACCCGAAAGAAGGCCAGGTTTGGCAAGAAATAAAGTCATCTCTCATCTAGACAATACAATCCAACATGTAAGTGTCGTTGCCATGGCAAAAATACGTGAACTAAGATACAATTTGTCGCCACACCCGCCTCATCGCCTGATTTGGCTCTGTCAGATTTCCATCACTTCCCCAAGCTCATAATTTTCCTCGGTGGACAAAGATTCTCTTCAAACAAATGACTAACAGCCGAAATAGACGGGTATTTTGCAGGCCTGGAGGAATCTAATTTTCGAGATAGGTTCCAGACATAGGAACATCGCTGGACCAAGTGAATTAGTGTACAGGAAGACTACATTAAAAAACAAAGAACTTCACAGGGGTAAGTCGTTTATTTCTATTTCGTTCCGAGAACTTTTTTCAAATTACCCTCGTAATTTAGGAATGTGTAGTATATGCCGATAAATAATCACCAACTTCAGTATTATCCTTATTTCTAGGACAGACGGCCTGAGAGAATTTTGCATTGAGGTCATCATTTGTACTGTACTCTGTCGCTGGACCTAAACTCCTCGCCAAGCTGGACAATCTATTCATCATGCGTTTCATCACAAAAAAATTGGTCACCCATTAACTTAAAACGAGTATCTTGCGTAGGAAGTATCGGGCCCCATTTAAACGACATTCAATTTTTCACGATTTGCGACATGTATAGATGTGTCTATTTGATTTCACTAACTCGCGCTTAGAGGACAGAGTAAGAGAGAGAATAATTTTCAAGTTACTTCAATTCATATATTTATTTACGGACTGTTGCGATTGACTGTTTTTCCCACTGCAGTGAGATCATTTTAAAACCATTTGATGCAATTTATGTTTACAAATCGTATGCACACCCAAAGAATGACACCAAAACCAATTTCAGCCAATGGGGTATTTGACATATCTTGAGGGGAATCCCGAGAGACCGTTTAAAATAGATGAGGTAGAGATAGATTATGTTTATCAAATACTACTAAGGTCAAGTGAAAGTTTCGGGAGGATGCTGCATAAAGGCTAGGAGGAAGTGACGACCTTAGTGCTCCAGGGAGACGACAATCGAGTTGAGGGAGCTTTAATATTGGTCCGAAGCGGAGACGAAGGGAAAATCAAGCGGGGAGATCGCTCAATCTCCACGAAGGTCACTTCGTGGAAGGGAGTCTAAACCGTAGCTGACGCGAATTGTCTGCACTGTCCAATTGTGAATAAATCGATTACACGGAAGATTGAGCGAAGAATTTACTGCGCCGGTTTTCCTCGCCGAGGGTCTGGTTTCATCCCAGGGATTCGGCGATATTTTACAGTGATATTTCCACAGAAGTGTGGTGTGTAGCTCACTTCAAATTTTGTCGTCGGGCAGCACGTCAGACATTGGATTTATCGACGGCATTATTGATAGATAAGGTAAATACTAATACTGGGTGTCGTTAAACCACTCACCCTGCCTTTTAGTGCTGCTTGTACCTTAGGCTCCAACTTTGATTCATTGCTTTGTGTTGGCGCTTCGCCATAGCATCTACGTACTTAGTTACTTTCGCGCGAAAGTGGTTAATTCAGTTTTGAAAATTATTCTCGTACATTGAAAAAGGACACATAATTAATAGGATGAGTAGGTAGGAATATATAGGAATTATGTCACCCTCTTTATACTATTCAAACCAATTAAAATATAATTTCCTTTCGTCTGCTTCAGCATATTTTCAATTATAATTCATATTTCTTTCTAAAACCCTAAGGGCCCTATGGTCAAGTTTATGAGACCCATACGACCCATTCCCCTATCGCTGCTGTGAATCCTGAAAGTAATGATGGGTTGATATTTGATTTTAGGGGCTTCGACAGTAGCCTCGGGTACTGAGACTTCTTGGTCCATCGTGGCGGCCTATTCGTATTTAATCTACCTGCCAAATTCAGGCGGGGATCGGGATGGTGCGGTGGCTAACGTACCGGCTTCCCACCCTGAGGGCCCGGCTGCGGCAGATATTTTCCAGTGGTGTCCCGAGCCCTACTTGAGGTGCTATAGTGGAGGGCACTTTGAGTTAGTACGCCGTCCGTCGGATGGGACGTTAAGCTGCGGACCCCTTGGCGCCTTTCGTTAAAGAGTAGGCTAATGCCGACGCCGGGTTTCTCTCTACCCTTCATCCTTTCCTATTCATCCCCGATGGCGCAAAAGATCTTAGCTCTCGGTGGCCTCCCCTAAAATCTACAACTATACATTCAGGCTGGCGAAAAGAGTGCCACGGTAGAGATAAAGAAGTCACTCACCCAACGTCCGTCCAGACCCAACATTTCTTACTCACAATGATTCAACGGGACCTGTGTGTACATGTAGCTAGGCCGTTGCCCATATGGAGGAGAATTTAGTATAATAGCAATAGCTCATTTGGTCGGAAGGAGAGACATGGTGGGACATTTTCCCGAGAGGGGGCCCATTATCTCAAAGGGATGTTCTTTAATTACTTAAAGCTTTTGGAGAAGAGGGAGCGCCTGTTATTCCATTATGCTTTTAAGGGAAGTGGGGGAGGGGCTCAGGAGGGATCTTGCGTAAGGTTTAAAATTGAATTATTATAGCCATTGTTAATGAAGAAAAAATTGTAATGGTGCTTCGCCACCAAATAAAGCATTGTCATATCATCACGTTGCAGAATTATTTAACATATTTAAAGTTTCTTTTCGATGTATGTTTCTCATGCCACTAAATAAATAACTTTACAAGTTGTTCTTCAAGGTAGCACCGATACGTGATGTGGCAGAGCAGCATTCGTTGTGAAAAATTCTTTCGTCGGACATAAATTCGCTTTGTTTTATTTCAAGTCCCCTTCTGCTATTAATTACAGCGTTGATAATTACGGGGATGGAGTTCGTATCTTATACAGACTAACACAAGAGGATTAAGAAAAATCCGAAAGTGGACTTACAAAATTTCAGGACGGCCTTAAAACTGTTACCCAATATAAGGAGAGGCTTTCAATAAGTTGAATTGGTATATATCTACATGGGTTAACCGATTCGATATTCCTCCCCTAAAAATCAAAACAAATCTTCGAAATATCGTCGAAATGTTCCTCCGACTTCGCCCAACGAAATGGATACATTTTATCTTTGACTTTAATAACACACTCCAAAAAAACAAATTTTTTTACTTTTGGAAACTTTTGATCAAATATAATCATTTGTCAGGAAAACGTTTTCCCGAAGCATTTGTATAATAGCCACTAGCTTCATCCTATAAAATACAGCTACCTGTATTACTGACGTGTGATCTGGGACCCGGATACCTGTCCGTGGCAATGACGGAATGGATTCTGATGGATTCTGCATCCCTCCTTTGCTTGGAGCTTTGTCGACCCCCCTTACCGAAACCACTAGTCGGAAGCATGTATCGTGAGGGCGATCGATTATTTACCTTGGCGTGCTCTAGTGGGTTGCTTGTCGTTTTGGCGATGGATCGGAAGGAGCGATTGCATAAACGTGTTACCTTCAATATGCGTTATTTTAGCAATTATATCAGCTAAGTGGGACATAATAGCTATCAGCGGGATAGGAACAAAAATATTTCACTTTCCTTCCTTTTTGTTCGTTTAGAGATTTACCTATGGTAGTTTTCCAAGCACGACATTCGTGGTGTGCAATGCTTTGGGGGTAAAAGTCGACATAGTTATTGCTTCCAAACATACCCATGTCAGAATTTTTTCCAGGGTAGACAGAGTGAAAAATCCTTTAGGTTATCTAAAGAAACAGACTCCCTGTCAACCGCAAAGGTCGTGAATGAGCTTCAAGCCATATGGCGCGTCAACCGGGTTGCAGACAGTCGACCTCTGGAAATAGAAATTTACTCGAAATACGCGAGTGAACTCGAAAAATAAGCCGTCGCGGATAATATATGCGATCATTGGATGAATTGGGAGTCCATCCTTGGGGAAAATGGTCAAAAAATTCATATTCATAAATTATACATTTCATATCAAACCGACGACGGATTCTTCCTTGTGAAGCAGAGATTTATAAATTAAATACGTACTATAAAAGTACCCGGAGGCAGCTATCAGCATTGGCCACAATTGTACACTAATTAGGTGCAGTTT
Source organism: Hetaerina americana (assembly GCF_022747635.1). Lineage (NCBI taxonomy): Eukaryota > Metazoa > Arthropoda > Insecta > Odonata > Calopterygidae > Hetaerina > Hetaerina americana. The sequence goes on from NW_027286403.1 coordinate 12,334,420, forward strand.
CTAGTTCAAGAAGCGAAATAAATCTTTGAATACCCAATGGTAGTTAAATTAAAAGAAATATATCTTCCTGGGAAACCGCAGATGGTACAGGTAAAGAGACTGGCTCCCTCACCTTGATATGTGAATTTTACACCGCAAATGGCTATGTCTCCTAATGAGGTCAGCTACTCAACTATTAAACTAACCGTAGGGCTGTAAGCACATTCCATATTTGGGACTACTCCCCAATATAATGTATATTCAAATGCATCTGTTATCTATTAACTTTTGGCCTTGCATTTTAATATCAGTTTGATACTCAATTATTAATGCTATATGAAATTTTTATTTGCATCTTCATTAAAATATTCCTTATTTCTTCAATTTTTTTGTATTTGAAGTCATTTTTTATATAGTAAAAATGAAAATTAGTAACGAGTGAAGTCCACATTAAGTATACATTTTCGCTTTTTTAAATAGCCCACGGCTATCAGAAGACTTAACGGAAACAATCAATAACGTACCGACAATAGTTATTTTATAATTTTCTTTGAGCTAAAAAGCCATGCAATTGATGCTAAAATTCATACTTTCCTCATATATGTTTGGAAGGGTGGAGCGCAAATTATTTATTATGATGAACTTGGCGTAGAAGAAAATTGCATACCCCGAGGCGGGTTTCACACCAGACTAAAGTATAGTGCTTGGAATTATTAGCGGAGTATTCGGAATTCCCATTGGCAATTACCATCGTTTGCTGTTGGTCGCTTATCAAAGCATTTTCACTCTAGCGTGCATTGCCCCCGAAAGATAATGATCTCACTCTAATGAAAGGATATAGAAGGGTTGTTGAAGCACATCACATAAATTATGACTATCGTATTTTTTACTTCGATACTCACTCTATTGTCACAAATCAATTATTTGAACAAGGCTGAATCATATGGCCTTGAGTGAAATGTAGGTAACGGTTTTATAAACGCAATAATCCGCGTTGTATCCTTCGTTCCTTCTAGCATGACATTCTAAAAGATGTTCCACTTTCCTTGGCGCTGATTCAATGCCACCTTTAAGATTTTTTCCGGCACGAGAAAACATTTAACTCGGACTTGCTATGCTACGAGCAATAATTTATTACTCAAGCGCGTGAATAAGCTGGAAGCAGTACGATCAACTAACCAAGAAAGGAACTGCCCCCCTACCCGGATGTGTGAATTGAACACATCATCGGGATTAGTACTGGGTGAACTCTACCATCAGCTACCAAACCGACCTTCAGGTTGATTACTGTGTTTATGGTTTATAGTTCGAACAAACCGGAAGAACCCATATAAAGCGTGCTAACATATAGGACTCGGCACCCGCTTCATAGATCTCAGTTTTAATCAGGAAAAATACTAGTTCCCGGAAGTTTGGAAATTGTCTGCGGGTATTGACAGGGAAAGGCCTTACTATCGTGATGAATCAAATTGCAAACGCCTTGTGCATAATTACGAGGTGAGCTCTATCAACCTAAGCCTTGGGGTTGATTATTGTGGTTTATTAAAAGAACCGGAAATTATCAAGTTTAACTAAATATTACTAAAAGTACTATTTCAGGCAAAAACAGAAAGAAGATATTTCCCAGAATCATTGGTGTATAGTTAGAACTCCTGCAGTAAAGAAGCCGGAGTTGTTTTCAAAACTCTAGCATGCAGTTACTAGTGTCAAATTTCTACTGGGATAAATTGTCTAAGGGGTACAGCTCGCTGTAAAATAACCTATCAAAAATCTGAAAAATGACATAAAATGAAACTCTCGGACCAGACGCAACTCGTGAGCATCGGAAAATAGCATTCAAACTACTTCGCGGCTGAGAAATGCGAATTACGATCAATTGAATCTGATCAGAATTGCACAGGGAAGTTTAGCCGGGAGTGTTAGTTCGCTGCGAAGTCGCACTAGGCTAGTACAATTACCGCCACATGAATATATAAGTTTTGAAACTATTCTATTAATCCCACGGGGCCGAATGAAATAAGAGAGCCTATGTGAAATGAAATGCGGAGGCCCATCTGAATTCGACGAAAAAGGCTGTGACAAAAATTACCCTTACAAGGTTCGTTCTCATATTTTTATGAGTGCTACTATTCTCTGCTCCTGACTATGAGAGAGAACATTGGTGGATGAATGGTAATGATACCCTTCAATTAAACATTTGTGAGGAAATGAGGACTTTCGATTCATGAGTCGAATAGATTATATTTTTCCTCTAATGCATCATTTGCAAGTTAAATTTTATAAATTTCATTTAAAGTTAGTAGTATTACGGTTTACAATACAGCATAGTATTATAATCGAGTTAGTATGATAAGTTTTATTAAAATTATCACCCTTTTCAAAGGTATTAAGTATCACGGTTCCGAAATTAGCGCTGATATTCTAGAAAATATACGGTACAAAACTGTTGCACATTTTTTCTGTGGTTTAAGGATGGTGATGGTCACTTTGAACATTATACTGAGCGGCAATTTAGTATTTAACATACCACTCTTATACAAAGGATTTTGCTACTAGTATTATAGTACCACTTTCGTTCTTCGATTTTTAGTGCCCGAGGGCGCCTGAGAGAATTATGCGCGAGCACATAGTTTCATTGATCATGCCTTTTCTTCATATTTCCGTGCTGATGCGTAGGAATGCATCAGCGCGAAACATACATTCACCAACAATATGTTGGACGCCGTAGAATCTAAATAAAACTTTCCGACGCCAATGTTCAAAGAATTGAAGTAATGAAGGTTTAATAAAGGATAGCGAAAAGTCAAGATCACGTGCAAGGTAATTTATTCACGATTTAACTTTCTTTACAACGTTATGTGCATCAAGTGCATAAACACCTGATGATATTCCGTTGTTATGAAACCTTAGTCGTGAATAAAAAGCTTTGCATGAGGAATTATTTTTATCTTTCATTAATTCTCCAATCTCTTCTCGACAAATCCTTCGTGTGAATAATGGAAGGATCAACACATTTCCAACCATATTCATTATTAATCTACTATTTGAAGTAGGTTTTGGAGAGTATTAACAATTGTGCTATATTATACATATACAGTGTGAGCCAGCTTTATCTGACATTTTTACCACTAATCGAAGCAAAACCGTCAAGTAACGCTGACACACCCTGAATTACGTCTCGCATTTCTAACCAAGAAAGTTATGATTCGGTGATTAATTAACAGGAGTTTAGTGTTCGGAATCTTGCGCCGAAATATGATTCATTCTCCTTTGCATTGGTGCCTAGATTGCGATAATGTTTTCATGCATACGAGCGAAAAATTGCAATTCACGTATAAACGAGCGCAATTTTGAATTGGTGAATTAACCACCAGCCTACAAGAACATAAATGGCTACAAAATGTTGCGGCGCATTGACCAAGGTAGGCTGGAAATTTCCTTGGTAGTGCGGAATTTATGGAATGTTACCACCTTTTATACCACATAGTTTCTCTCCTATGTTTCGCGTAGTATTCGATATCGTTATTACCTAAATCAATAGTAAATTCAACCAACATAGGTATGCAATAAATTGAAAAATATATTGTCTTTGTTAACTTCAGTGTTTGGCGGGCCACGTACCTTAGCTTACCAGGGTTGCAAAAGCAGCGTTGTACTATAAATCCATCAGCGGGTCAATTTTCAACTCTTTGCGGGTCGCATTCGGCCTTGAACTCCGGATCTTTATGGACCTAGCATGTGTTCTTCCTCTTGGACATCCATATCACTAAGAAATCCAACGTTTTTCCTTTCTCCACTACCCCTTCCTATATTAAGTGCGCTTGAACATTGGAAAGTTACGAATGAGCTAGGGTTGGTGAGATGGCTACTATACTGGTAGTATTCTGATTTTTCTAAATATGAAATATTCTTCCATTCAATATAATAGTAATAAAAATTGAGAATTGGGATGGAGTGGTGGCTTATACATTTATAACCCAGCCTGAGGGTTCTGATTCGTATCCCTGTGGTGGCAGAATTGTTCAGTGGTATCCCAACTCCTACTGCCATGTGGAGAGAATTTCAAGTGGATTATGCCGTCCGTCGGAAATCGTCGACCCTGTGCGCCTTTCGTTAAGATTAGGCTGATTCCGACACCGAGTTCTCTCCACCCTTCCCCCATTCTGCGAAAAATCCTACCTCTACCAAATTACCCACCTATTCTTCATGGTACTAATGACCTTGGCTGTCAGTCGCCTACCCTAAAACCTTATACTAGCATAGGCCAGAGTTAATGGCATTTTCGTATAATGTTGTATTTGTTAGCGCTTGCTTAGGTTTTTCGTTGCTGTCGAAGCACCATTTTCAAGCATAGGGCACCATTTTAAAGCACAGTGTACCATTTTAAATTATAAGCTTAGTATGTTCCCCATGCTATCACTGGAATTATCATTTGAGTGAACTTAAACACTATTAGCGTAATGCACTAGTAATCGGGTAATTTTTCGCGGCTTGAAAATTTGCAATTTTTCGCGTAAACTTAGAAATGACAAACGTTGATTATTTTAAGTACTTTCTGTATCTTCAAAATTATGATTAAACCGTTACGTTTAAAAGTAAAGTTCTACGCTTCTACGCTAAAAAACGGTCAACCACGGCACTTGAATAAGATTTAACATCCCGCAAGCACCGCGCCAACCCTCAGAAGAGTAATACGCTCTCCAGCTACCCCCAAGGACGCGGACTCCAATTCAGCCGCATTTCAAAACAATTTTCCTCTTTTTAGTTGAGCTGAAGCTTTCCTTATTGGCCTTAGATCCAAGGGCACCATAAGAACCCAAGTACTGCTTCCACTTATAGTACTGCTCAAAATATATCTATCATCTGACGGCTGACTTATCAACATAACATGATTTATTAGATCAAATATAAACTGAGAGAATTCGCATATTACATACACACACATATATACAGAGATGCATATATTCTATATATATATATATATATATATATATATGTTTATTTCTCGAGTAGTTATTTTGTATCCTTAAAATTGCTCCCCATGCAAACGAGAGCAATCCAAGCCATGAATGGCGTGCCAATACTAACCCCTACTTGGAACCTGTCTACCAAATTGAATCTCTGGTCCCTTCAACATCACTGTATACGTTAATTAACTTAGTTTTATTCCTAAAACATCGTAAGAATTTTCCTACAAATTTAGGTATATGAGACCATAATACTAGGTTCAGCGTAAGTAACTCGTTATTTTCCCTCACTCTACGATTCGTCAGGAAGAACCCCACGTATTCAGACTTCCCTGCATTTTGTGAACTGTGAAGCCATATTGTCCACAAGCAAATAAAAATAAATCCTTAAAAATGCTACCGTTAAATCATACAAACACTTTTACCGGGAAATTTTCTCCTGAGACAATTCTTAATATTATAGGACGTCATTTTACTTTAAAATAATGATTTTCGTTACATATTCCGACCCTATAAGAAATAAAATGGTCTCAAATGTTCTAAACCCTGTATTTTACATAAAAAACTAAAAATTAGTGTCAAAATAATATAATTAATAAAACCAACACTTCTAACGTTACTGCTAGAGTTATAAATATGTCATTATAGGCACCGCTAGTAAATCACGTGACTAGAGCTATTATTATGGATCATACCTCTTCCCCCTGGTTTAAATAAAACCAGAGGTCGGAAATGATAACGGAAAGGGGGCACTATGATCTGTTAGTCGACTGAATGAGTATTGCTCCGTAACTGAAAGAGATGCCCTTGCATCTCATCTCCCTCCCCCTTGCATGATGAAATGAGAGCTAATGCACTTAATCGTTGTTATTCCCTCGATAACGGGCAATGATCTCTCGATAGACCTACAAGGACCCCGTTGATCCCAAGGAAACGGCCAGAGAGCTCACGTATATATACCTACAACGGAACTAAAAAATCAATTAATACAATCCCCCCTCTAAGAGAAACCCACGATTCGTTGAGCAGCGGAGTGATCGTTCGCGGGGAGCCGGCGTTGAACGGAGCTGTCGAAGAAAACCTCGCCGACGGAAGGTAAGAAAGCCGGGCTTCGCAAAGAAACAACGAGTGACTTTACTTGCCTTAATTTCGTTTGAGTTTGTCCTAAAGCTGAGTTAAGTACATAGGATGGGATCGTTTGCCTGCATAAATTTTCTCCTCCAATTAACGACACTGATGCATAAGCACAGAAATTCATCTAACTAGGGTTTTTGTGCTATTCTAACGGTGCCAATTTTATACAGTGACCTTTTTCACACGGGAAAAAGTATTAATATGGCATCTCTTCGCAGTTTGCTATGTATTCAATCGGCAACATTTCATCTTGACTCTGGAAGATGATCAACGGCGGAATTGGCCTAAGTGATAATCAAGCTTCTGTTTTCCGCTCCTTCGGCGTATCCTCCCTACGAATCCTATTTAGATCCAAGTGCTAAAAAAGATGTACTTGGATAGTATAAAATGATACTATCCACAGAACTGGACTATATTTATATATTTTCCACTTCACCGGACGGTGAATTCAGTGATCAGTGCGAGCCGCTCACTGGAGAGGACTCGCTTCCTCCAGCATATCCAATGTAAATATATAGGTTTGTTGAAATTATTAAGAAAATCGACATGCTTCAGTGCGATACTTGGGTAATATGCGCGGAGGATATTGCGACGGAAGTAATACGGAAACTACTGTATGGAAAGGTCATAATAAATTCCCCGTCCCAAGGACTGCCACCTACGCTTCAAATGCTTCCACTTACTCAACTCCGAGAGACATTCGCAGTAACTATGGAACTTCGTGCAGTAAAAGAGGTGCGGAAAAATTGTACACTTCTATTTATATACTTACTTTAATATGTACCCATATGTCTTAGAATATCAGCAGGTAGATAGTTTAAATTAAGGGATGAACAACCTTTCTTCATCTTGTGGCTTCTTTTAACGCAATCAGTATCACCAATTATTAGAATATTTCACTATTCTCCACATTTGGTCGATCATGATATGCTTAGTATAACATTCCTTCCTTTGACGCAATTCAATTGATATATTGGTTATAACGATGTTTTAAAAAGCTTAAGTTTAAAAAGTTTAGCAAAATATTTACCAAATCTATAGGCTTTGCTAATAATTATATATTTATAGTCTTAAATATTTTCCAGTTTGCCATTGTTGGATGCTGTCAAACAACGGCTATAATTAATTCTATATGTTCAATTAAAGGAAAAATTAATGTCAAATAATAGCTCTGATGAAAATCAGAAATTGATAATGGTGCATTATGGATTAGTTACTTACTAAAGTAGATACTTACTAGAGGACTGCTCTTGTGATCACTCCATGAATTTTGATGAAGATGATTGGACAGCAAACTTTGAGTAAATTCAGGATAACGCTCCTTATGTGTAAACTTGCACAGGTGGAAATTATATCACTTCCTTCAGCACTAAGGAATATGGAAGAACAGGAAGTAGGTACCCCTGATTATTCTCTTTGGAATAAAAGCTGTTTTATTCCCATGACAATGAACGTTAGAGTAGATTGATATCTAAATCAAGTATAATTGCATGAATAAAATGGGCATCAGATACCACATTCAATAATTTTCAATCACGTTCCACTTTGCTTGAAATAATTATTTAGCCACCACAAGCCTAAATTAATTGTGATATTCTTCATTACCTCATGAAAGAGTTGAAGGATATTCATAATGATGCTACTTTTTAATTAATGCTATCAAACAATAATTACTTTTTATACCATTCCAAGGCATTAAACAATGCTTTACTCTCTGTGTATGTCATTCTATACCCTTTATATAAGTTTAGAGAATTATGGTAAAAGTAGAGAGTATAAAACGACCTAGGTAAAACACCACCATATTATGTAGCCTCACAGGTTAGAAGATGAATGGAATGTTTTCAAGCCTGCCACCTCATGTTGGCATTTGCTATTGCCGCAATCAATAAGCTTTGTTTCCAGGGTTCTCAAATTTTATTATCAGGGCTGTTTTAGGGAAAGATCTTTTTCCAAAGGATAGTAGACCCATTATAGAGAGAATTTTGAGCTATTATTTGTCAAAATAGTGCTGATATATCGGTACATTTTCAATGTAAGAGATTTTATATTTTCCCAACGACTCAGAATAACTACTTTTTATATCATGGAGTGACAAGTCAGACACAGCATAACTGCTTAAGAATTAGTCATCTCCAGAAGTGCCAAGAATGGAACTTAGGTACCTGTTTGGAAGACCTAAGATAATGAGTAATGGCTCTCCCTTCACCCAAATGGAATATCTATTAAAAAAATGAGTATTACAGATGATGCCAGAGAGAGTCTCCCATTCAATCATAACCTTTTATCATTCATTTATATTATTATAATTAAAATATTTATTAAATTAATAATATTGGATTCACCATGAAATATTTTCAGCATATGTAAAGTAACCTAGTTCCTTTGCTATAAGTATTTTTATGTTAAAGAAACCTTTGCAATTCAAATTCCAGGCCTTGTATTATCCATATTGGTCTCCTGAATTCATAAAGCGCATGTAAATTTTCATATCATTCTGCCTGCGAGACAGAACTAGTATTAGTTTTCAGAGCTCCTCTAGAGAGAATGAAAATGTGGCTTTAGATTTGTCTTATGCTTGATGCAGATATGCCCCCTGGGGCATATCTGTGTTAATACTCTCTGGGATGTATCCGTGTCAACATCTGTCAAAAGGTCAGCTACTCACAAGTGCTTCATATCCCCTCAAATATTCCCTTCAAACATTAACATCTTCACCTAAGTTTCTGTGGGTTGGCAGAAAGCAGCAGGGATTAGATTGATTCTGATTTTTTCCAAAGTCCTAATACAGTTTATTCTCTTAAGCTAAAGTGGTCTACTTCCACTTCAATTATTTGTTTTCCATGTTTATTAAATGCTATCAGGGCATTTTTCATTCTGGATGGATTTACATCTGCTCCCACTGTTCTTGACATTGTTGGTGCTTTTACAAGGGAGGGATTTTTTCCAAAGTCCTAATACAATTCATTCTCTTAAGCTAAAGTGGTCTACTTCCACTTCCATTATTTGTTTTCCATTTTTATTAAATGCTATCAGGGCATTTTTCATTCTAGATGGATTTACATCTGCTCCCGCTGTTCTTGACATTGTTGGTGCTTTTACAAGGGAGGGCATTATCTTCAGAATCAAATGGACCTTTAGTTGAAGTTCCAGGGCAAGGATGGTTTCAAGGCAAAATATTGACTTCCTACTTTGGTAACTCAGTTCATGGATTTTTGGGAATTCCATATGCAAAGCCTCCAATTGGTGACTTGAGATTTAAGGTAAAATAAATGATACCAAATGTGATTTCTTTCTCCTCCCTGTGTGCCACCTTTCATGAGCTATCATTTTCCTCAAGAGCATAAGGAATATCTGTAAAGAGTTTTACAGATCCTGTAAAGTCATTGAAACTTTAAAATAAATTATTTGATATTTTTTTGGGTTTACAATGCCAGCTAATGGCATCTTATGCCTTGTATGCCATGCTTCATGCTTTCCTATATGTAAGCACCTCTATAAAATCCTTGATAGTCTCATGAGTAAGTTTATTAGATGTATATATCATTAATAGCTTCAGCCACTACATGGTAAAATCCAATTACAGCTTAAAAATAGAAACAGTTGGAATTTACCATCTTTCCATTATGAGTAGGTAAGAAAGAAGAAATCTTTTATTTTTCTTTTTTAATTTTCTGAAAATTTTTATTTAAAAAGGAATATTTACTCAAACAATCATTGGAAGACAATGTGAATTGATATGATAATTGCATTATCTGGGAGTTGATAAGATTTTTCAAAATTATTTGTTTTAAGTTTAGAACATTTGCATCAATATATTACAAAGAAATATAATGTTTCTTCAGTTTAGGACTTCCAAACCAATTACTATAGATCAGAGTTTAATGTCATGATCCTGCTGTTTTTCCTTGAAAAAGTACTATTTTACCATGGTCCATATTAAGATCTGGTGCTTTCCCGGCATAATGGCCTCATGAAGTTTTCTCGGGTGTTCCACCAGGTAAGGGGTTCCATATTGGTCAATGTTTCCATGCCCGGCTTGTGCATCTACCCTGAGGATGATGCAAAAGTCGGGCATCGAAACGTCGGCCAATATGGAACCCCTTACCCAGTGGAAGACCCAAGAAAACTTCATTGTCCATATTAGTTTTACAATATCCATTTCAATTTCATATAAATGAACCATATCATTACCACTATTCCTATCCCTTTATTTTAAATTATTTTCCATTGATGCAAGTGTGAATTGCAGTAGATTTTTTTCTCCAATTAAGTCAGTCAATCCCAGCTTAGGGACTATGTATATCCTTGAAATTGAAATTAAAGTCATGATAATGGGTTAATATTTCAAATTTTAGCATGAAACTTCATAGTATATGTAAGTGTCTTAGTTGGCTGAATATCCAAGAATCAATTTTTACAGCATGCTGAGGTTATATTTCATGGTAACATTAACCTGTATTTTTTCATTAGAAATTAGCTAGGCTAAAATTTCATTACTAGAGACACAGAAATAAACCCAGATAAGTGAATTATCAGTAAGTCACCATGGATAAGATGTTTGTTTTTAATGTCCTTCAAGAGCAGTGAAGCTCATTTTTTTAGAAATCACAAAGGTGTAATGGACCCTTGAGATAAATAGGGTTTCCATCCCAATGTTCTAGGTTAGAAAGTAATGCGCAAAAATTTTTATCTTAAAAATTATCATTTTATTTTCTTAAGAATAAATTTTTCTCAATGGTTTATATTCTGATTGGTGATTCAGATGCTTGTGAATATAATCCACCCTTGATAGACGAAAATATTTTTCATATTTTATGACCATGAATATATTTTACCTGTAGTTAAATGTTTGAACAAGTGATTATTAATTCACTGTCATTACTCATGTTTTTCTTCAAGGTTAATGCAAAGCATTTTACTTGTCACCTTCCATTGATGCCTATATTTCCTCCACTCCAACCTAATTTACCCCAATAGACGAAGGATTAATCACAAGATCTACATTATTTTACCAATGATATATTATATTAAAAGAGAAAAATTAAACTAGGCAGCATTAAGCTATAACTGATAAAAATAACTGCACAATAACATCATTGGTGGAGGTGCATTAAGACATGAATTTGTTAAGTGAAAGTTAAGATCAAATCATAAGGGATGTTCCATAGATGTATTTCATGGGTACAAAGAAGGTTGGCTATCCAAGTTTTAAAATTAAGAAAAAGAAATGAGGAAATGTGATATGATATGCAATACCTTTAAAGAAGTATTGTTTGTGTTCTGCATTCCTAAGATGACCTGTCTGAAGAGAAGGATTGTGGGTTTTTTTGTGGCATGGGCTGAAAGTTCAAATGGCACAATGGAAGAATTAATTCTAAAGATAAAATTAAGGTAGATGGTGATGGTGAAGCAGAGAATAACTCCATAAATTTTTTGTTACTATAAATGAATTTAAATTTCGTAGTGTTGGAAATGCACATAGATTTGAAAGGAGTTGGTAGAGCTCTAATTTTATTTTTGTGTTTTATTCAGGAACCTCAACCTCCAGAACCATTCCATGGAATTTGGGATAGCACACATTTCAGATCACAGTGCATTCAGCATAGGCATTTATATCCTTCTGGTCATGAACAAGTTGCAGGACAAGAGGACTGCTTATACCTCAATGTCTATACACCAAAGGTTAGTAAATGACCCAAATTTGATTAAGGTATTGTTTTATTAATAATAATTTTTTAATTATCTATTCCCACAAATTACCAATATATTCTTTGAAGGAGGAAATGGGGCATCACTTTTTAATTTGTTTGAATTAGCACAGCAAAACATGCAAAAGCACAAAGAGAGCTTGACTCCTCCATAAGAGTCTTTTCCTTTAAAATCATAAGAAACAATTGGGCTTTAAAAGTAATTATATGATGAAGTTCTAGAGGAATTTTAAATGATACCTCTGTGTATTTTACTTATGTAAACATTAAATGTATTAATCTTAAAAAACTATGAGAACAGTGATTATGGACTTAATGAATCTTTTACAACTGCTACTTTTTAAATTATACGAGGGTCATCCGGAAAGTAGTACCCGTTCGTGAAATAAAGACACAAAAGTAAATATTAACAAACATAAAAAATTTTATTTGAAAGAGGATACTTTAAACTACTTCTCAACATAATCTCCAAGCAAATTAAGGCATTTGTCATAACGTGTGACAAGTTTCTGTATTCCTGCTGCATAGTCCTTCGCCGCCAGCTCATTGAGATACGCGAGGGACCCATCTTGCACAAATTTTTGCATAATGCAGATGGTGTTTAACAATTTCATGAACAATTGTTCGAGAAACATTGGGAAAATGCTCACAGATGTCATCAATTGTGACGCGCCGATCGTTCCTCACGAATTCGTCAACTGAGCTCACCAGTTGGTCTGTAATGACAGACGGTCTCCCCGAACGCTCATCGTCGTGTGTGTTCCCCCTCCCCATGTTGAAGTTGCGACACCACCGCCGAACAGACGACTCGTCCATTACATTGTCTCCATACACCTCCTTTAATTGGCGATGAATATCACATGGGCGAACGTTTCTTGCATTGAGGAATTTAATCACTGCCCTCACTTCACAACTGGCGGCGTTCTCAATTTTTTTAAACATTGTAAACAATCACAGAAACAACACAGGCAATGCTAGCGTCACGCAACTTGGCTCAGAGAAGGCAGACAAGCCACTGAAGCTATCTGCCCTCGTCCAGCGGCTACTCGCGTCGTCAGCACTTCATGCGGCACTAACGGGTACTACTTTCCGGATGACCCTCGTATATTGAGGAAATGGCAAGGGAGGTATAAGAAAAGGTTGAAAAATGAAAGTAATCTGAGCCAGCCAGATTAGTCAGATGGGTGACACATTTGCTTGCTAATGCCTAACCTTGCTACTAACTTGTTTGAATTTTCCACCTTGTTACTGAGAAAATGGTATCATCTGGAATATTGTTTTGACCTATAGTTAACCACTGGATTTAATGCAAGTCAGCTTCCTGATTATCACTGCACAAAGTCACACTGTCCCTTGCACCAAACAACTAGTGAATCTTGTTCTTCAAGTTGGTGGCTTCTTTACAATCCTCTGTTTAAACCGTGCAATCTGCTTCAACACTTGATAGAGCAGCAGTACTCTGCTATTTGGATTCCAATCATGCGGTTCCTCCTTTTAATTTAAAAGCAAAAACCTGTGGAGGGCCTGGTATCCTCCTTACCATTGCCCCAATTTGACTCCATGTAATCAATCAATTTTCTCAGTTCTTGGGAATGACAAACACTAAATCACTAGTTCCCTGTAGATAACTGAGCATAGTTTGCCAGTCTTCCAATAGTTTTCATCAACATTACCATTAAACTGACTCAACTGGCTGCAGACAATGACAATGTCACACCATCTATTTACGTAAGGGATCCAATCATCTGTTGATATGAGCAGCATCACATTGAGTCTCTTCTTGCCCAGCTTTCCTCAGCTACAACTTGGGTGCATTTGGGTTGTAATTGGTTCAACTTCTTCCATCACTTATCACTGATGTGGGTCCTCCACACACTGCTGCTGCATAATATCAATGTTTGAATCTTCTGTCTATGCGGGCATGCAGTCCAGGGTAGCTTCTCAAGACCCCTAATTTCAAATCTCTTAAGGAGACTCTCCTTGAGGTGCTTCTTTTTCTGATTTGTCATTTTACAAAAAAGAAAAACCCACATAAATAGTAACAATCATCCTGCATTCATTGTTCATCCTTTAGAAAATACAGAGCTTCATCTTGGTCTGTACCAGACCCACCTCCAAAAGAGTTGTACGAAGACTAGTCCCTACTTCTTGAAACTAGCCATAAATGACCTTTTTAAGAAGCCATTCTTTTCTTCTCCCACGCTCAAAAACCTGCAGACTGCTCCATTAGGGCCTCTCCTATTAAATCACTGCGGAGGAAACCTGTTATGGCATCAAACCCTTTTCTACTGCCAATAAGAATAATAACCTGAGGGAGGAGCCCCTGAACAGAGAATTGAACTTCTCTTCACAATTTACTCCAGATCTTTGAGTGTAGTCCCTGGCAATTAACCTTAACCAATGCCTACACACTTCTTCTTTTGCATCTATGTATTTTCACATAGAAAACTCACATATTTTAACTTGCTTTGTCCTTTGGCCTACCAACTAGAACCCATATTTCATTAATGATTGGTGGCTGATTCTTATCTTACATAGGTGCTTTCCATGACTCCTTTTTTGGCCATTCCAATATTTCCTGCAAAGTTATTGGATCAATAATCTTGTCCCTTGTTACATTATAAAAAACCACATCATCAACCCACCATTTAGATGCTTTTCCTCTCAGCAAATGCTTGTGCACATCATCTTCTTTATCTTAAATAGATTGTTCGCCTTCATAAGATGCTGCACTGCTCACACTGTTGTATCTGACATCTGAAGTTTCTGAAAAAGCCTTCTCTTGATGCCAACCTCTGCCATCTGACAACAAATGAATTTGAACATTGGTCTCCCCACTTTACACACTTTGTTCTCTTTTCTGATTCACTATCTCATCAAAATATACCACATCCCTGGCAATCAAAGCAAAGCTATTTGGGGTTTGGGGTTTGGGAATCTACAAGTCTATAGGTCTTCAAATTCTCAAAATGCACCATGAAAAGATACATCTTGCTTTTAGCCTCACACTTTGTCCTCTTTTCATCTGGAATACAAGCAAAATAGTTCCAATGTCAAGATATTATAAATCCACTTCACTGATACTCTGAGCTCTTCTGATGTCCTACATCTCAATTCTATGGTAAGAGAGCTATTATTCAACTGTTGTGTTTACTACCTCTGCTAAATTATTTCTAATCAACTCTAAACCCTGAAGCATGTACCAAGTCTTCTCTAATTATGGGAAAACAAAGCCCCCTTCCCAATCAATGCTCTCATTTAAGATCCCTACAGTACTCTAATGAAAGAAAGCAAACACAACAATGTACAAGTGCCAAAACCATAAGGTTCCTTGATCACAGTAACAAAAATATAATGAACTAAATCACTTTACTAACAAACATATAGGAGACTTTTATGATGTGAATATTTAGATGACTGTAGAAAGTTAGCAAATTTTGGTGGAGGAGAAAATGAGAGAGTGGGATGCTGAAGATATTATAAAAAGTAGAATGTTGAACAGGGTAGAGATGAAGGCAAATAACAATTTTGAATGGCATGAAGAGACTGGTATTATGAAGAGCCAGGAGGAACAAAATATAGGGCACACTGAATATACCTTGGGAGAAAGAGCTTTTAGAAAAGTATAATGATAGGTAACGGTTTTCAGGAACCATCCTGAACCTACCTCTAATTAGCATTTTTCCTATGATGATGATAATGGTTAATTATCTTGGAAAGAAAAAATGAAAAACTTTCACATTGGTTGGCATTTTTAACAAAATAATACATAAAATAGGAATATTTGCATTAATTACATACCTAAAATGAAACTTGTTGGAATCATTCTGGTCAATATAAGGCACCCAAAGTGTTTAAAAGACTTTCTGACATTTTAGTATCAACTGGATTTCTGAAATGTGTTTAAACAAAATTGAACGAATATTAAACAAATTTCTGTTTAATGAACTGAATTATTGTTCTCTGGTGTATCCTATGAACTGATAAATGTCTTTTTTATCATATACTATAACAGGTGACATCCAACAAGAGAAGTTCTTTGGATGTCCTCATTGTCATCCATGGAGGAGCTTTTATGTTTGGAACTGGGCAGTTCTATGGTCCAAATTATGTTTTAGATAGAAATATGATATTGGTGACCATTAACTACAGACTTGGCCCTCTGGGTATGTATCCCTATATATTATTCATAGTATTTGACTCATGCAATAAGCATACCAACATGTTCAGAATTTACAGTGCAAGTATTTAAATTCATTAAAAGTTCAACTTAGACGTATATTTTCTAATTATTACTATTTTTCATATTAATTCCAGTAGTAAAATGAATAATTTTATCTGTAAACTTGTAAATTAAAGTAACAGAAAATATTAACAAAGCCGATTAGGCATTATTATTATTAGGCATGAATAATAAGGACCTCTAGGAGTATGCGGGAAAAGAGTGAAGTATCTTGGGCACATCTAATGTGCCTAAGTCACACAATTTTTCTTTTCTCTACTTTGAAACAATCAGGAGCTATCTTGTATCTGATGAATGATTCAGTCGATTTTTCCCCTGAATCCTTGGGTTTGTTTGACCAAAACATATTATCATTTTAGTTTTATAGTGAGGCACATTTAGTGTGTGGAAATTGAACACATTTTTCAAATTATTCCTTTCATGTAACAATATCAAGATGAAAATGTTTGGGTAGTTGAAAATTAGGTATGTATGGATGAGTTAAATTCGCCTTTTCAATACAGTTTCTTGGGTGATGAAGCTATCATGAGCATCATTTTGAAGAAGAAGGGGATATGTGTTTGCAAGGGTGGCTATTTTGTAGATCCATAAAATTCAGGGTTTATGGATAAGGTGGCATGGCTCACCCTATCACAAAACAATATAGTAGAAAGGCATGTGACAAGTTGAAATTTCAGCTGAACAGTAAAACTTTCTTAAATCAAACTTCCACACAATGATTGGAGACCCTTAATCAGGATATCAACTGGAAATATTCTTTTCTTGTTGGTGGGTAGAGCATGTAACTGGCCATTAGTTCTGGATTCAAGTCCTAATCTTACCAATGTTTTTTTCAATGGAATTTATTTGATCACTTGTCATTTCAAATCAATTGCTAGTGGGTACCAAAAAATTATCAATGAAAATTTCAAAACATTATCAAGGTTTTTAATAAAAAACCTCTCTAAGACCTTATTAGTTCACAACCTCTCTGGTACATACATATTGGGATGATGAATTTTAGAAAAGCAGCATTCTAGTGTTTTGGTGGAGGTACCAGACAATCTATTTTCACAATCAGATTCATCAAACTATGGCTGTCACATTGGCACTTATGCTATTTTGATGTGGCAACCAGAATATTTGGTCCCTATAAGTCTACTTCTCTTTCTTGATTTTTGGTTTACCTACAATCTGTTGCTCACGACTTGTCCCAGTGGATTTCTTTCATAGTGAGAATGAGGAAGTAAACAATTAAAATGAGTGGGGAGGAAATAATGAAACTAGGGGAAGTGCATGCAAGACCTAGTACATGATAGTTGTTAAGGGCCATCATAAACCTACCTTTCATAGGTGGATAGCCTTTTATAACTATGTGGAATAATCATCTAAGTTAGTAACTCATTTAGCTTCCTAATTTCTTTGTTTACCTTTTACAATTGTTTTTTTCATGTTTATAGAATTATGAATAATAACAGTCAATTAAAATGATCGTCATGAAGGAATGTTCTGATTCCAAAAAATATGCTCTTCTCTGGAGATAGCCAAAGTCTTATAGAGGAAAGAGAGAGTCATCATCAATATTAATAATTTATAAAAAAAAATGAAATTTTGTGCTGGAAATCAGGGATGATAAAAGAGGATATAAAGAGAGAAGAAAAGGTATCAACTAAATATATCTACACAGGATAATGCATAGGTCAAGAAATCCAGGAACTGGATTGGATAGAGTTTTGAGCTGAAGGTTCCTGAATTTGATGGGACAAAATACTTAATAATATTATTTTCATGATAATGGGGCAAATTAGTATTTGAATTATAAGATCAGAACTAATTCCTAGGATAAGTATCTAGATATTTATGTACAACTGTAGGGAGTGGTATTAGCCCCTGCTTCTTTCGTATCTAATTACAATTTTAGTCAAGTCAGGTCTGATCAAAATTGAGTCAACTTAATATGTGATTCTACTTTCTGGTGATATATTTCTTGATAGAATTGTCCATAATGTAATATGTCAGATATATACTTAAGGAGCTTGAAGACTCTTAGAACTTGAAGACAAAAGGAGAATTCCAAGAGTTAGTTAAAAATTACTTTCTATTTTAATTTTATTCCAGGATTTTTAAGTCTGGAAGATGAAGTTGCTCCAGGAAATAATGGCATGAGAGACCAAGTAGCTGCTATGAAATGGGTGAATAAAAACATTGCAAATTTTGGGGGTAATCCTGAATCAGTTTATTTGGTTGGCCTTTCTGCTGGTGGAGCAAGCGTTCATTATCACTATCTTTCTCCTCTTTCAAGAGGTAAGGTACAATTTAAACATACCATTGACTAAGTTAGCTCTCACCACACTAATTATTTGTATAGGTCTTTTTCGCAGAGGTATATCTTTAAGTGGTACAGCATTATGTCCATGGGCTTTGGTTGAAAAACCAAGAGAAAAAGCCTTAAAACTGGCTGCACTTGTTGGCTGTCCCACCAAAGGAGATTCAGCAGCCATTTTGAACTGTCTTCGTCAGCGACCAGCCACTGACCTAGTTTCTGCTATGTCTCATTTCCAGGTAATGGAATTTTCTAAAATGATACCACTTGCAGGATTTCCTGAACAATGTTCATTCTTATTTTTCCTGAGTCTCCACTGAGTTTCATGAGCCAACTGCTTTCTTCTGTCCCCACGCCCTTACTATACCCAGGGTGATAAAGAACCTCCATGAGTTACCATAGCAATATGCCTGAAAAAAATATTTATTTCCCTGAACAACTTTTCACTTTGACAATATGGTTTGATATGAATACATGAATAGCAATTTTGTGATAAACTTTATTTTAAGATAGTTCAAACGATTACATCATGTTATATTATAATCGTGGGTCGCAGTAGTCCAAGGGTAGAGCATTGGACTACTGGCTAAAGGGCCCCGGTTCAATTCCCGGACAAGGCTCTCTGGGCACCTGCAGCTCCACCCAAGCTATGTGATTTTTCGGGTACCAGGTCTTTCTGGTAAACCATAACCGGCACATGGAAAGGAACCGACCCCCCTACCCTGATGTGTGAATTTTGCACGCCGTCGGGCTTATCACTGGGTGGGCTCTATCATCACCTACCAAACCGACCTTTGGGTTGGTTACTGGGTTTATGGTATCATTATCAACAGTTTTGATTAAAAACTTTCAATTTCATTGAGGATGGTGAAGCATTTATTATGTTCACATAAACTCACATGATACATGTAAACAAACACAGTAGTAACTTAGAATCTGTTGCAGAGACTAAAAAGCTCTGGAAGACAGAATTTTGGCCCCTACTTTAAAAAATCTAATAGTTTCTGGCTAAACTTTTTTGAATCCCTTCATGATGAAGGTAGAGAAATAAACTTTGCACTTACACATAAAGATTTATTGCTTGACACGACCATGGTTTTGATGCTGCACATCAACCTGATGATGTTGCGCAGCATCAAAACCATGCTGCACATCAGGATGATGCAAGGCATTGAAACCATGGTCGTGTGAAGTAATAAATCTTTGTATGGAAGTGCAAAGTTTCTTTCTCTACCCTCATCATTTCCAAAGTCTGTTCACTATGGCAAAAAATATTAACTTATCCTGACATAGTGACCTACACAGTAACCTGACATAGTGACTAGTAAATTTACATTTAAGCATCAGTAATTTATATTTAGTTTATAAGCTATTGTAGAAAATTGGCATGGAATGATTCGTTTCTTCTGATACGAGTATGCACTAACTGTATTTACCGGCTTTGCCTGTCAGCAGCTTCACCTTCATCCCAGGATGTATATTTAGTTTGAAGTGGTGTTCCCTACATAAATCATTGAGGCATTCTCTAATTTGTGAAAATTGAACATAGTGTTAATGATAAAAATTCTAATTTTCCATGGTGATTTATTACATATAATGTGCTTTAATGCTAGTGCATCATTAACACAAAATGTAGGTTTTTTTTAGTCCAAAGTGAAATTTATTAAGGCAAAAATGAGACAAAAACTGTATTTTGTTCCTAATGATGATGAATTGGCAATGAAACGTGATTTATTTTCTGACACAATAAATCATTTTGGAAAATTATTTTTTTTATTTTTTGGTTTATGGAAGATTCCTCGTGCTAGGGCTAGGTGGTTTATGTTGAAAATGACCCAGTAATTGAACTCCACCATCTTTTGTAATAAGCAGTCAAGTATTTTGAAAAGAGTCGTTAAATAAGTTTAATATTCAATGAACATAAAAAGTGTAAATGGTGGTAATATGCTGCCATCCTGTGTTTCTACCACACTATCAATCTTAAGACCTGTTTCTCTAATCAGTAAGTTAATTTCCAAGTTCTCTAAAACAGGCTTAATAAAAGAAAGCATTCTAAATCATATACAGTGAAATGTAGACAAATAATAGCTATTTTAATACAATAATTTTAATTAAATGGACCACTATGAGAAATCTAAATGCAATGATTTATAAATTGATTCCTAATATTGAAAATGGGTTTCTGGTCATCATAAGACCTAGAAATAACTGTTCATAGGAGTCGGTAAAACTTTCCAAATCAAATTAGAATTATTGATGAACAAAGCCCAAACTGTTGAAATGTTGATTCTGTATTTTAATATTTGAGTTTCAGAGGTTCACTATCATTGGGTAGGATATGATCTCCTACTCCAAGTAAGTGCACAGTTAACATATTACAGGGCTCCTTCTTCTTCTCTCGATATTTTGACTCTTTTCCTGAAAAATATACTGCCCCTTTGCTCCTAAAGGTTTATCGCCACAGACATCAGTGTTAAATGTCAATCCCTAATTTTATAGCCCCAACTCTTCATTTATTCATTTTTATTCACTTTTTGTTTTTTTCAAAGTGTAAATTTCATGAAAAATATTACTTCAATTATGTTCATAGGTCTGGCTATATAATCCATTTTCACCATTTGGGCCAGTAGTTGAACCAAAAGGCATTTTGAGTGAACCATTCTTGCCAGATGATCCATTCACTTTATTATCAAATGGTGAATTTCTTCATCAGCCATGGATAACTGGTGTAACTACACATGAAGGACTCTATCCAGCTGCAGGTAAGCTTCATCACCAATGGGTTTGTTCTAGTTATTAAACAGTAATCTATGAGGCCTTACTGTACAATGGGGTTTGATCCCTTAAAAATGCATCATGAAGTGAATTGTTGTTATATGAGTAATTATTTTACTTATATTATAATATAATTGATGTAATCATTGAAAGTGACCACTTTGATATGGATTTCAATGCATATACGTCATGATATCTCATGACATTAATTACTGTTTGATGGCAAGCACAGAATCAGCATTGCATATAATGAATGGATTTAGTACTAGTCACTAGAAATACATTTTTAAATGAATAACATAGATCTTCACATTGCGTTTTGTGAGACTACATAGCTATACATCTAGAGCATTGATAGCATTACATAAAACACAGAGGCAAAAAGCAAGCAAGACTATGACTCTAACTGTGAACACAATGAAGTTTGCCATTCTGTTTCTTTTGTACAAAATTGCAATTTAATAAAATTTCTCATGGACCTAAGCAAGTTTACCAAAATTATTGTAAGCACTGAAGATTTACTGATTTGCTTAGCATGGTTGAGGTTGGAATGCTATGATGTGCACAGTGTTGTCATAAGGAATATTTAAAAAGTAAAGATTGCAATTCCTATCCTCTGTCTACTATCCATTGATAGGTCTCCCATATCATGTAACTGGGATTGAATTGTAGCCACAGTATCCATTACAACTTCTCATACAATGTAGGCCTGCATTACCAGTGCTCTATGGTAGCAAAAATGGATTTACTCACAAAGCAGTTGCATTAAAATGTCAGACAACTGATGCAAGTACATTATGTGCTGACTCCACCATTCAGTCAGTATGAGACCTTGTAAATGGCCTGCTAAAGTATTAGGCTATAGTGATGCACCTTTAAATGTTCATATCATTTCAATTAACGTTCAGAATGTTATCAACGCAATGCTCAAATTTTCTGAAATATTATTGAAATACTCATCATATAAAATTAAAATATTGCTTGACATGTTCTGTTACATGATTTGAAGGATTACCTAATTTTAACTTCTCACTATACCAAAATATGATGTCATTAATGTGAACATTGGAGGTGATTTTGAATTGCCAATTTAATGAACTAGTGCTCAACAAGGTATGCCTGTACTAAGCAACCTCATAGAATAAAAATTGTCCCTTAGTACTTTTCTTTGAAGATATTGCTCCTATTTAACTACTTTATTATTTTTTCAAATATATGAAATGCTTACAGTTGCTCAATTGTATATTTAGCACCTAACATTCTTACAAGGATCTACACCCATATATTTGTTGATGCAAAATTTTAATAAATTATAATACCTTTCTAGACTGGGTAGCAAATGAGGATAATATAAGATATTTGAAGGAGCATTTTGAAGAGGTGGTTCCTCATATCCTTCACTACAATGACACCGTTACAACAAGTGCTTTCAAAGAAACTTCACAAAAAATTCGCAGCTTTTACTTTGGAAATAATGAAATTGGGCTGAATCAAAAGGAAGAAATGACCAAGGTAATTTTCCTTATGCACATGCAAATTAAATACTTCATAATTATAACTATGCATTTTTCTACTTTTTACGTGGTTCACTAAAACAATCATTGGCACAACTGCTGTTCATATCTAAAATCTTATCAACAATATTTGGATACTCAATTGAACAGTTAACCCCTTCAGCCTACCACATGGTATCAGTCTTTGGTCACCAAATTCAAAGTTGTTTAATGCAAAATATGTAACTTAACCACTTCAACTTAAGCAACTTTATAAAAGAATTCATCACATATATTTGTCAGCTGCTGCTACAAAGGTTATTTGAAAGAAAAAGTCACACAATATCACTAATTATGACAAATGAGTTTTCTATGTTGCAGATGTGCTCAGATAGGCTATTTCTTTATGCATCATCTAAGGCTGCAAAGCTTCATTCAAAGTTTGCCCCGGCATACAAATATCAATTTGCATACAGAGGCACTTACAGTGTATCACAAGCAATGGCTGGAACTGACGAAGATTTAGGTAAGTCAATATTTTTCTTTTACTATAATGGAAACCATAGGATTTTTTTGAAACATTATTTAACTATATCACAGTAATGATAAATGGATAATATAATCATATTCTAATGGCCTTCCATATTTCATACTTGATCTCTGCATTTCTTATGGGTTCTCACCATGTGCATTAGCTTTTCGAAACAACAGTTTCATCGGTATTTTGGTGAGTATCATACCTTAAGGTATGGGACTCAGGTTTTGGGGACCTTTTATATAGGCCAGCATACCTGGTTTCTACTCACTGATTGGTTAGTTGGGAGTGGCAAAAGTCTGATTCAAAGGGGCAGGGTTTGGATGGGTCAGTGACAATGAATGAATAAGTTCAATTAATCTATCAAGTGAGTGTGTTAGGGTCATTTTGCAGTGAGCTACATGGTGATTGGCTTCAGGATGTATCCAAATTCAAATTCTTTTATTTTGATCTGAGAGTTAATTGGTATCCTCTTGAAGCCAATCCTTTGTTTGAAGCCGGTATATATTTCAATAATTATCTAAAAATTTTAGTAATGAATTTAAAAAAATATTATTTTTACTTGTACATAGGGGTTTGTCATGGAGATGATATGGTATATTTTGTATCCCTGGTATATGTGAAGCCATTTGAAAAAAAAGATGAGCCTGTATCAGATCTCCTTCTTAATTTATTCACATCTTTTATGCAGAAAGGGTAAGCCAGCAATCGAATTCAAATCTTATTTTACAATAAATACTTTTACTTTATAAATCTGTCTTTAACATTATACTTACAGGATACCTGAAAGTAATGGAGTATCCTGGAAACAAGTCAACCCTGAACATGATTCTGTTGACTACCTAGTCATACCATCCGCAAATAATGTGAAAATGGTTTCTTCTAGGGACTTTGGAAATGAAAAATTTTGGGATTCATTAAAACTCAGAGAACTTCATCATTTGAAGAGTGGTCATGATGAATTGTGAAATGTTCATTAAAGAGATAAATATAATGCAATAAAATTAATAGACATTTCAGAAATTATTCCTATACAATTAAACCAAAATCTTTGTTGGTATATCATTTATATGTTCCTCACCCATTAAATTTTTATCCATGTTTCCAAAGATTATAAGATTCATAGTTAACTATAAAATATGAATGATGCTTTCATCCAGTTACTAGCCTTCTTTTCACCTAAAACATCAATATTTTCTGGTGCTGAGCCTGAAACCTATTACACCTTAATTAGAAGAAATTATCTATTACAACTTTATGAATTCTTCATTTCAATTACGGAGATGGCAAATGTTGATGTGAAGGGTTTTTTTAAAGAAAAAATTGAGGAGAGTGGGATATTTTAGAAGGGGGAATGAGGATGCACAGAAGAGGTCATGGGTGTGAGAAGTTAGGATTAGACTTGTGGAGGGGTAGGCAGGAGTCAGAGACAAGCTGATTGGCATTGGGAGAGGGGAAGAGGAAACCCAATCAGGGTGCACTTGTAGAAGGGTCTATTCTACGCAGTGATATGCCAAGATAGCTGAAGTAGGTGGTAGAAAGCTACCAACTTGAGGGGTGAAATGTACGTAGACCAATTGCGTTTGCTCTTGAAAGAAACAAGATCTTTGAAGAGAAAAGAAGGAAAAGTTTCCCACTATCTCATAATACTACCTGCCTTCCCATACCATACAACTCCAAGAGATAATACTGCGGTGGTTGCTTGAAAAAATGATTCCAGATTGGATCGTGTGAGCTGAAGAACTATATGATATTGCATCTATACTTTTTCACTGTGACAGCCTCCATTATGTTCAAATGGCAGATACCACAGAAACTGGGATAGCAGGATGGAGGTGGAGGGAAAAATGTAGGTCAGGGAGAATAGCAGAAATGAAGGCATTTAGGAGTTGTGTGAGCAACCATTTAATGTTATGGATTGGTAGTGTCCCAAAACACAACTTTTTTGTTTGTTTAAGTCTCAGTCAAAAAACACTTGAGCTTCAGCCAGCTTTGCATAAATTTTGCAAAGGAGAGAATATAGATTACAATGACAACATTTTATTTCTTTAATTAGGTATCCTTGTTTCATTTGGGTAATCACTCCTCAGTTCTTTTATGTATTTGACTGAAAAGAATCCTGAGAATCATATTGATATCCACTTCATTAATGGCAAGACTTGCTGCTGGCATTTATAGTATTGAGAAAGCCTTGATAATTATTGGGAAAATATACTCCCAAGTTTTCATTTGCCTAGTAAATGGCCACTTGGATAAAGAATTTGTAATTTTTTACTATGAAAATATAGATATGAATATTGACTGAAAAATGGTGATGAATATATAAAGTAAATCTACTCTGATGTTGACCCAGCAATGGGTATTTGTTAGCCTTGAACATCAGTTGAATAATGGCAAAATTTATACACTGATGTAGACTCAATAATGGGCCAATATTCATGTCATTATTTTCCAACAGTTACTGATGATAGGCCAATTTTAGAATTTTACATGTCTTCCACAGGTGAATTTTGGGCAATTATTTTTGTACGTGATGCAGGAATTCTGTCTGGGAGAGGTTAAGGAAAATAGTGTTGCTAAATTGTTGACAAACCTTCATCACTGATACCATATATGTCATTCAAGCTGCCTCTAAAATGTCCTTGCCTTATAATTGTGAAACCTACCACAAATACTATATAGTTACCATTTGCTGAGTTAGAACACATTTTATTGGGAAAAGAATATATTTGAGAGTGATAAAAGAAAATGTTATTTTAATCTTCCAATTGCTCTTGCAACTCTTGAATATTGATTATTTCTGTTTGATGTGCAATTCTTACAGTTGCTCAACATATGCATCCCACCGAAACCCTGTTTCCCTTCTGAATATTGAGGAAGTGAGCATTCTGTTAACTAGATATGGATAAAAATAATCACTGATGTCAATACAGATGATGCACATCTCTGAATGTTGGGCATCAGCCTGGTACACTATCCTCCAACCAGGTTTTTAATATATACTTGCACTGCATAGGCTGGGTATGTGGTGGTAGAGTACTGCCCAGCTTTATTCTTTATACAGGAGTAAGTCAATGAATAAATCACAAACTGGATAAGGGCACTATAACAATGTAACTTCCTGGAATTTATTTTACTTTTTCTACTTATTCGCCCTTTATATTTTGACACATATCCCATCTCTTTACAAGCCCTTGATAGCCGGCAGCAGAGAAGTCTTTTGTTTTCTGTCACAGCCAATAAGTAACTTCTACAGCCTATGGCATCGTTATCAAAACATTGGCCACCCAAATGATTTTTTAGGGGCCTGAACAGATGGAAATTACTGGGGGCTAAGTTGGGAATGTACAGTGGATCTTCCAAGAGTTCCTATTGAATTGTTCGTAACAGCCCCTACAGTTGTCTTGCTGATGTTTGCAACTTATTTATTGACTTACCCTCATAAATTTTAAGAACATTCTCCAAGTGTTTTGAGTGAGCGTTCCCGGAATGTTTTGATGTGTTCCCTAAGTGTTTTGAGAATTTTCCCTGAATATTTTAATGAGTATTCTCTGATTACTCTGAAAATGTTCCCTAAATTTCAGTTTGGTAGGAATGTCCAACCTTCTAACACTAATACTATACTAATGAAGAGGTTATAATGTTTCAATATTCAGGGAACATTATGTGGAACATGGAGATACAGGTTGAGGAACCTGTATAGATATTAACAAGATAGACATAGCCAGAATCAAATTTTGTGAAATCACCATGGGAGAAATTTAAGCAATTACGCAGTCTAAAGAGTATCAATTTGGTGAACAGGCCCTACTACTGGCCACCCAGACAGAATATTTTTTGATATCACTCACTGTATTATATGATATCATTCTCCTTTTTACTACAATCTGGTACTGAAGACTTTCGTTTACATTTAAACTATTGCAGTTAAGATCCTAACTTTTCTGTTTAATGTGTTTTAGTTTTTTTGTCTCTGGATTCAATTTAAAAACTATTTGTTTTTAATTTTCTTTTGAACGGAATGACAGTTTTTTCCAAAATTGAAATATTTTTGTGAGGAAAAGTTTTGAAAGATTTTTGTGCTACCTGAGGCATTCCCCATACAATGCCAAGACCATTCAATGATGTCAGTATGATAAATTCACAAGAGAAGATGCATGGTATATCACCTTTTTCCAAACTTCCAAATATATTAATGCAAAGTACCTATTCGAATAAGAGTTGTTAATGGTAGCAGTCATTGTAACGCTTAAAAGTAGATTTTTCACAAAAATAAAGGCAATGATGACACAAAAGCGCAGGTGAACAATACAGCTGAAAACAAGAATCGAGTGTATGACACACAAGCTTGATAATGAGATAAGAAAAGGATGGGGTTTTAAAGTATACGACCAGCCATAACTAGATATAGCATGGAGTAGATTACAATATAAAACTGGTATGAGAATGGTTAAAGTCCCACAAAAAGACTTAAAACTGAGACTATTAACACACATTTCTCCGAATTCATGATTCAGAAAAGTAACTGATAAAACCAACTATGGCAACAAGCAACTAATTAGTATGAGTACCTTTAATCATGACCATTATGTTCTATTCATTATAATAAGAAGAAAAGGATGAACAGACCCAATTGCTTTCTTCAATCTTTCACTCTGAGAAGTCAATAAACACATTTAAAGGATATTCTGCAGGTGTGTACATCCGAATGCTTACCAGAATATATCACCATATGTACTTCGTTGAGCAGTGATAACAGGCAACATATGGTATCCCAAGAAGACGCTCGTCAACCGGAGAATGAAATTAAATAATAAAACGTGCAGGCGAACAAAATCAAGTCACTGTTCTATATAAGATGGCGATACAAGTATAAATCATGGCAATTTTAATGCACAATATTTGCTATTTTATTGGCAGAAGAACCGCATGAGATTTTTAGGCATCATTAATAATATATTATTATTTATTACACTATAATTTCAACGGAAATTTTCCGCGAAATGATATCACAAATTATATTGATAGACTAGTACCTAAATTTGCTCAACAATCGGTGATATTTTAGATATATAACAATACTCAAAATTGATACCAGCTAAAATAAAAAATGATAATAACATAGTCCAACCATAAATGAATGAAAATCTAATGTAAATACGATTCTCACTTTCTCATTACAAGTCAATACAATCCTTGATATTGATAATAGCTTCGTTTTACCCCTAATTTTTCGCGGCTATCTTTTTAAATTAAAAATACGCGTGCCTAATATCGTGTTCGTTTTGTTTCCATTTACAGCATTATATAAAAATACATTAAACTTGTTATTTAGCGACTATTTATGTCATTAAATTGTTTTGTCGCAAAAAATACCATTCATATTAGCGAATTAAAGTCTAAAACACTTTATTTTACGAAGTACGAGCCAAAGTTAATGAATTTATAAATTCCTCCCTAGCTTTCCATGCTAGAAGTTGCGCACGAGTAGATAAAGCGAATGAGGGTCTTAGTCTGTATTATACTATTAACTAGTTTTGAAGCAAGAAATAATGTCTTTATTTGAGTATTTGGGGAAATTTACCATCCGATTACTGAATAGCAAACATCTTTTTCCGCGGAGGTAATTGTTTTATGTGATAATATATGTCGAAAAGAATCTCCAAAAACCTTGTTTCAATATTTAATTACTAATTTCAGCGGTTATTTTCAGGTTGCCTTTTGCTCTCAATCCCTCCGTAAATTATGCTGGCATTAGAGTGAGCGCCGATGATTTACGGGGTTTACCAGAAAAACCTAAAAAGCCTTTGTCTCCGTATTTTAGATTCATGGCAGAAATGAGACCAGAATATAAGAAAGAGAATCCAGATTGCAAAGTGACAGGTTGCTATTGTATTTGCTTTGATTGCAAGAAAGTGAGCCCTGCTCCTATGTTGACCCAATTTTTCTCTCGATATTTCTAGATATTGTGAAGTTGATTGCTGACAAATGGGAAAAGACTTCCATGGAGTCAAAACAAAAATACATGGAGGATTATAAGAAAGACTTAGTGGCGTATTCAAATGCGAGACTGAGATATGAAGAGCAGTTAACAGATGAACAGAAGGAATTGATGAAAAAAGCAAAAGAAGAAACTGAAATCGCGAAGGAAAATCGTAAATTAAAAAAGGTTGGTTTGTTTACAGTGAATTACTAATTGTATATTTGTTCTTGTAGTTAAGTAATGATTTCGACAGTTATCAATGGTCACATAATAATTCGGTAGCTAAACTTAATTTTTTTACTGTGTGTGGAAAGGAAGAAAAGTAGTTTCGTGTTGAAGCCCCTTAGTTTGTGGGGAGGGTTTGAAATGTTAATTGTTGTGTGAGAGAAAATAGAGAGAATATTATTGGAATGGATATTGTACGGTATGTCATTGAGATAAACTTGAGAAATGCGAGGAAAGAGACTAGCTTGTCGCAGTAGGAAAAAATTTTAACACATTTCGTAAAATGTAGATGTTATCACATAGAACATTTCTATAAGTTTAGAAGAGCAGGAAATCATGGTTTGTGTGTACCTGAGGAGGATATTTGTTGAATCACCAACAAGTCTAATGCTTGTTAAGTAACAGCATTGTGACAGATTTCCAAATTGCCCATTTCAGTATAGAGAAGATTATAGCTAGGTGATTGGGTGGTTAAAGCTTTTGCTGTGGTAGTAAGAGCTAAAAATCAGCATAGACATTCAAATTAGCAATATTTATCTTCAACGTATTGAGATCTAATTACCTTATTCCTGCAGTTATTGTGTAATCTAGTTAATAATATATCATCTGAATTTATCTTAGCTTTCCTCTATTTTCCCATCCATATCATTGATCAAGCAATGTGAAAAGTCTTCTTTTCTCCTCACTTAGTAGCTGTAACTCATGGTTGTTTGATTAAAGGTTATGATGGTTGTTTCAGAAAAAGGAATTTCGTATGTCAAGTAGAAGTGATGTACACAAGGGAAGCAGTTACCTTTCAGTCATGAAGAAAAGAGAATTACTTTCCATTGGTAAGAAATAATGAGCTCTACGGCCTCTCAATTAAATAAGAAAGGGGAAGAAAACTCCAATGGCTGTAAAAATTAGTTGCCAATCTCTCGTCAGACCAATTGTTGTGTTGGTGTGACGGGAATCAGGTCAGGGACCAACCACAACCTCTATACCCTCTGTGGTGGTTTACGGGAAATTAATCCGCGTCAGGGACCAACACACAGCCACACGCACACTATCCTGACTGAAATCCTTCACGAGGCTGTGAGACCCTGTAAAAGAATTTCAGATGGAGATGGAATCCTTCACGAGGCTGTAGAGTAGACCCCGTTCAAGATTCCAGGATATTCTCAAGCACACGCTTTGTGACTGGTACAGACCAATCACTCACACAAGCACTCAAGAAACACACACTCAAAAGGGCCCAACTTCTGGGAGAATCTGGACACAGGTAAAGAGCAACTAGGAGACTATATTACACAATACAAACAAGATTGATACAAAATAGGATTGGATTAAACAGAATACAAAATAAGATTTCTTTCATTGACTTTTGGCCAAGCGGTGCTTTGTCCTCTGCTGTTAAATAGGTTCGCTTTGGCATCTTATTCAACCAGAGATCCGTTACATCGTAATTAAAATCCTGTTGTAGCAGGTAACCCTCAGAATCTGCAAGCTTCTTTAAGCCTCCAATGAAGTTCCTTTCTGCCTTTGAGTCTGAACTCACAGCTTCCCTTAAATACTTCTTTTCTAGCCATTGATGATCCTGGCATCTTCTTAATGAGGTCAGCAAAAATCACTTTTGCCTTCTCACAAACAGTGTTGTTAATAGCATTGCCTTGTAATTGCTTTTCTGTTATCCTTAGGAGAAGCAACTTTTCAACATCATTGAGAGTGTGTAACCATCATGATGATATTCTTATCATTCCCTTTGAATTATCCATTTTCTTAATCTTGTCTATATTCTTGCGGATAGTGTTAATCACTGATGTAGACCGATTTTATTGTATGTGTGTGCTAGATCAGCAATCTTCACACCTTGTGCTTGCTTTTCAATGATTTTGCTTTTTATTTCTACGGTTATTTTCATTCTCTTGTGGTTTTCTTCTTACGGCTTCTTCTTCAAGGCCATTTAACACTATGCATAAAATATTATTATACTTTGCAGAAAAAATCCTAAATAATGTGTCTGAACACAAGTTTGGAAAAATGCATGATCATTAGAGGCACTAAGATGCTAGGGGAATGAGTGATAAACATGATCATTAGAGGCACTAAGATGCTAGGGGAATGAGTGATAAATCCAAACTGAAGTGGCCAGCATGCAATTATTCCAGGAATCCCCTGGAATCTCCTCATCAATAATTATGCAAAAATTGATTCATTAAGCAACTCATTTTTTGCTGAAGTATTTTTGCTTGTTATGCAAATTACTCACTATCTGAGATGCTCGTTAAGGGAGTTTCCACAATATTTGCTTGTTAAGCTTGAGTCCATAAGTTATTCATGCATCTGATTGGAGATAGATGTGGTGTACAGGGTGTGGGGCTTTAATCCGGACAAGCACGTGTTTCCTCAAATGAGATTTCCCTGCCAGGTTAGGGAAAGCTTCCCCAGACTTGTCCAAAGCATTATACTTAGCCACAATATTGTAAAAAGTTGATCTGGGTTACCAGAAGAATCAAACTATTGCAAAATAAATTGCGCGAACACTTTCAATAATAGCGGCTCTTCAATTGTACTCTGCACTTGTACGTAACATCTCGGCCATTTTGAGGTTATGACTGTATACTAGATGCCTATAGCTTTCAAGAACACTAATCGTGACTTCCAGTGGAGCTATGTTATGGTGGAAAATTTAAATTGAAATTTGTCCAGATTTAAGTGCCGCACCCTGTAGATGGAATGATCTCTGCTCTCATATTTGAATCAACTTGCCCTACTGAATGCACTTTCCAATAATTCAGAGCATGCAAGTTTATAAAAGGTTCAAAGGATGGTACATCTCTGTGATTCCCAAAACATGATCAGTACAATGTAGTTCAAATATAAAGTTGGCATAATTGTGCTCATACTTATATATTCAATATGAAAAATAACATCAATACCAAGGAATGTTCAATATTCTTTTCTTTTAAGCAGGATCATCATCTCTAGAATATTTTACAATTTTGTCTATCATGGTAAATTAGGAAAAATTAAGGAATCTATTCAGAAGATTGAATATTGAAGGTATAGGTGACTTGCCGACAAGCTGTGCATGTCTTAGACTTATTAGGTGCGATGGTTAGATGATGAGTCGGAATGGGCCGTCCCTGGCAAAGGAGAGGGATATCCACCATCACCCATGCTTTTCCATGTATATTTGAAGGAAATGAAAACAGCATGGAAAGAATTGGATATAGGGATGAGTGTGTGTGGGGATTAATAAAATCAGTCAAGTTTGCTCATGGTCAAGCTTTAGTTTGCCAGTCAGCCAAGGGGTTACAAGTATTGTTGACCACATTAGAAAATTGGTATAGGTGTGGAGGAGGATCAAAAAGGTAAAATGGACAGAAAGAAAATCAAACAAGTATGTACTAGGAGTCATGGTGAGATAGGCTTAAGGATTGTTGCAAGAAATCTAAAGGAGACTGGAAAGGTGGATGAAGAGCATTTTAATTGAGATGGAATGTTGAGGACTGTAATAGAGAGGAGAATGTTTGGTGGGGCAAGGGAAGCATAGACATGTTGGACAGAATGAAGGGGGTTAGAAAGTATACAGAATTGAAAAGCAGTTAGATGCTGAGCCTCAGCTGAGGCCAGTGTAATGCTACAGGAAGCTTATAGAGAAACTGTTCATTCCCATACCACCACTAGAAGATGGTTAAAAATGTTTAATGAGGGGAGACAATTTCAAAGTAAGGTGAATCTGGGAAATTGTGCATTCACTGCCCTTAGGGAGGTAAACATGAACACTGTTATAATCATTAAGAGATAAGACTGTCACAGAATGATAAGAAAACTAACAGAAATATTGAAAACCACCCACATGGTCGTAACAGAAAAATTGCACATGAGATGTGTATCCAGGGTCGGTACCAAAAATAAGTAGAATAAGTCCAAGGAAAAAATACATTGCAGATCAAAGTACAAATTATAAAAATCAGTGCATTTTCCTTGTCACTCAAAAAAATTTGTGAAGGTTGGTTCTTGCTGTTATTTTTGCTCCATCTTTATGTGCAGAGCAGATTGAATGTTAAGTTCCTAGCTGACTGCTGAATTTTTCAAAATGTCCCTTTTGCCAAGTTTTCATTTAGTAAAAATTTCATCCCATTCTGTGTTAATACACTTGATATTTTAAACTGCTTAAAAATGGCATCATTGGCAGTCTATTAGTGCAACTTCATTAAAAAATCAGGAGAATGGAAGGGCAACGTGTAAATGTGCAAACAAAGTCAATAAAATATCTAGAGGAGCTATTAAAGGGGAGACAAATAGGTATAGTATGACCTCCAATATTTCTTGAAAAAATGAAATATGTAAAATTTATAAAAATTGTTGAACAAGCATTCAGAAAATTTTCATTTGCATATAGAAAAATTTAATGGTTAGAGTTAGGTGTTGAATTGTTCCAATGAGTGAGACTTAATGGTAGCATAAGAGTCAGGGAACAAGTACTTGAGAAAATACCATGACAATAATGCTAAGAAGGCTTGTAAGCTCAATTTTAACTAATTTTTTGATAAAGACTGCAGAGATCCTACCCTTAAGTAAGTATGTTGGATACTGTCAAACAGAAATTCCATGCAGTGAGAGCCATGCCTCAAGAGGTCCATGATATTTTTTCAAATTAAAGGAATCACCGGATGAGGTTTTAATCTGATTTAAAGAAGTGTTGAGGATTGATTTTTGAATGCTATGTGAAATGAAATTTTTATGTATGTATTAAAAGCAATTTTGAACATGTACTTGTTAGATAGTTATTTCATTATCTATTTTGTTTATTTCTAGTCTATTCAGCAGTGGGCATCAGAATGTTTATTTAAATTTCAATATATCCATTATATTAATATATGCATTCATTATTAACTCATTTCATGTTCTTTTCATTTGAGTAAAGCCATTGCATAGTGTCAAATAATAACATTACTATGCATGTTATTTGAATTGCATTGAATGTTACTAATTTTTTATAAATGTTGTGACTTGTGAAATTACTAACAGCTCTAATCCAATTAGTCTATTAACAAAACACTTACTTGACAACGCCTCAAATTTTTAGGTGCAATGCCTATTTGTATTGTTAATAGTGCTTTCTAATAAATCTGCCAGGGGCTAAATATCTCTCTTTCATGCATTTTTAAAGAGCATATACCTCACTGCACCCCATTTGTTTTGTTTTTCAATAAAAATAACTGAAAATCAAACTCAGCCTGCTACAAAATTTAGTAAGTGAAATGTTTAAATGATTAAATGTTGACAAACATTTCTGACTTTTTCCATGATTTTCATGATCAAGACCACCATGTACTACTACTAAAAGAGGTGGTGATAAGGTTCAACTTATAAAATATTTTTTGTTGTGACATCACTGGAAAAATAATCAGCAATTGTGTTAAGGAAGAGAGCCTGGCAATGTTACAAATGAAGTGGTGAGCAGTCTTCTATCTCTTAATAATTCATCTGAAGACCACGAAAACCTTCATCAGAAAAAGTCTTTTATCTAATCTGATCACCCATTCATTGCCAATCAGCCTTAGTGCATGTGTAACTTCTATTTAACTACTTATCAGAAAAAAATGGCCTTTACATTTCAAACTAGAAATGGAAAGGATAACCACAAGCAACTGAGCTCCTTAGTGAGGAAAACACAACTCCGGCAGAAATATCAAATCGGAGCCTCTGAATTAGCAGGCAAGGTCCTTAGCCTACTGTACATGAGGCCGGTATACAGTGACTGTAAACATGTCATCCAAAGTGAAATAACACCTTAAGACTAAACCAAGATATAACATTTTTGTTTTCAACATATATAGCACAGCATTCATTTGGTTGTTAAATAATGCATCTCATATTTATAAAATAAAAAGAATTTATCTTGATTTTGAAACAATATTGCCTATTAAAAGAGCAAATAACTCTTAGGATATTTTCCAAACTTTAATTGTGGTACAACTGGTTTAGAAAGTTAATTGTCATGGCCTTGATGATAACAGTGAACTGTCAAAACTGGTTGTACCATAGGGATGAAAATAGTGTTGAAAAAAATATTAAGAATTATTTGTTTCAATAATTTCACCTACAATTATATATGATTAATGATAATTAAACTTGAAGTGAACTTATTCTTAATTAAATATTTTGATTGTACATAAGAATTTAGCGTGCAATTTCAAAACCACTCACAATAAGATGCCAAGATCCTTTATAGAGTATACCAATTTGACTACACCCTTGTGAAGCAAAGATTTAGAAATCAAATAGGGGACAGTAGAAGTTATCCAAGGGTGGATATTGTCAGTGAACAATTAGTACAAATAAAGTGGCATGTTCAAACAGCTAAAGAAGACAATGAAGAATGAATCACAGTTAAAATGATTGGAAGAAACCAAGGCAAGGGTGACGTTCCAAAGAACAATAGTGAGAGCAATGGAGAATCATGCCAGCACAGAATTGATCAAAGAAAGAAGGCAAGATATGATGAAGGGGCTATTGGAAGTCATGCCAGAAACTGTAGGGCAATGGAATCCATAGGTCTCAGACAAAGCAATAGAAATGAAAGAGAGGAGCAAATACAAAAATTCTAAAAATGAGGAATGGTAAAAAGTATTTTAGTTGGGGAATGAAGTCAGCTAAAAGGCAAGAAAAACCATGGAAGAATGGATGAAGTGCAGCATAAACTTACCAAAGGTTAAGTTGGAGCAGCAAACAGAACCATGAGTCAACTTTAATGTGCGCAGAACAAAGGTTGAAACCATTCTGGACAGAAATAATGAAATTCTTTTTGAATTTTTTGGAAGAACAAACAATGGCAAGAGTATTTGGAGGAACTTAATGATAGAAAAGATATACATCTTAGAATAATGGAAGGGGAGGAGTTAGAAGATAGTGATAAGAGAGAAGAGTACATTTACAGGGCTGCAATGAAGGATTTACAGGCAAGCAGATCACTAAGTATCATCAAAATACTTTCAGATCTACTAAAAAATTCCAGAAATGAGACTAGAAGAGAAGAATGTAAAGGAACTAGAGAATTTATTCTTTCTCTTCAGC
Organism: Hetaerina americana; assembly: GCF_022747635.1. Taxonomy (NCBI): domain Eukaryota; kingdom Metazoa; phylum Arthropoda; class Insecta; order Odonata; family Calopterygidae; genus Hetaerina; species Hetaerina americana. The sequence goes on from NW_027286403.1 coordinate 12,370,832, forward strand.
TAATCAAGAGACCTGGACAATATGAGTAGCACCAGAGAAGTGATGGAAATCAAGAATGATCATAGCATTCACATTTATAAATTAAGAAGTAATTTGAAGGGAGAAGCCTGTGGAGGACACTTACAAGGAATAGAAAGAACCTAAATGGAAACATCCTGATGCACAGTAGCTTATATCATAATTGAAGGAAATGGAGAGGAAGAGTTTCAGTGGAAGGCAGCTTAAGATGACTTATATAAGGACAAGGAACGATTAAGGATTGAGAAGGAGTAGGATAGTTCTGCGAGGAGCTACTACAAATCAATCTCCAGGTTGATAACCCATGTTAACAATGGTATGGCAAACCAAAGCATTGTATGATTCTCTGTAAAACAGTATTCCCCGCAATATTTTCTGCTAATCTGAAAAATATTATGTGCCATTATTTCTCTGAAGTTACAGTACTTAAATTTTATAAATGAACCCCAAAAACTTCAGAAAGCTCTTTATGTAATAGTCCCTGAATTTAGCCTGAAGAAAAAAATTAACTTCAGCTTAATGTCTTTATGCAAGGCAGTTCACGCAAGTGTCCACTCATCCTGCTCATGGCCGCTCCAGAAAGTCCTGCTTCCAGTAGCTGCATCATTTAGGTAACCTACTGTTAGACTTTACACTCAGAAACATAGTTTATGCATAGTTGCTGCTGCTTCAGTCGGTTTTTTGTAGGTGCTTTCTTAACCAGTTGATGGCAGACCACTGAGCATGGCATATTAGAATTAGGCGGTGGTTGGCTTCTGATTTGTATCTTTGAAAATATTTAGTGCATGTTTTTGTAATATATGTATTTAACTAATTTGTGCATTCAATTTAGCTAAGCATTGCTTCATTTGGATGATTTTAATGCACTTCACTGGTTGTTTAATGAGCATCTGAGATGATGTAACTGAGGATTGATTAATTAATGGGTAAGTATTTTATCTTGGCATTAAGAAAATAATAGATTGCAAAGAGGGTAAATTATTGCATGACTGATGAACTCTGGCCTTGAATACTGTCTTGCCATATAAATGTGCAAGTTCCTTTAAAGTCTAAAAGTGGAGCCATGGGGACGAGCTCTTGGTTAGATTTTCTTTGATATTTCTCATTTGTTCAGTGTACATTTTTACAGTGTACTCTTGGTTTTGAAGCCTTAAGAGCTTTTCAACAGGTCTATCTTCAAAGTATACTTCTGATATAATAATAATGAGTGCCCCAGCTCACTTGTTACATTGGTGGTGTGCATTCCTAATCCTTCCTCAATCAATACGAAGAATGTACTCAAATGGTCTCATCTCTGAAAGTTTCAAATATTAAATTTTCTAGCCAGTGCATTTATCTGTAAAATTACATGAAATTTCTTTAAAGTTCGTAAAAATTATCCTTTTTTGCTCTCATTCATTCACTTGACATATTCTACCTAGGCAAAGGTATTATTCTAACAGCCTCTGATGACTACTTACTTCAAAAGAAGTATTGTGGCAAAAACTTCTTCTTTCATTGACCTGCATTATTTCTTTCCCTATTTTTTAATACTTCTTACTTTCATGCTGTGTAGAAAGCTTCTCTTTCTTCCTCTACGCAGTTTACCCAACATTATCTCTTCTATCATGGCTGTCAACATCCCACTATCCTTCAATGTTCCCTCCATCCATTTTCTCTGCTTTTTTTCTGATTTCCCCTAGCAACCTTATCTCTTTTCCCACCCTATTTAAAACCACAGTGCTTTTCTTCCTCTCCTACCCCCATCACATCCACATTTTAGAAGCCTCCAATTTATGCTCATCCTCTTGTCTCAAAGACCAGGTCTCACATCCATTAGGTACTATGATTGATATAAAAGTCTTTACTAAACTTTTCTTTTTATCTTTATTCAATGTATCGATCATAAGTTCTCATCTTCTTGCAAATGTCTCTCACTGATGTAGTTCTTCTGGTATTGTCCCCAATGCTATACTTTTCCTCTAAAATACTGCCAAAATACATTAACTCTTTCACCTGCTCTCTTTATTCTTTCCTACTTTATATTTACTCAATTTCGCCCAAATAAAGACCCCTATCTATCTATCTATCTTTAATATTTAATTTAGCTATCCTACTTCTCGAGGATCTCATTACTTTTGTTTTTTGTGGTTAATCCCCAATCCATACCATTCGCGTTGTTCCTGTTAAGGATGCAATAATAATTGAAATGCCTAGACTTTGACTCACTATTGTTTAATTATCTGCAAACCTGACTAAATTATTCATCACAAAAAGGCTTAAAGCAGCTGTATCTTGGCACTTTTTTGGGATCATGATCGAAATTGACCTAAGGAAATCTTTTGGCCATATTCCTTTTTCATAAATACTGTGTTTAATTTCAAAGAATCTCTTCTTTCCATGTGCCACTAAATCCAGTAATTCTGTTGATAAATATTATCTATTTCTACTGCCTTTTTTAAATTCATATCCCTTATTGCTTTTTCTGTCTTGTTATTTATTATTTTTGGACCCAAACTATTCTCATTTATGTTACATTTACTGTGTTTTTAATTGGTCAGCCTAATCTCTGTACCATTAAGCTCCTCTACATATTCTTTCTGCCATTCTGGAATCTTCTAGCTCTATTAATAATTTCCCTGTTTTATCCCTTTTCCCTACTTCAACTCTATAAGATTGTGAAGACAAATATCTTCACAATCTTATATAGTACTTTTATTTATCCTTATATTTGAAATTTCTCCATCTCCTTGCAGTGATCTTGCCACTACATTTCCTTGACCATATTACTCTTCTTGTGTGAGTTAAAGCTTTCTGTATACACTTCACCCCAGTTCTATGTTTACAGTGGTCCATTTTCTGCTTTCATCCATTCCCTTAAACTTCTCTCCCATGTTCCATGACTTCTTCATTCTCTTCCCTATCATTTCTATCATTTCCTTAGCTGTTCTCACTCCCTCATTTTTCAGCTCCATCCACCTTTTCCCTACTTTCTTCATTCCCCTTTCATCATTTTAGTATTTATTTTTTATTGGTCCTCTTTCCATTTTACTCCTGTTAAACCTTAAAGATTCCACTTTTGCGCAACCCTACCTCTCCTAATTCTTTTGATTTTTAAATTGAAAGACATTACAACTAAACTAAAATCAAAATCTGCATTCTTATCCAAGAAGCTGTGTGATTTGATGATGTTGTTTCTAAATCTATGTCATCGTATTATAATCTAAATTGTACATAGTTGTCTCTCTTGGCTTTTTTCATGTTCACATATGTTTGTGATGATGTTTGGATCAGATGTTAGTTATTATAAAACCCAATCTTCTGCAGAACTGGATTGCTTTTTTTTCCATGACTATTTCTCATTCCTAAACAGCGCTCTTATACCTCCTTTCCATGCAACCCTTTGCTTGCCACTTTGTTTGAATCTCCGTTATTATTAAGTATTTTCTTCTTGGCACATTCTCAATGTTTATTTCTAATGAATTGTATTAACTATCCACATCTTCCTTCAGTGGCTGCTACTTGTCAGTATATGCACCTGGATTACCACTAGATTGGTTCGATCAGCTTTTCTCTATACCTCTCACTCACCTGCTCTATATTCACATCCCCAGTGTCGTATTCAGTATTACAGCCACTCCACATTGACTTTACTCCTGTAAAATATAAAATACTCTGCTACTATCACTCCAGTAATCCCCATTCTCCCTCCATCTCACATCATACAAACCATTTGTAATCCTCCTTCCATTTCCCCTATTTCTGTTTTCTAACTTTCCTGACCACATCATTTATCCTAACATTTTAAGTACCTATCCTAACTGTTGCAGTCCTCTTCTAGGTCTTATATTCAAGGATATAGTATGAAGATCAGTGAGGCCTTGCTTGCCCACCACAGGGCACCAGAATGGGTCCTCTTTCCTTATTATAAACCTTCATCATTGGCTAGTGTAAACATTTTCAAGGCAGGCACTGGTAGTCAAAGGAGATGGCATTGAGAACTAATAATTGCAGACTTTTCATGTATAGATTTTGTTCTTATATACTTCTAAATTACGTAACTATTAGTTAAATAAAAAATATGAAGCTACCAGTATATTTACCAGTGTTCAATATTGACTTGATTTAGTAACTATGCATATGAAAAAATATCCTGGATATTCTCATTTTTTGTATTTCCATGCATTGGAAAGAAAATCCTCTAGGAGATAACATAAATAGCAATTAAAAACAAACATAAATGGCTGGAGACAATTTATTTATCCTTAGGTAATGTGGCACAAATACATTTATTGACAAATTGTCTATAATTCAATGAAAAACTTTGTATATGAAACATTGAAGCATGTCAATTATAATACTAATGTTAAAGCATAATTAAAATGAAATAATGCATGTGTGGAAACGATTAAGTTTTACTGATAATTCTCATTAACAACTTGACCTTCTTAGCCATCTTTTGGTCTACTGCCAAAGGATTGATGGCAGATGCAGGCCTCGTACTGGTAATTCTATGGATCAATGATGAAAGGGCATTTATCTTTTGACTACTGTTTTCATGTTTTTCTTTCCAGCTTGTGAATAGATGGTCCATTGATTTCTCCCTGCATGTTATCATACCATGAAATGCAGGGAGATTATTAAAATTTAATTTTTGATGTTACATGTATAGTATTGAATCACTCTCTGCCACTAGTGGTGGCTTGCATGATACAATGTAGGTAGATGAAGATACAAGTATATCCATCGAGTTGTACCTCAGGTAGTTCTTTTCTATTTTCATGTGAAGACATTTTTCAAATCCAATCAAATACATTATTCTCTTCCTCAAGGAAAATCAAAGCAATCATCAGTAATCAGTAATGGATATTGATCAACTTGACCCGACATCTGTTCCCATTTGGAAACTACTCCAAAAATCACTGTGATATATTTCATTCTCAAAAGAGTTCTAAGTTGTCTCATGTTTGGTGAATGTCTTCCCATGATTGATTTTTAAGCCAAGTAAAGTAATGTGAAATTTGGCACCAAAATTTTTAAACTGAGGTAGAATAACCAAAGTAATTTTTAGTTGTTTTTGCTGAAGATGAATCAGCTAATAATATATCTTTCGAACATTAATTCAAAATATTCAGACAAGAATGTTCTTTGCCTGTTACTTATTTTTCAGAAAATGAGAGAGTTGGGAAAACCCAAGAAGCCTGCCACACCTTTTCTGATTTTTTTCAATTCGAAAATGAATTCAAGAGGAGAAATTCCATACAAGGTAATATGTTTTTAGCCCGTGAAAATTTTGTACTTAAATGAAATCAAAGAGTTGGAAAACCAGGAAACATGAGGGAGTTGAGTCATTTAAGACCAGAAAACATTGGACACCTTTGGAAATTAAAGAGCAAAGCAGATAGTGGGGTGAACTCTTTTTTTCCACCAGTAAGATATTTGCTGTAATTACATTAGAACTATCTTTTTTTTATGAACTTATCTTTTTAATACGATTCATAAATGGGCAAACTACCAAGTTTTTAGAATCCACCCAATAAATAGGGGAGGATAATGTGAAAATTACCTGTAAAGAATATTGATGTATACGGAATACAGGTTGTATGATCCAATAGATAATATTTTCCTCATTTTAATGTCCTGAGTAATACTGGAAAGGAAAGAAAATAAGTACATAATGATCGATCTCATAATATGATGGGGATATAATATTGTGTTATACTTTTCTGCTGGAAAGATGACAATGTGGGAGCAACATCCATTTTCACGTACCAATGGTATTGCTTCTTGCCTAGTTAAAGGTTTACGATTAATATTCTGCACACTGGCAGACAGTAGTTTCAATGCTTAAGCAGTAGTTCATAGTGCTCATCTTTGATCAAATCAAAATCTTGTTTATATAAAAAAGGAATTTTGAAGCAGGCCCCTTGGCTGTGAGACAGCAATGGGCTGAATATAAAGAATAGTGTTGGGGAGTCTGTGGGAACAAGAATAGGGATGAAGGAACAATGATTTTATGAATGCCAAGAGAAAACTTTAATGTTTTTGTAATCAGGCATGATCTGTAGATCACCTTCTGATTTTAGAGATGTTTCAAATAGGTAATTATGACAAAATTGGGGTGGATTTATAATTTGTTGTCTCAGGCGTAACTTTATGGAATTTGCATAACATGTTGAAATAAAATAATGTACTTTTTAATTCCGCACACCTTTGTGTGTGGAATTACAAAGTAAATTATTTCATTGCAATGTATTTATTAAATTCCATTGACTGTTAATATAGCAATTGTGGACAGATTTGTCGGAAATATTAAATGTAATTGAATGAGCATAGGAGTTGCTTTTTTCTATTGACTGCCAAATCCTTTTCACAAAACATCTCAATAAGACTGGAAGCCTAAGTAATATCATATATGCCAAACATGACGATGGTAATAAAACCGGATTTTTGGGAACATTTTTGCAATTTGCAAATGGTCTAATCTGTCTGGTGTAGTTCTTTTAAGTGAGTTGTCTAGTTCAAATTTCTTTTTGTTTCATTAGCAGCCATTACAAAACCTATTGGCATTGAGTCACTTTTTTGTTAACAATTATTTATAATACTCAAAACAATTTCATTGCTGATAGGATTTTATAATAATTGTATAATTCAAAATCAAATTATGATTGAAATCGATTGGCTCCTGAGTAATTTGTAAAATGTCTGTTTGTATTTATTATAATTATAGAATAGTCTACTGGAGCAACTAATCGCTTAATTCCAGTATTATCAGCTTTTTAAGGTTGTATTCAGTCCTGTGTTGCGAGTAGAACTTGGCCGTGTGCTATACAAATTTGAGCGCTGTGTGTAATGTGCTCTAATAGTGACTATGCATCTAAATAGTTGGTTACTTTGGCACTGTGCATAACTAATGATTCAAGTGTATGCCTACTTTATAAAGGGACCCAAGGTTTGCATTTGGGTTATGCCTCAATAAACTCAGTGGCACTCTGTAAAATTCAAATTCTTGATTTTCTGTGTATCAGATATACCTGGCATCCTGAAGTTGCAACTCACACAGTCTTGACTTATTATGAATATATTGGGTGGACAGTCTTGACTTAAAATTAATATCTTGCGTGGACAGTCTTCACTTATTATGAATATATTGGGTGGATATCATGGATAAATGATATAAAATGAGGTTCTTAAATAAAAATAAGGTTATTAAAGTTATTTCTTAATTTCTTCCCCTAAGAGCAATACTTTGGTGACTGCCTGAAATCACTGAAGTTCCTCTTAATATTTTTATATTAACTATTGTGAATCCTTTTATTTAGGAATGGGTGAGAGATGTGGGAAAGGAGTGGTCAAATTTGCCTCCTGAACTAAAGGCTTCATACCAAAAAGAATACTCCACTGCTGTGGAAAATCATCGTCGGCAAATTCAGGAGTGGGAGGAAAGAATGATACGAATGGGACATATTGATGTTGTCCGAAGTGAGGCTCTCATTGAGCCAAAGACTGCCTCAAGAAAAGTACTTAGAACCAGGCTTATTGGCAAAAATAAATGATCCAGAAATTCATCAGGATTTGTGGAAGTGTTATTCTTATGAATAAAAGGGTCAGTTGAAATGAACTTCACTAGAAATAATGAAAGAATCTTGATATCATGTGGAAATGTGGAGTGGAGTGACAGAAGTTATATTTGCTAATCAAATATCCTAATTCATCAGTAAAAATTGCATTAACTTGTATTATACTGCAGCATTTTTAAAATACATTTTCAAATGTAATTTGTAGTATTTGTGTTTGGTTGAGGATTTTTCTATGTATAGTTTCCATTTAATTTTTTAAATGAGACTGAGAGAGAGACGAGGTAAGTTTTTAATACCCCCATGCCAAACCCAATAGCTTTCTACTGGGTGAACTGACATTACAAATGTATTCAGTCTTTGGCTATCTTTCAAAGTGAATGAAATTAGGTTTCATTGTTCCAGCGTAATATACCATTAAGTAATGTTCATGCATTTTGTGAGATCCTGTCAAATGAGTACACAAACTTTACATTTTAAGGTAAGAAACTCTCAGGGAAATCCCATATTTTTCAAATCAATTAATAATTTTATTGTATTATCTATATTGCATACAACACTGGCTAATGCTAAATCATTGGCGTAGCCAGGGTGATAGGTTTGGGGTGGCAAGCTGATGTGATGTAATCCACAAAGCACACAAGCCCTGGACTTTTTATTTTATTTTAATTCTTGTTTTAATGTGTCCACCACTCTGCCAGCCAGAATTCAATACACTTCCCAAATAGGCTGTTCTGCCTCGTATTAGTTTGTCTCCCAAATTTGTTTATCTTAGCCTTTCCATTTCTGTAGAATCTCATTGCCTTTTTTTCTTATGATTAATTCTCATCCCATACCTCTCACACCGGATCTGCAATCAAAAGAAATAATTGATAAAAGAATTAGATAAATTTCAATTATAATCCGTGATATTCAACAAAAATATTACGATAAAAAGACAAATGTGACAGGTCTTCTAGAGGAATTAGGCTGGGAGCCGCTTGAAACACTAGGGGAACAAGCGAGACCTCGATTTTTAGCAAGGTTCAAAGAATACGTGTTTGACTATGAACCAAAGGATATTATTATGGCCCCAGATTATTTGGGCAGGATAGACCACAAATATAAGATACAGGTGATTGAGTCCAGTATAGGTATAGTATATCGTTATCGAACAATCAGAAATCATTCTACACGTAGTAACAAATAGAGGTCAATATTGTTGAAAGAAAGAGCAAGATTAAACGCTAAGTAAACATCTAGTGCATTCGTAAATGTATATGCTTGTGTATATTAGTGGCTTGTTAGAAGGAAATAATAAAAATGCCAGCACTGAGGGTCGATGGAAAGTAATAAAGAATATAATTACCGAAGCTGCAGATGAACTGCTTGTGAGTGAGGCGGAAATTTCTAAGAAGCCATGGAAAATGCTCAAACAAGGCGTCTCATAGGTGAAAGAAGAAAATACAAAAATCCCAGAAATGAAAGTGAAGAAGACCTCGCTAAACAGTGGCTAAACGAAGTCATTTGAGAGTGCTAGGGGATCGGGATGGTGCGGTGGCTTAACGTACAGGCTTCTTAGTATGAGGGCTCGGGTTCGAAACCCGAGGGTGGAGATGGAGGGTGGAGATTTTTTTTTCAGTGGTATCCCGATCCCTACTTGAGGTGCTATGTGGAGAGCACTTTGAGTGAGTACGACGTCCGCCGGATGGGACGTTAAACTGCGAACCCCTTGGCGCATTTCGTAAAGAGCAGGCTAATGCCGACGCCGGGTTTCTCTCCACCCTTCCTTTCCCATCCATTCCTAATGGCGCAAATCACCTTAGCTGTCGGTCGTCTCCTCTAAAACTACTACTACGACAGTGCAAGAAGGCAAAGGAAGAATGGATAGAAAGCTGCTGCGAGGAAATCAATGTCAACATGGAAAAGGGAAATAGCGAGATGGCTAAAACTAGTGAAGAGGCAATTCAGAGAAAGAAAAAAATCGCTAAGCATGCGAACCGCTGATGGAAAAATACTACTAGATGATGACGACATTGGGAATAGATTGAAGAAATACATTGAAGTACTCTATCAAACTCCCAAACCTTTAGATGATGGCTCAATTAAAGATGAACACATGGTAGGTAAATGTGATCAGGGTCCGTAGATATTAAGAAGCGAATTCGACAGAGCCGTGGTAGACCTTGGAGGCAACAAGGCACCAGGAGTTGACAAAATATTTCGAGAAAAGTATATTGATTGCAATACCGTAGAAACCGAAAACAGATAAAGGTGAAGAACACCGAACATTGACCCTGGTGACTCAGGGAGTCACCAGGGTCAATGTTCAGGGCAAACCAATTCGCGTTCAGGAAAAACCAAGGAGCAAGAGAGGCAATTCTGAGTTCTGCCGAAAAAAATAAGACACGTAAATAAGCCATTATACAGGCCAGTACGTGGCATTCGTGGACTTGGAGAAGGCCTTCGACATCGTCGAATGAAACAAGATATTCAAGATACTAGAAGGTCCTTGGATTGAACTACAACGGCAGAAGAATTATCCATAGCCTCTACAAGAATTAGGTTACAACAATGCAATCGAAAAATTGAAGCCAAAGTAAACAAAGTAGTAAGACAAGGATGCAAACTCTCACCATTAATATTCAACGTAAATCTGGAAGAGGCAATAAAAGAAACAAGAATTGGGTATCAAAGAAGTCAAGGTAAATGGAGAAGAAATCAACATGCTCCGGTTTGCAGATGACATAGTAATAGTGGGGGAAACGCGAGAGGATTGCAAGCAACTCTAACTGCTATGGACCAAGTACTGGGGGAATATAATATGAACATCAACAAGAAGAAAACTAAAATCCTTGTGTGTGGAAGAGAGAAGCTAAATGCAGATATCGCAATTCGAGGGGTGAAACTAGAGAAAGCCTTCATCTACCTGGGCAACAGCATAACGTGGGATGAAAGAAGTTCGACCGACATCAAGCGAAGAACGAATTCATGAAGAAGAGGCAATGTCTATGTTCAAAGAACCTAAGGCTGACAACAACGAAGCAATTCGTCAAGACTTTCGTGTGAAGAATGGCGCTCTATGGTTCCGGGACTTGGAAAAGTGGACCAGCGAAGAATAGAAGCCTTTGAAACATGGTGCTTGAAGAGAATGCTGCAGATTAAATTGACAGACAAAGTAAGGAACGAGGAAGTATATAGAAGAGCAGAAGATGATAGGACCATATGCAGAACTCTACGGCAAAGAAGAACCAGATGGATTGGACACATATTGAGGCACAATGGATTTATTAGGAATATAATTGAAGGGAAGATTCCACGAGTAAGAACAAGAGACATGTACATAGGACAAGTTAAAAAGGACGTAAACCAGAGAAGGTATCAAGGATTGAGGGAATTGACATTGAATAGAGTAGAATGGAGGGCGGCAGTAAACATATCCTAGGATTTAAATACTGATGATATGTATTTTCCTCAGTGTAGGTAAAAATAAGTTTTGCATGATTAAATGACATATGATATCAATATATGGTCCCCCGGCCCCTTTACAGTTCCGACTTGGCTCCGTACGACTGTTTTTACCTCCCCGACTGAGGAGAGAGCTGAAAGGAAGAGCATTGGGAGACCATGGAAAACATCCAAATGCATGTCACAACGTTCCTGAGAGGCGTTCCCGTCGAAGAGTTTCAGGGTACCTTCCAGGCGTGGCAGACACGTTTTATTTTTAATCATTTGTACAAGTGCGATCAATAATTCTATTTTTCCCAGATAATTAAATAAAATCATGAACATTGCTTTCATAATGGGCCATGAATGCATATTAGCGGCAAACGTTCTCGTAGTTTTAAAAATGTGTGTATTTTACTCACTGCATACATTCTCAGGTACATTAAATCTACAAGATTGTGGTACACCTACACAATATCCCGCAAGGGCGTGTTATGGGGGTTCAAGGACACCAATCATAAAACAGAATGCGACTACGTGAAAAACAAACAAAAACATGCTAATGTACACCAGCAGGATTCATATACCGTGTAAATAAATAAATTTATAGATGTGATTCATTTGTGAATTGCCTGTCCTGTGTGGGTGGAATATTACCCGATATTTAGTTACTGCGTTGTATATTAGCCCGCCCTTTTTAATGAGGTTCCTTATTTACGTTCTTAGTATAGCCAGTGGAGTGTGTACTAACAGTATAACAGTTGATATGTGTGTAACATATGTTGCATGAATGATGTCGGGTCGCCCCCTTTCACGATCACGTGGTGCCATGTATTTGTGGAAGTATTGCTTCCATACGACTTGGCGACGGCTTGCGGAGTATTTTATGGATGTAGATTTAGAAAAGAGAACCTTCAAAGTTAAACAGTTTCGGCCTCGCCACTAATTTATTTAAATCGTCCTCTCCTTTCCCTTTGACTACAGTCTTGACGTGGTGGAAGGGCTTGTGAGTTCGGATTACCCAGAGCTCTGCTGGCGGGAGCAATGCACGTGATTGCAACTGGTAGGGTCACCCATACCAGAAAGGTCGATTGGTACGACCCAGATGAAAGGGAGTCCACACAGCGTCTGTTCCTTAGTGAGGCAGCTGCGAAGGCGTCAGCCATGTGCGGCGGCCAACTGGGTGATGTCATGTTGAAACACTTTTGAGTAAGACAGGGAAACGACCTCAAATATTTATCCCACGAGCTTTCATGGTTTGTATTAAAAGTATCGGGAAAAGTTTCGGAATAATAGATTTATTTCAGATAATGTTTCAATGCCTCAAAATTCTTCAAAGCACATCCCCTGAGCGTCGATACATTTTGCCAGCGGTTTTTCCACGACTCAAAGGCTACCTAGTAGGCGAATTCTAGAAGGTCCTTAAGGGTACGCGTGCAAGCGTCTTTGATGGTACTTAGGGTCCCATGGTGGCGTCCTTTGAGGGTTTCACTTTATGGAATAGAATATAATCTGCTGGAGCCAAGTCGGAACTATAAGGGGGTTGGGGAATCGTCGCGATATCGTTGCGGGTCTTCGCAAGGAGGCACTCGAATCTACCCTTGGTCGTCCGTCAAACCCTTCGGGACGAGTTTAGTGCAGATCTTTCGCATCGCCAAATTTTCAGTGATAATGGTGTGCACTGTCATCTTATCAATGCCAATGAAATCTGCGATCAATGCGTACACTTAACTAACGGTCTGAATTTAGCACTTCTCCCAAACGTCAGGAAAAAATTGTTAATGATACTTTTTATATTAACCTTTTATGGGCACAATTATAAATATTAGACCTGGCGACTAGGCACACTGAGCCCTGAGGCTTCCGTTGTCATCATCAAACGAAATCCTTGAAAAGCGGAATCAACAGCAGCAGCTTCGAAGAGGACCGTGCCCGTTAGCATAGGGAATAGGAATGTCTGAACGATGCTGAGCTAAGGGAATTTAGAAAATATAAAGCGAGAGTTCGAGAAAAGAATCCCGAAGGGGAAGATAGCCAGGGAGTGGTGGCAATAATATTGAACACAAAGCTTGGAATAGGCTTAGTAAATATAGAGTAGCTTAATAATGTGTAAGATATCTTTAGAAGTAAAGCTGAACCGACGAACTTTATTATTCAGGTCTACATGCCAACGATTAACCACTGGGAGGAAGAAATACTGTAGACAGGGTATACGATCAATTAGAAGAAATACTTGCAGGTGTTCCTGGAAGGAAAAAATTATAATAATGGGGGATTTTAATGCGACAATTGGTGAAGGGAGAGATGGTAGCCTGGTAGCGGACTGCGATTGGGGAAGGGTAATGGCCTCGGAGAGAAAGCAATAAAGTGCCGCAGGGGGTAGGGCTTAAATACTAAGGACATTCTGTTTAGAAAAAACAATTGGCACCTGAGTTCAAAATCATACATTAAAAAGAAAACTTAGTAATGATTGCATATAAATAGAGAAAATAAAAGTAAACATACAACTAGGTTTACCTATGAGGGCATCACTAGTATTACATTAATACGCATGCTACTTGGTATTCATTTTTATGGTGTGATTAGAACTCTTTTACGTTTCCTTGAATTGGTATTAATGTCTTCAGGGTTGTTTAGTTCATAGCACTTTACCTCGGCATCGTAATGGTAAGCATATGTATTTTGCCTTAATTAGCTAACGCTTGGTTTCGACACCATTATAGGTGTATTTACGAGGAAAATTTCTGGGGACCCCGATATCAGCTGTACATACATGGTTATAGTTGGGCGTACATTTAGGAACGGGATGATTTATTCGCACATTTTCCTGGGAGGTTATTCTGATCGTAATTTATTGATAATGAAATGTAACGTCCGATTAAAAAAAATAAAACAAAGAAGATGCACGAGAAAATGGAATGTAGAAGCTTTTACATGAACCAAAAAGAATGACAACCAGGCGGCAGTAGAAAAAAACAACAGTGAGGAGAGAGAGACGGGTACAACAGATGAAAGATGGGGGCATTAAAGAGATCTGTCCGGAAAGGATCCAGCCATACACTATTTTGAGAAAAATAGCCTACCTACAGCAATGAGGCCTTAGTCCCGTTCGAAGTTCTCCCCATAGGACCTCAGACACTTATCCCAGCGTCTCTTCCACTTTTCAAAACAATCGGCAAGGTCCTTCTTCGGAATTGTCATCAGCTGTCTCGTCGTCATCTGCTTCAGCTCACCAACGTCCAGTATTCCGTGCTGCAGTTGCAGAAGGCTTGCCTCAAGCCACAAACAATGAGCGAGGTTTTCTAAAAAAAGGTCATAACTGGAGATGAGTCATGGGCTTTGACCCTGAAACGAAAGTCCAGTTTTCTCAAAAGTCGGTTTGCTCTCAAGTTATAATAAGTTATAATTAAGCTCTAAAGTAATAATTAACTTAATTAATTTTATATTTATCGGTCAACCCGTTGTTTCTTATTTTCGCTCTGGACTATCCATCACAGTATTTCTGTCCTAAGATTGATGTACAGCAGCCCTCCATTCTTCTGTATTTCATCACCCCCTGATAGCTTCACTGTTTTACACGCGTCTTCATTTGCCTTATGTGCTTGTCTCTTGACCTTCTCCGTGGGACCTTTCCTTCAAAGTTTCCTTTTATTACATTTATAGCTAACCCATTGTGCCTCAAGATCACCTAGCCATCTACTTCTCATTTACCGTAGAATTCTCCATACGATCCTATCCTCTTTTGCTCTTCTTTATTCCTCATTCCTCACTTTATCTGTTTATGTAATCTTCAGCATTTACCATATTATAAAGGTTTCTGTGCTACACCGTACTGTTGGCTGTAAGACTTAATATGTCAATTTTGATTTCCATCTCCAAAATGAACAGTACGTGAGGACAACAGGACGTTAAATTTCACATTCAGTAAAAGCAGTTTTGCGATCGAGTAATCGTAGCGCAAAAACTACCCAGGTGTCATAGATAGACAGTAGACTACGTCATAGTCCAAACATCCATTTATGCGAGGTTCGGTTTGTGTTTAGAGGGTGGAGATGAACAAATTGGTAGCATTGCGGTAATGAGAACCGGTGTAGAAATGAATATGTATTGTAATTAGTATGTCTTTGAAGATTTCGTGGACTTTGAGGAGGAGTTCGTCCGAGGACGTAGACTAGATCAATTTGATGGAAGTGTTGCGGGATATTAGAGTAGACTGAGGGCTAGACGATTTGATCTGAATTTGTACATGAATTAGACAGCACGGGTAAAGGTAGCAGAGGGAAAATCAAGATGGGCAGTGATATGTAGGATAGTAAGAAAGGGTTGTCCAGTATCGCCATGCTTTTTAACAAATATGCTGGATGAATATTACTGGTTTTATGGGAAAGGTTAAGGATGGGTATAAAAGTGGGTTGCGAGGCGATTACGTCAGGTTTGCAGATGACCACGCATAGTTTGTCAAACAGACGATTCGTTGTAGTTATTGTTGAGTGTTTTACAGGATCAACGCGATAAAAATGGCATGATCAACCCCAAGAAAATGAAAGTTATTATATTCTTGAGTACTTGGTGAGCTTAATCACACAGTAAATTTTGTACGAGGAGCAGATTTTGTATTTAGGCAGAATTTTGGATAAAAACGGCAAAAGCAGTGGTAGAGAAAATAGAAGAAGAATGTGCTATCGAATAAATCACTTAAAAGAATGAAATTGGTTATAGATATGCTGTAAAACTAGTCTTAGAGATTAGAGAATGAGTCTATATTAGAGACGACATGGTAGTATGAATTAGAATAGATCAAGTAAGTTGGACGGAGAGGGAGATTAAGAACGAAGGTCTAAGTGCAGTGGGACGAAAAATGAACTTCCTAGGTGAAATCCAAAGAGCGGAAACGAAGGAAATATTGAGAGATAGCGGGACGCTGAAGGCCGAAATAGAATAAAGAAGCTATGGTCAACGAAAAAGAAAGAAGATAATAGTATTTTTAGACGCTATGAAGGCAGGTAGAAGGTGCGAAGAACTGAAGAAAGAAATGATGCATATCAAACAAAAGAGTTTCACTCAACTCGAACAAGTAAAAGACAACGCATGGTTAAAATTCTCATGCACAAGATGGTAATACGAGTACGGTAAATCATGGAGAACAGTGTCTTTCCCAAAAATAAGTAGAATAAGTATGGAGAAAATACAATTACTAAAATTCTTCAAAAAAGTACTCATGTGCACCGACACGTCGATGCCACCATCTCTGCCAGTCACGGCACGCTTCCTGAAAGGTATCAGCAGAAACCTCGTGCAGGTACCTCGTCATGGCCTTTGACTCGCGTTATCCAGCGTTCCAAAATGTTGACTTCTCAAACTTATTTTTTTTCTTGGGAAAAAAGAATGTGTACATGTTATTAAAATCTCATTTGTACATTTTCGATGTAAAGACCGTTAGGCAGAAGTTATTCCAATATTAAGTTACCCGAAAGGAGGATTGCCGATGTGAACTCATGTCTCTTTTGAGATTAATAGTTCTGCCAATAAGACCGCTGAGCCCCCACCAGTCACTGCAGTCAAGGCGAAGCTATTTCAGGCGGTAGCCCGCATCGTTAAATAGTATTGGAATTCCTTTGGCGGAAGGAATTTTTAAGCTTATCAACTGTATTAATATTTTCCTTTTTGACTGCGCATTTTTTTACAATGAAATTTTATTTAAGAAGGGTTTAACTTTGAACAATGGCTATTTCAATTTTCCTTGGGCGAATAAATTGATACTCATTAAAATTTAAGAATTTTTTGTATTGATATAAATCAATAATGTCAAATTTCATAGCTATTTGGTTTCTTTTCAGAAATATTTCTTCTACAGTAAATGCAGAAGTTGCATGTTCTTGTATGATACATGAAAATTAAGCATTCGAATAGTATATGAAACAAACAAAATCATTGAAGCAGAACAATTTTGAGATATAGGTTAAGTAGAAATACTATCAACTTGAATAGAATTTTTATATAAAGCACATCAAGATGAAAGTCAGAAATAACCACGATTTGTTTCGTAAAAATGTTGTGTTTCTACGCACTGATCCTTTCGCTAATAAGGATTTCCATTTTCTGTATTAATCAGAAAATTTGCTGTATTACGAAACGGTTACCTTATTCCTTTTCGTGGCGGAGCATCATCGGCTAGAAGCTCAATGATTTGATGCCAAGTCATGGCATACTCAGCGAGTGCCTCTTAAGCTCGACCATCACAATTTTAAATGCGAGTATTTTCTAGATAGTTCGATGTGTTTCAATTCAATTCACGCTGCGCTGTTAATCCCTCCACGGCCAGTACATAATTCTCTTATCTCTATTCGCCCGGTTTTTTTCCTTTCCCCCATCCTCCAAATTACACCCACTAACATACGAGCATAACTCAAATCTTGCAAAAGCTTCATGCATCCTCGCCAAATAGGGCGCGGGAGGCATCACACTCACTTTAATTAATCACTGTACATAATAAACTATAGTACGCTAAATCTTGATGGTATTGCCATGTTATTCTGGGTTAACATTAGAGCGTAATTCTAAATTCACATAAAATACCAATGGAACATTTATATTAATCCTCAGAACTTGTACAAAGACAACAATTTAATAAAAAAACTTTTGATATGCCAATTGCTCAAACTTGGTGCATGTCATGGTTGCCTATGAGCTTTCCTACTTTATATACAGGGTTCGTCCGGAAAATAAGTGTACTGATTTTTTCCCGCCGCTCCAGGCGCGCCCAGCACCGCTCTGACGGGCTGCGATTGGAGGGGGGTATGTTGGCAAGCGACGCTGAAAAAGGCAGTCGGCTCTGAGCTGTGGTGTAGTGAGGAGCTCTGTTAACGCGAACCTCCACGCTCGACCCACGTCACGGAACGCGATGCCGAAGTTTTTGGAGCAGCGTTATTCCATCAAATTTGCGGTAAAGCTTGGGAAATCGTCTACCGAAACTGTCGGTATGATAAACCAGGCTTACGGGGAGTCAGCCATGTCAAGAAACATGATCTTTCGGTGGCACAAGATGTTCGTGGAGGACAGAGAAGAGGTCGACGACGAACCACGGCCTGGACGCCCATCAACGACACTCACCGACGAAAATGTGCGAAAAGTTCGCGATGTACTGAACTCTGATCGTCGTCTTAGTGTTCGGATGATAGCAGAGCAGTGTGATGTGCCAAAAACAATAGTGTACGAGATTAAAAACATCTGGCGAGCGATCAAAAACATCTGGCGGCTGCATCACGACAATGCGCCGTCTCACACCGCGCTTGTCGTGTCGGACTTCTTGGCCAAGCACGGCGTGGCAACGCTGCCGCACCCGCCCTACAGCCCGGACTTGGCACCACCGGACTTCTTTCTGTTCCCGAAGATAAAGAGGAGTTTGAAAGGAACGCGATACGGGACTTGGGACGCCGTCAAAGAGGCCGTGACGTCGTGTCTTCGAGAGGTTCCCGGCGTTCCCATTCCTGGAACGCTCCCGCGGGAGCGTTCCAGGAATGGGAACGCCGCTGGAACAAGTGTATCGACTCACAAGGGTCCTATTTTGAGGAATATTAGCTTAAGATATGTAAAAGTGTAATAAATTTTTTTTCCTGAGCTCAGTACACTTATTTTCCGGACGAACCCTGTATACTTGTTCATACTTCGTTTAATCGATAAAAATATTTCAGCTTTTGCTGTTCATGAATTGCCCATATTATCTAATTTGTTGCTAATGAGCTTGAAACTTATATAGATGTGAAGTAATGATCTGCCGGTGACTTTTAGGGATTAATTTGGCAGATTTTCCTGATATTTTGCAAAATATTTCCAAAGGAACATTATACTGATGTAGAATCATACATTATATTTTTGAGCATAGTTGAAGTGTTACAATTAATTACTGTAAATATGAGATTTCTCGATGCAAAGTTTTACATTTGAATTAATATTGGCACCTACTGAAACGCCTTATGACTTGGCATGGCCATGCTGATATATTACTCTGAGCTTACAAAGTATTATTATTATTATTATTGAATAAATATACATTTAATATTTATACATTAATGATTGCTTTTGCTGGAAAATATACATACGGCCATTTCAATGCTCAAGGTCATTTTAATCACTGAGGTCATTTTGGTCTCTGGGGTCATTTTAATCAAGTCGCCTCAAAGATTTATACATAATTTTGACCCATCGGAGCGGAAGGTAAAATTGCAGCATAACTTGCATAAATTAATTTTTCTGTCTAAAAATTACGTTAAAAGATGTACATTAAATCATATTTATCGAATTTCCAAAATTCATGGAAAAATGACACAGCTGTTTGGCCTAAGTTCACGGGTGCGAAAGGTTATTGAATTGCCCATTATTCTTATGGAACGTGAGGTAAGAAATCCCGTTCGCCGTGTGATCATTGCGTCAGCAGGGATGCAATTGACGGAAGAATGAATCGATAATGTATAATGCAGCAATAAATCTGTAAGTGCAAAACATTTCCTGGAATACATGCATAATTCTGATTTTATCCCTGAAACGTCGCATATTTGTGGCATTCGTAGGCAACTGGACTGATAACTGTATTTTTCACTATTTTAGCCACGAATTAATTTTTAAAAACAAATATTTATTGGCATTGTTTCGTCAAACCCATCATCACATTTTCATACCCATCTTCCCTCTCAAACTTACTCTACAGCAATTATTTAGCGGGAGGCGTTAGATGATTACTAAACGTTGACCTTCATTTAACCCAATGCTTTATCCAAGTATAGTATTCTAACTCATCTTCCCTTTTTTTCAACACTCCCCACTTCTCATCTCACGGGTATAGAAGTTGGGCACCACCGGATGTTAGCATTGTACTTTTGACAACGATGTGAAGACGTCGAAACTGGTAAATACTTCTACAAATAAGTTTGGACAATTTACGAAGTGTTTCACCAATCAAAATGGGTAAAATGTACAAAGTCACACCCCTACAACTGTTGCTTCATAAACGCAAATTCAAAAGATAAAATAGAACAGCTATTTAAATGTTGCGAACGTAAAAAATATAAAGTCTCCAAAAGTGATGCCTTACACCGGCATGGTGATGCAGGTTTTTGTTTTACTCTTAAACACCAATATGGTTAATCATAGCCTATTGAGGAATAACGATGGAATAGGTCGTAATAGGCCCTTCAAGTAACAGACATGTCTACAGCTAGGCAATTGGAATAAGAAGGGTCTGCGTGGAAAGGAAAATGAGTTGCCGGACGGAATATTTGTTAGACGAATGGCTGCGGCTGCTCCCTGTCTATTTGAAGCGAGGGAAAGGGGTGTGTTTATCTTGGAATTGATTACGACAGTTTGGCATTTTTTCCAGGAGTTTATAGCGTGTTTACATGGTTGTCTGTGCGTAGGCTTGATTCTAGAGGGCTAATATACGTGTAAGGGAATGCGAGTTACCGTCTCCTGAGTTAGGTTGGGTTCCTCTTGAGTGCGCATAAAAATTGGTATTATAATGTAGCTTGGCAAGGGATGGATGGCAAGATAAAAAGCGTAAAGAATTAGTAGTAGTAGTAGTTTTGATGGGAGGCGACCGACAGCTAAGGTCATTTGCGCCATAGGGGAAGGACAGGAAAGGATGAAGGGTGGAGAGAAACCCGGCGTCGGCATTAGCCTACTCTTTACGAAAGGCGCCAAGGGGTCCGCGGCTTAACGTCCCATCCGACGGACGGCGTACTCACTCAAAGTGCCCTCCACAAAGCACCTCAAGTAGGGATCGAGATACCTCTGAAAAATATTCAACACCGCCGGGATTTGAACCCACGCCCTCAGGGTGGGAAGCCAGTACGTTAGCCCCCGCACCATCTCGATCCCCAAAAAGAATTAGTTCTGAAGTGAATTGTGAGAGCTTTTGAATGGGTGTGATCCTAGTGAAAGAGGAGACCTAGATGTTCTCTAATGCTTGAACGAATGATTAATGCTTAAATGCATACCTTAGAAAAAATGGTTGGGGCCCTCGGCACGAGCGATAATGGTGAAATTTTGTCCGGTGTACGCATAGAAACAGGTTAATGTTTCTTGATTACACGGTTCAAGGAAAAATATATCGTATTCATTTCTATGCATGCAAAAGGGGCGATTCCTGGAGCATTATTGATTTTGTTGTATATCATGAGAGAAGGGGTTCGTTAGTGAAATGCACGAGGGTAATGAAATACGCTGCAGTCGAAACAGACCGCTATTCGGCATTTTAAGAATGAATCTGAGAAGAAAGTTAGTGACAAGGAAGGTTAAGAGGGCAAAATCCGTTAAGAATTAAACTCGATAACCCACAGGACGAAAATATAGCGATGCACGCTCAAAGGTAATCTGAACTAGATTCGGGCAGAATGAGAAACATACACGCATATAGCAAATGGAAGTGTGAATGTTTCTCAGGAGTGTTATTAATCTGTGAATGCTGAATACGCTGAAGATGCGTGGGGAAAATGTGTGTTTGAGAAAATTAAAGGTGAAATTAATAGTTGACATTTATAGAATACAATGAAAGAGGTAACATGTTACAAGGGTTATTTTAGCCTTAGGAGAAGAATGTCGGAAGATATTGTCTGATCTTCACGAAGAGAATATGCGTATAAAAAGATCGCGAAAGAAAGTCAGGCGGTACGAATGACCAAAGCACAAACACGTCGGAATTATTTTGAAGAAAATAAGAAACTATTTTGTGAGAAGGTAAAAAGGCCAAAGCAGGGAGAAGGCAAATGGATAAGTTTAACGCTGATGTTATTTACATATGAATACAGTGCTGTGTATTGTATTCATATGTAACAGCGTGTATGAAAGAATAAGAGTGGCAATAATGTGCGATGACAGCGAAGTTAAATACTATTAAATGAAGGATTTTTAGAATTGGAATAATTTTGATTTGGATTATGAACGTGAAACAAATGCATTAAATTGAATACATGGTCGTTAATAAAGCTAAATATGAGGTTGCAATAGTAGTGAGAATTTTGAAGAAAGATAAACCTGAAGGCCTCGATGGTACAGCTGGTGAAATGATGGAATGCAAGATACTCATTACTCGCCTTTGTTAATTTTGTTTGTATACCTGAGTTGTACCAAAAGTTTTGAATAATGCTATATTTTTTGTGCAAAAATTTACGTTTTTTATGCAAGTTGATGACTTTATGGTGATTAGAACCTCGTGGGAGACCGAAGTGTGACACAGGGAAAGGCACTAGCTCATTTTCTCTGAAAGGTGAATTTTGCACCCCTTTAGCTCGGGGTGAGCTCTGCCTTCACCCACCAAACCTGCCTTTAGGTTTGTCAATGTGGATCATGGGCGTCTCCAAGATTTTATTTTGTCGGTAGAATGGCTTTTTCCTGATATAATGAATCATTGGTCATTCAATCCTAAGATTGGTTGATTTTAGCCCTCCATCCTACCCTATTTAATGCTAATTGCTCTTCCTGGTATTTTTGTGCAATGTACTTTCGTCTTTATTTGTCCCATCTATTTACCTCTTGGTCTTCCTCTTGGGACTTTTCCCTTTTTTTCTTCTATTATATTCTTCACGAATTCATTGTGCTTCAGGGTGTGGCCAATCCATCTGGTTCTTCTTTTCTCTCTGGGTTTCCATTAGGTCCGTTCTTCGTCTATTCTTCTGTATACTTCTTCATTTCTCATTTTATCCGTCCGCTTGATCTTAAGTATCCTCCTCTACCACCAGGTTTCGAAGGCTTCTAGTCTTTTCTGGTCTACTTTTCCGATGGTCCATACTTCTGATCCATTGAGTGCCACCCTCCATACAAATGTTTTAACGCATTGTTTCCTTGTCTGTAGTTCTAACTTCTTTGAACATAGCAGTTGTCTTTTCTTTGTGAATGAAAAGGTCCGTTCAATTTCTTAGCTTGAGATATTCTTCGCGCCATGTCTGTAATACTTCTTCCGTCGCATGTGATGGTACTTCCGATATAGGTGAAGGTATCCACTTGCTCTACTTTTTTTTCCTTTCAGTGTGACTACTACATTCCCCTTCTCCCTTCCACATACTAGGATTTTGGTATTAATACGTCTCAGAAAAGAGTACCCAAGGAGGGCCCCTGGAACGGTTTTCCAAGATTTCAAGCAAAACAAACGTAATCAAGCCATTTTTAACTTCAAATGCGAGATTACCTAAACTTTACTGCCAAAATCTTAGCTATTGAAAATCGCAAATTGCAAAGAGACTCATTGCAAATAGGCTTACTTTATTCTATGCATAAAAAATCCGTATATCATATACACAATAATTTGCAAATAAATAAGTATACATATAACATTTCCCTAGTAACCAAATTCAGATATTCAGTCTCAAAAATATTGTCACCAATTAACTTGTATTATTTTAATTGGTAAAAAAATCTATTATGCAGATTGGAAAAGTGTGAATGTATCAATGAGATTTGCTGTATTTCTTAATGCAAAACTGTTAGCTATGGAAACGAAAATTGTGTATCTGAAAGTTATTAAATAAATTAGGAATGAATACATGCACATAAAGAAAATAAAAAAATGGCTGTCATTCATTCGTACTTAAATGCTTATATTCCTATTCTTATATTAGAGGAATAGATAAATTTGTGTACCTCAAACACTATTTTAATATTATTTCAGTTTTACAAATTATATGGATTTATCGTACAAAATACGCGTTATAATTTACGCGTTTTGTATACTTGCGTGGCTTATATTTTTAATAGTTGCTTAATTGTATCTTCATCAGTTGAAATAAACAATAATTGGCAATCGCATTCGAAATTTAATGATAAACTTTTTAGATTTAGTTAAAGTTTATGAATCGGTCAGTTACTATCATTACTTACTTCTATGTCGCTTGGACATTAAAGCAAAGGTTATGCTTTCAATTAGGCCCTCACAGTTTTATTGAAGTTGAAAATGCCCTCCATGGTGCTGAAGTAAATGTAAGTGAAATAGTTATTTGCTTGTGAATGCTAGGGACGAAATTTTTGTCACAGATTGCTAACGCTGATATTTATGACGCAGTTCTAATTTTTTCAGACTTTCACAGTTCCCATTCCTTTTCTATCCTGTGTATATTGATCCAAATCTTCCTCATAAAACGAAATAATGTTTTAACACTAGGAAATGGTTTACCAACCATGTGTAAGGGCAAAAGATTATGCAGCAAAACTACTGTTTCTTTGTGTGACAAGGATCTGTCCATTGGCGATGACAACATACCATTTTTCTAGGGAAATCCCTTGCATTGATTGTATTCTTCTGTGCTATGAAAGGGAGATCATTTTCGGGTTGAAGAAATATTTAAATTAAAAGAAACACTCTCAGTCAACATAGGTAGCACTGAATAGCTGAGAAAAATGAATAATCAATACTGATGTAATGAATAGATGTATTTTATTTACTTGATTCCTTATACCTTTTGCGCCGCACTTGGCAAACTTAATGTTAGAAAAAATAATTAAATAATTCAACGCCATGTTTTATTAACTGGAAGTGATCAAAACGTGGAGGAGTGACTTTTCTGATTTTAAAAACGCACACCATGTCAAATGAGATCCTCACTCACCGTACTTTCCTTAACGCAGCATTTATCCGAATATTAATGGGCGACAGAGATGACGTAAATTAAAGTTGTGTTCGAAATGGACGACGAAATTAGGCGCCCAAATTTTATCGTGAAGAGTCACGGCTTTGTAAAACGCAAGACTATACGAGTCATTGGACGCTTATGTCTATGTGGTTGAAAAATGATTCTACATGAGAATTGCCTAAGCAAAGAAGAAAAACGACCATCGCTGGCTTTTTTTAAATACGGACCGCTAGAGATATTCTTTTTTTAGACGACTTTTAAAAATTGAAAATATGTTATGCCTGAACAAACATAGTGATTTTTACAGCATTTATTTTAATGGTATCTCATTCCTATTGACCAGTGATATTACTATTTCCGGTATTAGCAGATTTTATCAAGACCCCCGACTAGCGGTTATAACTGATTCGGTGTTCTTTTCATTTTTTTTGCTTTCGAAAACACTTGTAAATCAAGTTATTATTTCCTAATCCCATAACCGGGGATCAATCCTGTTGCCTTCAGAAAGGCTTATGTATACGAGTGTACTGCTTTTTGAGTTCTGTCCTGCCTTGACATGCTTCGCCTATTTTTCGTAGGAAGAATATATATTTATTCAGCTGAATATGTATTTATAAATCTGGTATTTTCTATTGTTGTTACCAGAAAAAATGAAGTTACCAGCTTTGCGCCAAGGTAGGCATTCCATGTTTCCGGCAAGAGTGCTTAGCCTCCAATTTTTCTACTCATGCACGGTACCATGTGGGTACCACCACTAGGGTTTGTGGCAAGATGTGATTACACATCGGGCATGCAGCATCAGAGTTAAGTTTTACTTAATTGTTAGTTACGTATGAATATGTTACATATTACAAATGATGCAATTAATGCTGAATACAAATACATATAATCAGGCATCTGGGTGTAAAATACTTCTCTACGCATGGGTGAAGAGTTGCGATTACCACAAATAACAGTTAAAGTACAGAAATATAAAATGATGACAACATAATAGGCTACTTATAATTAAAAAAAATAATTACTTGCTAACTTTACTAAAATAAACGGTTGTTTCTAATTATTCTGGTGCCTTATCTTTCGCAGAAAAAACGACATCTTTCACCCCTCGGTGCTATTATTGATTTCTCTAATTTTTTTTGATTTCTCCTGCCATGATACGTACGATGGTGCCAAAGATGCATTTTCAACATTATCGCCAGTGACATCGCATCGCACTCTACCGGTTGGCTTTGGCGCATTTTCGCCAGCATGCCACTAGTCATGAATAAACATAGATAATATGGATGTGCACTCATACCTCAAGCAAAACCAAAGCCCGGTAATACACCTGACTCGTTTTCAGTATCATTAGCGATCTACTCATAGTACCTCTTCTGAAAGGAATATGCCTTGCATATCATTGGACGTGCAGCACAATTATTAATTCCTTCAATGTGCCGGCACAGCAGGACGCTGTAGAATGCATAATTATTCCGTAGGAAATAGGAAGATGATATGAAAATTTGTGGAAAGGGCAAAGGAATGAATGCATTAAAAAATAAGAAAAGCAATACTTTACAGGATGGATGCCGATTCAGAGACATCTGGAGGGAATATTTCCAAAGTGCTTAAACATTATTAAATTTGGCATAATTTTAGGTCCGCAAGGTTCAAATTGTTGTATGTCGTCTCCTACTTCTGTAGAAGTAAAAACAACCTCATCAATTGTATCAATTGTATCGATCAACTTAGGTAAACTCATCATGGTAACCATTCAGAAATGGTAGGTTTCTGCGTTCAGAATGCGCATTAGTTTTTAAAAACTTAGTTGTCATGCGAGTTTCCGTCATTTTTTAAGTAATTATTATGATGAAAAGTAGAGAACATGCTGCTGGTAAAAATACAGGATTTTGACAGTGACTGAATCACCCTCTATCGGGGAAATTTAAGAACTCGGAGCATAGCCAAAAAGGAAAGATTTTAATCTCCGCTACCCGGAAACTCCATCACGACAACGCACTACGAGTCCGCGAGTTCCTGGACAAACACCAGGTGCCAAGGCTGCCCCCACCCCCCTTAAGTCCTGATGTCGCCCCAGCAGACTTCTTTTTGTTCCCTCGTATTAAGACAGCCCTGAAAGGAGCCCGTTTTTAGTCCATGGAAGAGATCCAATCAGCCATGACGAAGACCTTGCGAGAGGTCCTCAAAGACGCCTTCCAGGGCGCATACCGGTCATGGCAGAGTCGCTGGAAAAATCTGTAAGAGGCCCAAGGACAGTACTTTGAAGAATTTTAAGTGTTTGTGCAAATCTGCTCAATAAATTACTTTTGAAAAATGATTGCATTACTTTCGGAATGCGCCTTGTATAAGTGATTCATTACTTTTGTCGCTAGAAGTATCATTCCTCATAATTTTCATCTTGGCGTGACGTAGCCTTTGGCGTCGTAATGATTTTACATCATTCGCTTTGTACCACCTAGTTTCGGCGTTATCTTTAGTAAATTTACTTGGAATGAACCTGATGACTGCTGCGCCATTTATGATTTCGACCAATAAATTGCAGTATTCTACAAATGTTTCTTTAAAAATATTTGGCTTTTATGTTATCTGGGTAAGCCTTGTTATTATTAAATTAAAAGTCCACTTTTCTTAAAACATTTCCTTTCATGGCATAAAATCACGAAATTGGATTTTATTTTCAATAGAAAGTTTATATTAGCCAAAATCATAATAATTCTCCTTAGTTAATGTGCTCTTCCAAATGTCTTCCACGCTCTCTATTATACATTTTTTCATTTCATCCACAAACTGCGAGTCATTTTCTATCTTTTGGTCATCAATGAACACTTTTTTATTACTATTTATTATTTTGTTATTTTATTACCGGAAACTAGCAAATTGAGCTTTCCGTGCGTAACTTTTAGTCTATTTGTCAATAACCCGATCATAGTACTATTTTTCTACAATATTTAGTCAAAATATTTATTTCTACTTTTCCTATTGGCCACTCTTGTTTCGAGGAACAGCATTTTATTCTTCTTTTTTCGGAGTTATTTTTGATTTTGCAACGCTTTCTTATAAATTTTTCTCCTTGGTTTATTTAAAGTACTATACTACTTCTATTTTATATTTTCAATTTTTCAATTTTATATTTTATAATTTTCTATATATTTTTTTTTCTAAGACGGTACTTAACACATTAACCACGAATCAGTATGCCATCATAGTTTTTAATCATTAATTCTATTTCCTTTACATTTTCTATTTGCGTTAATTATAGTACATATTCTGCGTGGATTTTCGTGTAATGAGTATGTCGATAAAAAAGTGGAATAAATACGGAGAAAAAATTATTACTATCTAAGTACAAATTACTAAAATTCTTCAAAATAGTACTAATGTGCTTCGACACACCGATGCCATTATTTCTGCCAGTCGCGGTACGCTTCCTGAAAGGTATCAACGGGAACCTCCTTCAGGTACCTCGTCACGGCCTCTTTGACATTATTTAGCGTTCCAGAATGGTTGTCTTTTAAGCTTCTTATTAATCTTAGGCGCAAATGTCACCCGTTACCATGCTATGCGGGCCACCATCTCCGCGATCCAAGAGATAACGCGAGATTGTCACAAGAGCAGACCCCTTTTCTTCCGACAGCACCTTAAAGACCATCTTGGCACACACCTTTCTCAATGCTAAATCTTCCTTAAGAATGCGTTCACTGTGGTTTACGGAATATTGCACTCTGACAAATCTGACACTAAGGCGTCAATCTGAAATAAGGATGTCTCTCTTTTTTCGCACATTTTCGGCGCACTGTGTTGTTGATGGACGAACCTCATGATCAACGTCCTCTCTACCCCCTCGGAACATCTTTTGCCAGCGGAAAACTATTCCTTGGAACATTTCTTCATCTCTGTAAGCATCATTTACCACAGGCATTTTCTCCGAACCCGATATTCCGAGCTTAAATAAAATTGTATTGCGTATCGTTTGTGTATGGAACGTAGAATCGTGATTCGTGACGCGGCCTTCGGACAGGGGTCCAGGCTAACAGCAATTCGCTCACTGTAACGGCCGGCAGGCAACGAACGTGGGAAATTTGACGGAACATCGTCTGACCATAGCCAACTGCCATGAACTTCTCCCTATGAAAAATATACTTCTAACAAAGTTTTGAATACGATGTTGACGCGAAAGAATTCCTTATCATCGCGTGTATCCCTTTTCGTTCTCTTCTTTATTTAAATTAAAGCTATTAATCTTAATATGGTGCGAAATATGGCAGAAAATTTTAATTAGAGCCATTATATATTGCAGTAAATGCAAGGCATATGCAGGAGCCTGTTCACATTCACTTTACCATATCGTTGCGCATTGCATTACCTGAGTTATCAACGATCGCTGAAGTATTATTTTAATGCCTACATGATGTCATAACTAACCTGTGAAAGGATAAAGCACTAACCTTAAAAAATATTTCTTTTTGTCCTTAAGTGCACGATAACCATGGTAGTACCCGCAGTTCTCCCAATATCACGTGACCACCCCGTTTCTCATGTTTGCCTCTAAAGAGTGACGTCACCCTCTGTCTCTATGAATTATAGGTCTATGCTGTTACCGCAACCATACCATTTCTGCTAGCAAAGTTCAAATAACGATGATTTCAAGATATAGGTGCTCAGCTGTCTTTATATCAATTTAATTTCAACTTTTCACAGTAGATGGCGGAGAAGAGGCAGTGGGTTGTGATCCTGAAGGAGGGCTTCAAATGAAGTTTCCTACTCCCCGTTTATCGGAATCGCTAGGAATTTAATCGTTCAGGATATGGGATTTGGTAAAATATTAATATATTAACGCATTAAAAATTTCACAAAAGGGTAGTTTGCCACAAAGCGGATATTATAATATATGTAATGGCTGACAAGGCCATTAAACGTTATGTATATTCTTGCAATTAGCTTATTAATACTCTCCACCATGAGTTGACTATGGAATAGAATTATTATTCTATGTATAAATAATATAGCCTTAGATTTTATTATAAAGAATTAATATTTCCCGTTATTGTCTGCCCTAAAATATGCGGTGTATGAATGCATTGAATTCCTCAAAATAGGGTATGCACTGATGTACACACACCCTCACATACACATTTTCCGCAAAATGTTTTTACATAAATGAATAAATATACCTGCATATGCATATACATATATTCTTTGTATGTTACCCATCCATTTCCTAATTCGTTTTCATTGAGAATATGTCTTCGCCTTCGTGCAATACGGGAATGAAAATATTATTAAATATACGTATTCTGACAAGACCCAATGCAGATACATGTGTGTGTGTGTGTGACGGCATATAATGCGTATCATGCAGTGCAGCGATGATACGCTTGGTGTAGCTTGCATTTATTTAGAACCTGTAAACAGACTTCTCTTCCAGGAAGTAGAGAAATCATTCCCTCCGATATGTATTAGTTTTCCGAGTGAGCACCAAGTGAAGGAGTGAATTATCAAGAAGCTCATGGGCGATGGTCTTCCTTCCTGTTTAGTTCTATACCTTTATTGATGATTGCACTCGCGATTAACCATTTCAAAAAATAGAGAATGATATATTTAAAAATAAAGTTTACAGACACAGTAATGATTCCACTCCTGCGGGTTCTTCAATATTCTGAGAGTAAAAAAATCTGTTTCCAGACGACCCCGAAAAGAACGAGTTATTTGGCCCTTCCCCTCTTCCCTGCCAAAGATGCCCCCCCTGATCTCTCATACTCGTGTTTCTTCCATCTCAGCGTTTTTTTCCTTCTGCAGGTTCTACTGTTCCTCCCCCAATCATGCATTGAGCGATAGTGGACTCGTCCATGAGAATGTAGACTCGCCGTAGGGAAGAGAAAGGTAAAGTGCGGTTCGCTGTGGTTAGTCGGCGAGTCTAGTCGGGTTTTACTTCGTGTCCCGAGGAAGATCCCGCCACGGTGACGTCATTCGTTAGAGTAGTGCGCGAGGCGGTGATGTGCTGAGTGTTACATGGACTCAAAATGTTGCATCTCTGTCGTGAAATTCTATCGGCGGGAGCGGTGTCGTCTCGATGAAGACGTCTGAGCAAGATGGTTAGAGAGACTCGACATCTGTGGGTCGGGAATTTGCCGGATAATATCCGCGAAGACCGGATTCGGGAGCATTTCAAACGGTATGTTGGTCCGTTGGATGAGTGAAAGCTACCTACACTTCAGCAGAATGTGTATTATCTACGTTCAATGGTGAAATCCAGTCATCAGTAAAAGTTATTGGTCCGTCAGGGCAACGAAAATCATTTCTTCGTAGTGCATTATATTTTTCTTAAAATAGTGGAAATCGATTTTTTATTGAGAAGATGTGCAAGTGGTGGCGGGAATGAGTCCAATATGTCATGGAATCCTTAAAAGGGTGCTATTTGATGATCAAAATGAGAATAGTGTCATGGCTGCTAAATGTTTATCCAAAAATTGAAGTGCCTTTGGGATAAAAAGTTATGGTCCATAGACCGGAATAGGGTTATACCACCAACATGTTGGTCGTGTGAGTTTCCCGACGATCGAGTTCACAAATTTGTGAACCAAGTCTGTGTTGTGTTTATGTTTAGATGGAGGAAGAGATATGTGCAGTGGTCTTGAAGAATCACCAAGTTCAATGATAATGCGTCCATTTTCTTACCGTGGTCAATTTTGATTGAAATTGCTGTTTCGTCTTCATGCTCACCTGTTCTAGGTTTGTGGTTATTGCTAGTCTTCTGTATAGGTAGGTATTTATAAAACATAAGTATATTGGTCAATTGTTCGGATTTTTACCCCAATGTTGGAAAAATATGGGACGACTTGGTTAACATCTTGTTGGATTTGTTAATTATGGTTGTTTAATGCATTGCATTGTTTATTTAGCAGATTTCTTCCTGTCAGATTAATCCTACAACCACAATGCATAGTGCACTTGAATGAAATACAAATTTAAAATATTACTTTGGTTTAAGACGCCACTTTCTCCTCGGCATACTTCTAAGTGGGTGTAACTTCAAATGGTTCAATACCAGGAAATAAGGACTCTTAAGACTTTAGATTTCATGATTTGCATTGAAATCGTGTTATACCACAAATTTATCTCGATAATATTAATTACTAAGAATATAGTGCCTCGATGCACCTGCTGTTAGAAATTTGGCTTCGATTTTAGTGTTTATGACGGGGTTTTATGTCATTTTTTTCTTAGTTTTTTTGTTAAATAAGGGGTTCTATAGTTATTGTAAAAACAGAAATTAAGTGGGTTCTTAGAAAGTAGATTCTCTATCAATCTATGTTATTAAGAATTCTATCTGCGTTTGCATTTAATTTTTATTAGGCACCTTCCAAGAAATAAAGGTATTGGAACATTAACCTAATGTTCCAAGATCTTTAGGTCTTGGACTGCAGAGCATTTTCAAATTTACTGTTGTCAACTCATACCTGCCTCTGTAACGTAAAAAATTCATAGGAGGGCTTCCAAAGGGGGAAATGTTGGTTGCATGTTGTATACGTCAAATCTAGTACAATATGCACAGGCATTAGTTAAATTTATCTAACACCCCGCGGTATAGAGTACTATCATTTACGTCCTCGAAATCATATTCTGGTTGTTACATATCCTGTAATTTTATTCTTAACAATAGGATTGTTTTCCAATAAAGAACGTGATATTTTTCGTAATAGCGAACTCACCATTTTACTTCCTTGTTAGTCCTAATGATATTCCGCTCCCTATTCTTACCACTCAACATAACAATAGTAATGTAACGAAATTATGGCACACAGATCCTTGTTGTTTATATTTTCTCTCTTGGTGTTGTATCATTGATCTTTGATATTTAGCAAATTTAGATATATGTTTCCGCATTGCTATTTTTGTCAAGTTATCAGTCGGAAAGGTAAAAACAGGCGAGTCCATTTTTCTTACGGCGATCACCCTTCTTGAACTGATGGCATTTGTATCCCAATTAAAATGTATTTATCGTGTCCGTGTAGCCTGATCGCTTTAGTAATATAAACTATTTGTGAAATAAATTCTTTATTTGGTCAAAAAAATGACAATCATATACATCATGTTATGTTAATTATTTTCTGTTACCAGGGGGACACGTACGGCATATACCAAATGCGATTTATTGTGGTGCCATATCACCCCGCCCTAGTTAACTACTAGGAATGAATCATTCGCCTAGGGTAGTATAACGACTTGTGTTTATGTAACATATCGTTTTCCATGATTCAGCGAGGCCAAAGGGCATTAAACTGACATTGAGATAGTGTTTCGTTCTAAGGAGGTATTGCGATATTCAAAGGAAATAGGGTTCAAGTAAGGTGGACAAAATAATGAATAATTTACGACTCTCCTTCGCCGTAATACAGTTGTAAGGTTATATCAAACATTATAATTAAGGGTTTAGTCAATTCAAAATACACTAAGATTGTAATTGGGGTGGGTGTCTACTCCATCCGTAACACTGCAAGTTGATATTTGCCGTTATATAATAATGAGTGCTCTGATACGTATTACTGATAAGTATTGCGCTAAACGGTATGCCTTTCAGCGTGCATAACATTTCGATTATGTTACCAAAGTTTGCCAACGCGTGGTAATTGAGTATACGTATAGTTTTCGTTGAAGGTTATGCATCTATTTTCCCAGTAGCATAATAAGTTATATCACTATTAAAGGCCCTTATGTACGAATAAGGGGTATCTAATGTTCATTAATATTTTTTCTTTGATCATGATAAATTGATTATTTAAAACTTAATTAGTCCAGTAACTCAATAAGTTTATTGAAGATAAGCATCCATTCCTAATATTGGTTTCCTCCTTTAACCTATACATTATGTTAGTATTGTAGGCCTTATGAACGGATAGGAGGTATTCAATTTTCCGTGTATTTTCTGCGATCGACTTGAAATTTATTACTTGCAGTAGAGGTCATTGGCGACCTGTTTTTGTATGGAAGAATTAACATCGTTGGGAAGTACTAATCGGGCATCCTGGGTGTGTGATACATTTTTCTATCATATTGTCCTAATTTTTGAGTAAACATTATTTCGTACGTTCTTTTAGCTCACTTTTTTGTGAATCTATTTTATGCAACTATTCTATGAAGGATTAATGAACAGTTAAGTTTGTTAACATAAACCATATGTTTTGCGTTATTCTACGCCTCTTCAAAAATTTATAGTTTTTTTCCTACTAATTGTCCCATATTATACGTTATTAGTTTAAGGAGCTATGGGGTAGGTTTTCCAACATCAATTTTCGCTTCTCCCGCGGTCCGAATGGTCGATCATCCCTTGCGTGGTGTTGGTAATTGAGGATCCATATGCGCGTCAACGGCTGATCTTAGGATGACAATTTGAAATCGGGTTATACGCTTTCTTTGTAATCAAAAGATAAGTTAAATTTCGGTATAATTTCTGGCAAATAGGATTTTTTTTTCCTGGTTCCATGCTGCGTTAACTCTAGATAGACAGCGACTACATTAGCTCGTGTTAGACATTAAACGCGAATAGCAACGAATCCCAAAACCATATACGCATTGATATGTGTTGAAACGACTCTGTACAGATGATTTTTAATGGAATTCTTAATATTAGGAGTATTCTTTTTTTTAGTATAGACCCTAACACTACCTATCACTATGCTCAAGAGTCCCGAGTAGCATGACACTATATATGTTTGTGTGTGCATTTTGTATAGATAGCACGGCGTTTTTCATGGCGTTCACTTCCACCCTAATGAGGGTGGCCGGGTCCACCGAAATTTCGAAGTGAGTTATGTTTGTGTCAATCCTTGTTTTACTATTATTAATTACTGGTGTGTATCAGTAATATGTGCGTTATACATATATATATGTATATATATTATATACAGA
This sequence comes from Hetaerina americana, assembly GCF_022747635.1. Classification (NCBI taxonomy): domain Eukaryota; kingdom Metazoa; phylum Arthropoda; class Insecta; order Odonata; family Calopterygidae; genus Hetaerina; species Hetaerina americana. The sequence goes on from NW_027286403.1 coordinate 12,405,351, forward strand.
CACACATATATGGGTCGCAGTAGTCCAGGGGTTGAGCGTTGGACTACTGACCGGAGGGCCCGGGTTCGGTTCCTGGAAATGCCTCCAAGGGTATCCTCAGCTCCACCCAAGCTGTGTGATTTTTCTGTTACCAGATCTTCCTGGGAAACTATAACCGGCCCAGGGAAAGGAACTGGCCTCCCTACCCCGATGTGTGAATTTCACACGCCGTGGGGCTTAGTCATGAGTGTCGGTCTACCATCACCTACCAATCCGACCATTGGGTTGGTTACTGTGTTTATGATTTTATAAATACGAGCATATGCACACACAAATATGTATATATATATATATATATATATATATATATATATATATATATACACACACATATATATATATATGTATATGTATGCATATAATAGTTTATATACATACATTCAAACACGAAATCCCGTCAAACGGCGAACCAATACTCATTCACATGGAAATAGATATAAGGAAAAGGGATAGAAACACGTAGAAAGGACGAACACAGTGTATATATTACTATATATATACACACATATGTATACATACATACACACATAATTAAATTGATCATGAGACAAATAATAAATTCGAGATACAGGGATCCTCATAATGTACCCATCTCCTTGAGCAGGGTCGGCATTTATGAATACACCACGATTGACCCCTCAGTTTAGTGTCAGGGAACACAGTTAATACAGGGAAGAGTTTTCTGAAGTTAGGAGTTACCTGAGTCACGATTTCATGCGTTTCCTCTGAAAGATCCTCTGCCGTTTTACGCGAGTTGTTGGTAACCCTCATTCAATAAATTCGCTAAAACTTTATTCTGCTCTTGGTAATATCCACATGGTTAAATCTTGGCTGATGGTGGAGGTTTTTAAAAGAGAATGACAGTGGGATTTTTCTTCACTTAATCCTTGAAGCTTAGTTTAGTGCATATTTGTAAAATATTTAACCAATAATTTACAGGCATTCAAAGTTATTATTCGTCCAGCAATCTGTTAATCGCCTTTTAGACGTTTTGATAAATTGTAAATGTTATTAATGTATTTTAATATTTTTAAGTGGCTGTGACTGTGGCTGAGTAGCTTGCGGGACATTGCATGAACGCCAAACATCTCTGCAAACTTTTTCCAGAATTGTTGTTCAATTGAAAGGAAGGATTTATGATATTTTAGCGTCGTAATCATCAAATTTTCTCATTTGTATATGTCTCTTTTAATTGCGTAGTTTCTTATATAATCGTAATTGGCATAAAAGTTAATTAATCGGCAAGCTACCTTGAATTAGCATCAAGGAAGCATCCATGCAACTCATCCGTCTGGGTAACATTTCTACTATAGGAGAATGGTTTTCTTAGTTGATTACGTTTCAACGATTCCCTCTGTCATTATTTAAAAAATCGATTTGGAAAGGTTTTGCACCCTGTGCTCTAATGGGTGAAAGTGTTGGTTGTAAATTAATATCGTTGACCGCGCTGGCAAATACACGGATCAAGCGATGTTTTTTCTAGGAGAAGGAAAAATGGGTTTTTCATTGTTTAAACAAATGTTTCTCAATACTCCTGCCATAAGGCACCTCAATAATGAAGTTCATGTTACGTATTTTAGCCCGAGAAATGTTGAGTTTTGTCCAAAAGATGTAGGCGGTCGTTTGGGACACGACTCGTTCTATATTCCAGGGCTTCCCGTGGCACCACTTCCTGCGCGCCTTTTAGGGCCACCATACCACTTCTACCCGAGAAATACATTATAATATTCTTGTGACCAATCACTACCTTTCCATCTTTTGTATTTGTTCCATGTGCTGAGGTTGAGAGCTAGAGCGTCCTTGCAAAGTGAGGTAGTGTTCTTTGATAAATTCACGAAAGTTTCATTTGTAGGCCATGCAAAGATGTTTGGGAAATATTTTATCCTAGCTGAGCATACATCTTCCATTAATATCGTGTCCTGTTCTTATGGTCTATTTGTTGGTAATCTCTTACTTTGGTTATGAATTCCTCGCGGACTGTTGTTAGTTATTTCAACCCAATGTGTTTAATCAAGAGCAAAGCATTAAAATAAGAATATGTACCTTTAAAATAATTTTAACAGGGAATGGACATTGTTCATTTAGAGGGAGGGACCTCTCTTAGTGTCGCCAATCGCCACCCATGGTAATCAGGTAGGAACCATAGGTAAATATGTGGGTACGCTATGCTGAGGCACTATAACTTATCGCGATTGTATATGATGCCAAACAAATTTTGTTCGGCGTGTTCCTGAAATGCGCGCATAGCTAAATAAAAGAAATCCGGGCTGAAACTTGATTCAAGGCGCTGTCGTCAATGAGTGCCCGATTAAGGCACTTCTGGTGTATTGCATTTGTCGTTAGCATATAAATGTACAATTATATTTTGAAAGCACCGATTTAATATTGTTAGAGTTTTAATTCCAATTTCTCGGTGTTTTGCCGTACTACGGGAGTCCTGCTCATGTGAATGTGACATGCATAGAACATCGGGTCTAATAAATAAAATTCCTATTCCATGTTTTCGCCGTAATCAATCTCACCTTGTGGGTTAATTCAACAAGTTGCGTTGTGAAAAGACCACAGCCGCCATGAGTACAAGCGGAATTATTAAACGAATAAGGTAACATAATTCCGGAAGTGGGGACTGAATGACATTTCATCTACTTAGCTTTTTAAGGCACGTACTTAGTTGTACTGTCTTATTGGTTACCCTGGCCAAACTATTGACAAAGAAGTGCATACAGAAGTAGGCACGCGGAATGATTTCGTGCTTCCATTTATGTTCGTTATAAAACGTTATTGCAGTTGCAGTAATAGTTACGGGTTTTATTCCTCGAATGGCAAACTGTAACGTTATCGATTCCTCCTTATTTAAAATTATAATTTTTCGAGATTGATGGGAATGGCATTTTTAAACGCCATGTATCAATGTCCGAGTGTCCGTGCTTGAGAACGTGTCTCTTGTCATTTGGATTCCATTAGTTCAGGTGGTATTTATTCTGTATTCTAGCTTTCATTAAATACCGATGACGAATAATATTCTCTCGTTTCGCCGTCCCCTTCCCCCGTGGTGGCCTGATTGCCCGATTTGACATAGAGCCCATTTTTTTCTCGTCCTGCACCGTGGACTGGAAGAAATATTTTGCAATTAAAATTTTCGTCTGTCGGTGGCCCGGGCGGTGCGAGAGGCCCCCATTCCAACCCTTAGTGTCCCTCGCACATACGCGTATGTATCCTCACTTTTTCCCTCCTGGCCCCTGCGAGACAACTGGGCCCCAGTCGGATCGATTCCTGCCGTCGTTGCTCCGCTGCGCTCCCCCGCTGGTGGTTTGGCGTGTTGCGGCCGCGGGGGCAGGCCAATCTGCCGCATCGAGTGTGGGGCGGAGGGCAGGGGCTGAGCGACCCGGCAACGTCGCTTCTCCCTGGAACATGGGATCGATGGCTGGCTGAGCTCTGCGAAATGTGGACTGGGGAGCGGGGAAGAGGGTGGGAGGGAGTTGAATGGCGTCGAGGGCTGGGAGGGCGTGGGGTGGCACCGAATTGATTCCAGAAGCGATGGCCGCTTTCCGCGACTACTACCTCCCGGCCCGAGTTACTCTTCCCTTGCACAACATGCACACCTTAGCCTTTGTGCTCCCCACCGCATTGAGATGCGATCGATTGCTCCCATTGTACCACTCTCTTAACCGAAGACTATTTAGGGCCTTCCGTCGGTGAATGTCGGCAGAGTATAAGATATGTTTTGCGGTCGATTTTCGTTAGTGAGAGGAGAAATTATGTCAGGCCTGCATTTGCCTTATGCAAAAAGCCTTGGTTTGAGTGTGTACCTTCATGTGCGTCCTCTTTACGTTGCGGAGGCAAATGCTGAGTGGTGTGACTCGCGTGTTGATACTTTCCTTTAACTTAAGACCTCAGAAGCTCATGATGTTTTCCGAGGGGATGAAGTTTCGCTCGCTATTGTTAAGTAGGCGGTCGTCATTACCGACCATTTTTTTCCGGACGTGAAAAGCTTGGTAGCCTGGAGATACAGAAAACTGGTTTGGAGGGGAGGCACGTGCACACGAGCCGGGCGCGGGGCGAGAGAGGGGGCTGCTAGGGGGGGGGGGGTTGGTGATGCAGGGAGGGCTGGCTGGCGCAGCGCCTACTTGGAACTGGCTGCCATTCCCTTCCATACCCTCTGCCATCGATGATTGTATGCCTCGCCACGGAACCATAGTGCCTACGTACACGTAAAAAGCTCCATGCCTCCATGTGCCTACCCGGATTTATCCTCTGCTCTTACCTCAATGAATTCCAATCGCTCCCCGGATAGCATCACAAGTTTAATAGGTGCATGCAGTGATTGATTAGTTCATTTTGGATAGTTCAACTTAGGGAAGGTGTTTTCCCGTCATCTTCGTCCGTGTAAAGGGATTACTCTTGCGTCATCCGTTTATTCCCCTATAATAAGTTCGTTACAGATCGAGGGACACGAAGGATTTTATGTTGCTCCAACGTTCTACGGTCGGAACTTTTGCGAGTACTTCCTCCCTACTCTTCCTCCAACCGAAATCCTCCTCCCCGAGGCAATCCCCTTTCCGGAGCATTCAGCCGGTCTCCCTCATACCTCCCGTCTCCTTTCCCTCACACTTCTCCGCCTCTTGTTTTCACCGCCATCTTGCCTATCCTTGCCTGCGTGGTGTTCCCAGGTTCTGAGCTGCTGCGCAGTTTCTTTCTCATCGAGTCAGCCACGTTGGCATTATTAGGGAGGGAGGCTTCTCGTTTGGGAGGGAAAGGTCACCTTAACTGCAGTTTCAACTCTTACATTACTGAGCAAATTGTTCAGTGCGTTCACAAAATGCTCGTTTCAATTGTCGAATAATATTTCTGCGCTGACGTGACTTCATTCGCCGCTGAATCGGGAAAGATGATTATCTAATCGTCCCGGAAGGACTAGCACTTGGCATTCCATGTTTGCGAGTGAGGCATGAATGGGCTGAATTTAGAAAATTCAGGCATTCCTTGGAAATCTATTTGCGTCGTTTCTTTGGTGAAGTGTTGCCATGGATACACTGGATATTGATTCCTGGTTGCCCTTTTCCCTGGAATACAATGGGAGAAGAAGGTTTTTTAGAGGTGATGGAAATCGATGATTTTGTTTTAGCTGGGTTGCCTTTTCGGATACTTGGGTGCCAATTTTTGCAAGAAAAATTGCTCTATGTATTTTATGTAGGCTAGGAAGTGTTTTCCAACCATTTTATTTTGGAATTCGTGGATTTTGAAAACTGCAGTCATGGTGATGGTATGATGTATAGGTATAGTGCCCCGAATGAGATGAATCGGTATTACTTTGGATTTTCTTCCACTGTTAAATGTTTTGCTCGTATGTTCGTGCGTGATATTCACGGCATTTTAGAATATTTCACCTTCACTGCAGTTTTTCTTGTCTCATATTGGCTTAGCACCATTCATAGTTGTAAGTTCTGAAAACATTTTTGATGTCAGTATTATGTAATTTATTCCTCATTAATTAAAATGTTACGTGTATTCGTTATACTCAATAATGTATTGTCATTTAGTGTGAATCAATAATTAACAAATCTTGACTAAGTTGTTAGCAGGTTGCCTTTTAAATTCTAGCAATGACGTAATATTTCTGCTGGTTGGAGGAGGTTGCCTTGGATATGATTATAAGAGTTTTTTTTACGTTTTTATCATGCTTTATGGTCTGTCTCTGGTATATTGCCATACGTATTTATTGCGTTTTATCAATTCATGTATCGGTTCTCTTTTGAGGTTCGTGACTAGTAATAAGTAAATAGGACGTTACTCTTAGGGCGAACTCTTACCCTTAACGCATTCACGCTTGTAGCATGTTGCCTTATTTTTCATATCCATGTTGTCGGTAGCATTTTTATCGGCGGTGACGTCGTAGGAGTTTCTCGGGAAAGGACAATTATTCGGCCTAATCTCAATCGCCAAAATCAGCCACCCGTACCAGTTTCAACTGCCAATGTAGATGGTTTTTAGGTTGGAGTGAGTGTCCTAGAGCAGTACTTTTCAAAGTGTTATCCGAAAACGCTGGTGGGCCTGCGAACCTCAAGTCGCTGGCCCGGCGTGTGCTCATGGAATTTATTGTGCCAATAGTCTCCAAGTTGGCAACCCTGGCATGGCCTCGAGCTCTTGGGGAAAAAAATTTGTACCGGTCCTCCACATCAAAACTTTGTGAAGCTCTGCTCTAGACTCTTCAAAATCGTGTTCCTTCTTTTGTACGTCTTTCCATTGTTTAGGGGTTCAGATATATTGCAGAATCTCTTTGGGACAGATGCAAGTGGTGAATCCTATTCTATTTTTTGGAAGTGATGCACCTCTTTTATCTGTATTACGCACCAGACGTACTCAGTTCACACATGGAGGAGGCTTTTTGAAACCGGTATGTTAGGTGGATGTGTGCACGTAGACGGCTCAGCGCTAGAGGCATTACCGATTCGCTATCCTAAGACGGTCTGTAATCGTACAGGTTCTGTGGTCGTTACGACATACTTGTTTGCTCTGTTGGAGAAGGCATCAGACCATGATGCAATGGCGAAGGTAGTTCGTGGCGTTTGAGACGCGGCGAGCGTCTTTCCGCAAATGCTACGAAATCATTCTGTATTGGAGGCCTCCTTGCTTCCGCGGTATCTCCAATGCTGTCTTTACCATTAGCAGAGTTTTTACCTTCATTCTCCCCTCTGAAGCATGAAATCCCGTTGAGTACACGGTCATCGTTGCTACACGGGTCCAGGAAGTTTCCTTTATCTCGTATTTGCTCATATTTCCAGATAGAATTCCGCAAATCTTTTGTTTGAAGCGTCTTTAAGTGCAATTACGATCACCTTGTAATTTTTAAGCGGGTTTTCCTGCTAGGCTTAAAAGAAGTGACCTAAAACAGTGGCGACATTTTTCATTTTTTTTATAATGCAACAAGTTTGAAGTTTGTGTCGAAATATAAGATTAATATTTCAGCCAAATGGTTTCATTAGTACGCTTTGTTTTAATGTTGCGTGAGTAGAGAGCAGACTGTAATGCGGGGACTTCTAATAGATGATACACCCGAGAGAATTATGGAACTTGTTTGCAGCAAACTGCTTCAACTTTTTAAAATTGTGCTTGTTGAAATTCTATTAAAATCTGTTTCAATGCAGCTATTTCGGAGTGTAAAAATCATTCGCCTTATCCCGGTCAAGGCAAATGATTTTGACACTGAAATTGTTGTATTGAAATGCACATTAGCGGATGACTCCCTTAAAAGTTACTGTTGCGGCATCTCCCGCAGTTTCATGGAATAATCTGTTGTATTATCACCATGCTAATTTTTGCGTAAAGCGAATTAAAAATTGGAGCTCTTTTGTATTCATTGAAATTTATTGACATGTTTTAATGGGATCCGCAGCAGTGAATGAAAGATTGGTCGAAAACCTGGCAAGGGTATGTGATTATATTGTGTATTTATCGTAGATATATATTTTATTTTCTCTGATGCCAAAAATTAGTGTGTACGCCATGTGAAGTAAGTCAAGTGAATTACAGTGGGGCCTCTTAATGAATTTTGGGCGGCATTGAATTCCGCAATGATGTAGTTGAATTCTTCTGTTTGGCAAATTGCAAATATGCGTGATTCGGGGCGTCATAATCTCACTTGCCCCAGTAACTCACTGCGTTAATTTACTCTATCCCTGATTCAGTTGCCATGTAGGGCGAATATTCCACTTTTTTGCCAGTAAGCCCATTTTACTTTTGTTCGCTATGGCGACTTATGCCGCTTTTTTATCTTGATTCGGCAGTTGTTTTATTCCAAGACAGTAATATAATTGTTGCATGATATATGTACATATCATGGCTGTTTCTAGATTCTTGAATTTAATTCATTATGAGTTTCACCTCAACTTGTTACTGTAATATGTGTTTACGAACTAAATTAACTATAATTTCACCTACTCTATTTTCCCAGTTCCGCAAAGCACATCACGGATTTCATTTTATTAAATGTCTAAGGTGCTCAATCGTTAGGTTTGACGTTCAAGTGTTCGGATAAACGAGACAATTTCTTTGTCTCATATTTTCGCCTTTCCCGTCAGGTTGTACTGGTTACTCCCTGTTACCCAGGAATTCTAATTTGGTGTTAACCTTTCCTCTGCGACGTAGCGAGGTATGGAGAAATTTGCTTTGAACATGAGTTTCGCGATGGAAAGAGGGGAGCTTGAGACAAGGTGCAGGTAGGTTGTAGAAAGCTTGGTCGTTGGCCAAGTCAAGAGCCCTTCGTTTTCTCTATTCCGCGGTAGTTCCGTTACAGGCCGCTGAGTCATCTCATGCTGGGCAACGTTGCCACGCGTGGCGAAAAGTTCTCAAAACTCGTGTGTTAAGTCGTAGTCCAAGTCAATTTACAATTAAATGTGAGACGTGCAGTTAAGTTAGGTCTTTGCAAGCCTCAAACGAAGTCATTTTTCTTTGATTTGTAGAAAATATTCCAATTGCCAATATAATTTTATTCCGAGTTTAGTCTTCTTCCTGGTTTTTTGTACGTTCCTTTCGTTTAGCATTTTATTTGTTTGTAGGCGATTGCCATGTCCATCAGGCTGAACATGTGAATATAGAGCTAACATGAAATATAATATTATGACTTCGTTATTGGATGGTAAGGCAGTGTTGTAGCCTAATCTGTTTCTTAAATCCATTATCTTGTAGGTTAAGCATTGCCATAGATTACTTTAAAGCTCCTGAAAGTTATGTTCGCATAGTTAATTGATAATGATAAATATTGAGCTCTTCGTGAACTTAAATTATTACTTTTGGTAATCAACACTACATGCATTTTCGAAAAATTAAATCACCTCAGATAGCGTGTCTCTTGCCCGTTTTTAATATTTGTACATGATTGGTACTCGTTTTTAAATGGAGAATTTAGTATTTTACGCCTAGGCAAAAAGATTTGAACTTTTAATTATTTTATATGTTCTCAATAGGATTTTTGTCAATAACTTCAATAAGTGAATCCTGTTTACTCCGGATAAGAAATCAGTGTTATGTTTATGCTATGTATTTTATGGGCTAAAGGTATAAATAGTAAAAGTGGATACATCGCCGGCTTTTTGGCAAAATTTCTGGTTAAACTAATCTTCAGGTGTATTGCAGCATTCATTCATCTATGTCTATCAATTTGCTTTTGGCTGGCATTTAAAATATTTATTCCTTTCTGTCCTTGCGCCGGGTTCTGTGGTATGCATTTTTCGACCTTACTGGTTGCACTCTCTTGAATGCTAATCAAAGTTTTATCGTTAAAATAAAATTGAGTCGGGCGCATATTTTACGAAACGGCCACACCTCACATCCGCCAATTAGAAGCCCACGTCTGCGTTACGATGAGGGGTCCGTTTAAACTATGTCCCATTGGATATGATGATGATGATCGAGCCGTGTAAACACCTTTCGTAATCGTTTGTTGAAATTAGTGCGTGAATTTGTATGATGAAAGGTACATTCGCAGCCGCATCTGGTTATGCAACAAAATAACGGTTGGCTAAGGGTTTTGCCTTGTTTTTAATTAATGGAAGGGAAGAGGTTTACGTCATCCTGGTGTTTACACCCCCTGCCACACACACACCTTTTTGGTGGATGGCGGGGTAATTATGTCGATTTCGATCGTTTTATTCAGTCGCCTTCTCATTCCCCCGCTCAATACGCGCATTTCGCGTTGGATTCTTGTCTTCAGCAGCGGTATATGTGTACACTCCCACGTTTTTCACCGCCGCCCATGCCTGGATTGGAAGCCTCCAAGCCGGGTATATTTCCTCCATTTGGTCATCGCATATTATTGTTTTCATCGCTCATTCCCTACCGGTTCGTTTTAGTTTCGTGTTTTGCTATGGCGGAGGGAGTTATGACGTCAGTGGAGGGTCACCATGGTAACGGCGTAAGGTTTGGAGCCTGCCACGGATGGACGTGAAGGGAAATGCTTGTTTAGGTGGAGGGGAGGAGATGTTGGCATGGGTTGTCATGGGACTGCGAGAGAGGCTACGCACCGTTCGCTTTCGTTCTCCCACCACACGGACCCAGAGAGCCACACAGCTCTCTTTATGCCCCCTCTCCCCGTCCCTTCGGTCGGTCCCACTCCCCCTCACCTTTCTTTAGTATACGGCCTGGTTCGAGTATTGATTGGGAGAAGCCCATGTCCTAACGTAGAAGGCCGTCTTAACTTATTGATGATTCAATTCTTTCAAAGGCAATCTAGCATCTCCCTTCGTCTAAAGCAATATAATTGTTTGTCGACTAAATTAAATTAATTTGATTGTATTCAGCTAGTGTCCAGTATCTAGCCATGGATATGAGTCGGATTTCAGCCTCCTGTGGCTCTTTTTTTGGCCTTTCTTACACAATGAAGACCTATTTTAGAGGAATCCATAGTTAATGTTTATATTCAAGGTTTTCTAGCTAATTTTGTTAAACAAGTGTTTAATTGTGTCAGTGATCTCTCCTGTAAAGGTTCTATGAAATGGTTGCTAATTGTAGCAAGAGCTAGCCATTCTTCTTTCTTCAACTGCTATTCTCATCATTATTTTCAGCATCTTTGGAGATTTTTGCGTCTTAAATTCTTCAACGCCGTGGGAAGTAATTACAGAGGGTTTTACCTTGCGGGTGCATTGTACGCTCTTATATTTTTGTCAAGGAACTCATACGATGTAAATATATCCCGTTCCACCAGCGGTGATGTTCGTATTTCATGTATTCTCGAAATCTATTCTACTCAAGTTATCGCTGTGAGGAATTATTCCTGCTCCATGCTATATAACAGCCAGTGGGGGCTGGAAATGCTCCCGTAAGCTGACAACTGGCAACAGCGCGCCTGTTCCGGGAGACTTTCTGGTTTGGGGGAGGTTGAAGTAGGGGGAGAAAGGGCGGGCGGGCGAAGCGGTCGCCGGGGGAAGGCGGGGAATTCAAGGAGAGAAGGGGGGAAGAGTGGAGGGGGGATGGTATGTGGGAGGTGGAGAAGGGGGGTGCGGCAGAGCTGGGACCGGGGAGGGGAGGAGGCGTCCCCGCGAGTTGCGTGGTTGTGTGGAGTGGCGGGACCTGCTTAAAATGGTTGGGATGCTGGTGGACTGGCGGAAGAGTGGCAGCCTCTGTATCCCACCCACCTCCTAACCTTCCCCCATCTTGATCGTCACCGTGGTTATTGCTTTTCAACCTCCTCACACAGGGCTGCCTTCACTTGCCCCCGGACTCGCGCTGCGCAGCTTTGCTGCTTTTTCCCCCTCCACAACGCCTGAAATGAATGATCAGGGCACCTTAGGACAACTTATCCCTGATGAACACTTAAACACAGCGTACTAGTGGAATATACTAAATCGACACCCATTCTTGTTACATTATTGGAATACACCTGAAAATGGCGTGGCGTTGTTAATTTTTGGTTATTTTTGAATCCCCGTAGCAAAAAACGTGATATATTTAAACTTGTTATCGTCAAATCTCACAGACATCCTTAATTTCTTCTGTGTAGGCGTGGAAGTACTCTCATGTAACATTTTTCCTGCGATAGGGGGCTGGAAAAGGTAGAGATAATCAGTAGCAGTAGTGCAGTTGTTGGTTTGTAGGATGTTTTTGCAATTGCATAGTTGTGTCAATGTTTGCGATTTCTTCCTGTCTTGACTAAAGTTGAATATGATATCATTTTGTAGTCTTCATCCAGAAGTCTTGTGTATGATGTTTGAGGATGAATGGATATTTTTTATGCTCATTTCATTAAATTTGTGTTTTTTGATTGATTTTCCTCATATTAATTGCTCACGTTTGTTAATTGTACTCTTAGGAAAATAAAATTATTAATTTCGGCTCATTGGTTTAAATGTTCTCACATTTAGCCGAACGCCATCGATAATCTAGCGTTCTTTGTTTTCGCTACATGGTGCTCTATTTCGAACACCTTAATGCTTGTTGTTCGTAAACTTAGACACTTTTGTGCACTATTCATTAGGGAATTGATATTATCATTTATTATCTGAATTTTCTTTGGCTTGTTTATCTCTTTATATTAGGTTTACTTAGGAGAAGGATACATCTGTGGCTTCAGACCAAACTATATAGAATCTATTCATATTGAATTACACCCAATTTATAGTGAAATAATTCAGTGTTTGCCCTCTTGTTTAAAAGGAGTAGTACAATTTGCATTCTACGGTTGTGAAAAAAGCAACTCTGAATTAGGTTGTGGTGTCTCCAAAGAGAATTTCTGTCATACCAACAGAGTAATTTTTCATTATTTGAAAATTCGGCCCAGTGGGAAAATATCTTTCATTATTTTGATTCATATGGTAATGGGTATTCTGATAATCGATAATACCCCGCTAGGGCTTTTAGCGGTAGGTGTTAGGGCACCACAAAGCATCTACCATAGTTAGTTGGGGCATATACTATGTCATCAACATCCTCCGATAAGTAACCTGCCCAAAATTTACGCAGTACATTTAACCTATACTTCAACCAGCTGTCAACTAGTGGCTCCCACCCTAATTCTTCCAATAGTGTCGTGACACTGCTACCTTGTCCATGAAACTTTTCACAAACCTAGCTGTTCTACGTTGCAATCAATCTAGTTTCAAAATTAAGCCTACCTCGTGATGATCCCATACACCCGCGGCATACTCCAGATGGGGGTGTAAAAACTAGCGTGAAATAACAAAGCCCATTAACCTTATCATTGCATTTTCCATGTGTCCTATTTATGAAATTTAACTTTTATTTGCTAATTCCTAAATTTCTCAAATGTGTTTACCCCTGGATATATCCTTAAGTTATCGTTGCCTCCAAGTATTTTACCGAATCTACGTTTTTATGTTGGTTCCCTGTACGATGTGTTTTCGGGAGAAATGCTTTCCGCCAAACGTGTATCGAAACACATTAATTCAAATTTAATTCTAGTTCTTATGACTCGAACCACTTTTCGTTTTTATTTAGGTATATTATTACTTATCGCTTGTTGGACCACATTAGTGAGACCTAAGTTCAGTTTGCCTTTACTTTTTGGGTATGCATTCTGATTTGTCGAAACGTCATATTTAGGCGTGAGGACCGTTTAACGACTATTGCTAATTAGTTTGCAATAGGTATAATTTATTGTTCTTGTAGAGACAATATTATGCTTGTCCTTTTCTAGATTTATTTTTAAGTGTGCCAGTTGCGGTTAATTTTATCAGTTGACTCTTCAGCTTCTGATTTTTTAAATGAATCTCCCTAAGGCGGTTCCATTTCTCTCTGCCGGTGTATTCAATAGTTTACTCTTCAATTTATGATTTGTAGTGGAATGAAAGGCGTTGATTATTGGGGTTTACTTCTTGTTGGACATGGTTCGGGTGATCAGTCGCGTGTGCGAATCGAATTTTTGAAACTAAACATGAACTAGTTCCATTGGCTGTGGCAAAATAAAATCGTTTGTTTTTATTGTTTATATCTGTACGAGATCCACCGATGGGCTGGTGCCTATTTTTCGTTCCGTTGAGGCATTTCTTCACGACGCATTGCTCCGTGGCAATTCTAGAACCGCGTGGTCGATAGGCATTCCAAATGTGTCTCAAAGTCAACCGACATAATGTTGAGAATGTATAGAAAATTAATTTTTCAGTATGCCTCAGCCATTATTATTCCACGTACTTGTTTGATTTGAATACCTTATCGCGCGTAGTGTTTATTTTTTTTAATTTTGGCGTCGCTCATTTAGATAATTACACATTAGATACGGTGCAGTGTAGTTACTTTCTAATATATCATGAATGCGTAGAATATAATGTAAAATGAATTGTACACTTAGGCGAAAGGGGGAAAGTGTGAGGTAGTTTGAGTAATCAGTGTTGCATCTTTCATCATTGATGTATTTTAGAATTTTCTTATATGGTTGCGTGCGAGATAAACTCATTTCGATTATTTTAGGTATATTAGAGTGGTTGCGATGAAATTGTTGGTGCTCTTTGTATGTATGTCATTTATTTTAACTCAAACTTTTCCATGCCGGAAAGAGATATTTGTGTTGAAGTCTCGTCTGTAAAATACGACGTTTAGAGGTAGGCGGCTCGCAGTCCATTTGTCCATCATAAGTCTATATCGACCGCTAGACTATTATTAATCGTATATGCATTGCCGATGTAAACCAGCGGTAGACGTGCAATGAAATCTTGGTGAAAAGGATTATTAAATGTTCAATACAACCATACTTAAGAAAATTGTGTGAGCACTAGGTGAATTCGTGAAGCAATTTATCTCGGCGCTGCATAGTCAGTTTCTGAGTTATGGGCAAATTTTCTCCTAGGTCCAATCCGTAAATATGCCTAAACCTATCTCAAGGTTCGGTAGTGGCTGTAGCCCGCCTGCTATTAACGAGCACTGTAAGATGTGTTATAGCCGTTTTGAGAACGGATTGAGTGGAAAACTTGCAAGGGCTGATATTATCTCCGTTGTGGTTCAGGAGTTCTTTGTTTTTACTAGATTTTTTGTGTATATTCTACGTAGGCGTAGGCCGTGCAAATTATCATTGAACTTATCGATGCCCTTTTTAAAATATGTGATGCGTCCAATTTCGTGTTAATTCTCGCAAAAAGTGGCTCTTTTATCTCCTCTTTCGAAGTGGTAGGTTAGTGGGCCCTTGATATTCTCTCCTGAGGTGAGGAAATGGTTTCATGGCCGCTAGTCGTTCGTTGTGACATTGAAGGAAAAAATTTTGGATATCCTTATTCATAAATGAATTTATATTCTTGCTCTTAGACGAAGATCGGAACTCTTCGGTGCTGCCTACTTCGATCTGCCACCGGTTAGCGCCATTGTATCTTCTCAAACTGGGTCGCTGGCTGTTCGTATTAGCTTCTTCATAACAGTGTGCATTGCTTTGGCGGCAAAGCAAGTGTAGCGATATTTTATCTCGGTTGTCAGATTTGCAAAATGTTACCAAGAAATTGAGTGTCATGGGAGCGGTTTGGTCTTATAGTACACTTTCGCCCCCTTTAGCAGTTTCATTTCAGTTAGAGTCTAAAGTTATTTGTTAATCTAGTATAACATCATAAAATTCAGCATGAATTATCAAAATTGCATGCGTTAGATGGTTCCCCGTTATAATCCCGTTTGCTCTTCGTAGTGAAAGGATTCATGCGGATAATTCAGCCCCTACCACCTTAGGTAATTAGCTTCACATCCAAGAAGGCATGGTATGGCGTTTACCCTAGGGTGCGAGGGAAATCCGGTAAAACCTCGCTCAGACCGCCTATGAATTAATGGTGAATTAATTTATCGAATGGTATAAGTCTCGATGGAAATTCTATAAGTTATTAGCGACAAAAAGGGATAATGCAATATATATTACACACGCACATACATACACAAACAAACACGCGAGTTAACGGTATGAGTCTGGTATTGTTGAAAAGTTATAGTCTGCCGTGGATGGAAATTAATCGTGTCCGCATGCATAGGCATGAAACACTACCTTTGGATTATGGGGGGATCAGGATTGTGCGGTGGCTAACGTACTGACTTCCCACCCTGTGGGTCTGGTTTCGAATGCCGTAGGCCACAGATATTTTTCAGTGGTATCCCGATCCCTACTTGGGGTGCTTTCTGGAGAGTACCTAGAGTGAGTACGCCGTCCCTTGGATGGGACAGGTTAACTGTGGACCCCTTGGCGCCTTTCGATAAGAGTAGGCTAACGCCAACGCCGGGTTTCTCTCCACCCTTCCTTTCCCATCCATCCCTAATGGCGCAAATGACCTCGGCTGCCAGTCGCTTCCTCTAAAACTACTACTACTTGGATTTTGGATCGTATTGATTCAGTAGCCATTACTTATGATATTCCTTTCAAAAATACTTATTTGTTCGTTCCCGACGGTATATTTGTTTCAATAAGTGCAGTGCCTCGTCTACCGTATAGGTTATATGGGATTTCAGATTTTCTCTTAGTCATATCGGCTGGAGGAAAGCTTGGCGGATCCTGCATGGGGTCGACTTTTCCCTCTCCACGTATCGAGGCCAGTTCTGCCATCGGATTCAAGGCTTCCTTGTAGACGATGACAGAAGTAGCCTTCGAAACATCGGATTGGGAAAATTCTTCCTTGTGCACAGGACTCCGCAGGCGTCGTCCGAACCGGGTGTCCTGCCACGTAAAAAAAGGATGAGCCATCCCTGTCGTCGTTGTTTTATCCTGTCCTCCATTCTGTGCGTGAAATTTTTGAAGTTGAAGGCTAACTATGCGTCTCGCTAACACAGAGGTACAGATGTACTTTGATGGTTAGGTTAAGGTGATTTGTATTAAACGGTTTTTCATTTAAGAACATGAAATTCGCTCGGCACCTGGTAGAAACCTGGCGTTCTCAGCTTGAGTGCACGTTTGGTAAAGAATCGTCGTTTAAACGTATATAAGAATGTGAAACCCTTTCGTCTCCGTTGCGTAAAGGCATCAGTCCTACAGATCGTTTACCACTAGTCGTTTTTCATTTATCATTCGTGTATTTAACTGCGTTTTTGGTCCAATCTACCTATGTATTCAACCCGTTTACTCGAAATGGGTATTCGCTAATGTTCCACAGATTTTTTATTGTGCCAAGTAATTTATAAAAGTTTGGGAGTGGGGCGTGGAAGCTGGTGCATCAAAAGTCTGACTGGGGAAAACTTTGAAGTTTAGTTAATTGTTCAAGAAAACTGAAAATATAAATATCTAGAAATATATTTGAAAAATGCCAGTCTTGTGCTAATTGCAACACAATGGCAGCCTGTGAAATAATGTGATCCTTTTGGATATGATCGTGTACCAACAAAGTCAGGATGTCACTATACTAGTGTGTAGTTATTCTATTTAGCGTTGGATACTAACTTCCTCTTCTTGTAGTAAAACATATCTCATCCAAGATACTGTCACATTGTGAATCAAGCGTTGAAAACCAGAAGACTGCAAAATGATATAGCACCGGAAAAGTTTTTAATTTCCCTCTTATATTTCCACTGTGGACATTAAAATAAAGCTGGCGGAAAGGGAATGAATGTATCATTAGATTTTCTGTGCAAATACAGATGTACACATTACCAAGAATATGCTAATTAAGCGCTGTTAAAAGAGCCTTCTTGCCCCTTACCGCTTAACTGATGGCGGCTCCTGTTATTAAACTAATTCGAAGGCAGAATGTGTGTTTATATGAAAGTCACACGCATTGTGCACTTCAATACTAATGAATAAATATATTTAGCTTTTGTAGTTGTAGCAGTGATTTCGAAACAAGCCGAATTAAGAGTTTCTTTGGCCCTTGCCCCCTCTAAAAATTGTATTAAATATGAGTTCTAATTAAACAAATAGAATGGGCCGTAGTAAAAGTAAGGCTTTTATATGCATGTGATATCTAATCAGCACAAGTTTATTTTGTATTTATTTTTAGTCATCCATTTCATTTTGACGGTAGGACCAGTTCTCTAAGCTGTAGTACGGATATGACTGAAAATTGCTCCGATCGTAGTTGGAATGAGCGAAATAGAGACTGTTAGTGGATAGAACTTGCCTACAGTGCCTCGTGATAATAGAAAGCATATCAAGCCTTCTTAGTACCCCCTGGGAGAATTGAGAACATGGGAAACCCGTCCCTGTGTTGCTGCTATTTTTTATTTCTTTTTTTTCTCGCTTTCTTGACCGCCATAGGATTAAGTCTGCATTCTTTTGACTCTGATTAAATTTCCAATAATTTCATTTATTTTTAATATTTTTATATTCTTGACTGCAGATGATTAAACCGCTAGATTTTTGGCCAAACCCATTCAGTTTATTTCCATTAAACATTCTAATGTGAGATAAATCTGGAGTTGTATTCCGAATCGGGAAGTTGAGTACATATTTTGTAACAAATGTGTGATCTAAACCTTTATCTAGGCAGGCATGAAGCATTTGATGGCTTCTAATTAGTTTAACTAGGCCAAGTGTCGTACTTATCTTCGGTGATTGCTGGGGTTCACAGTTATCTGTAAGGGGCATTGATGTTTGCTTGGGAAATCAGAAATTATTGCTATTAATTATCCAACGAGGTCATGGCGTCCATGGAAATGTGGTTATAGTCTTAGAAAGTAGTGAACTTACTGGTGGTATTTTATCAGAGTATGGAAACTTTGATATGAAATTTGTAAACTCTTGTACGTTTTTGAACGTTTAAGGAAGTGTGCAAGTTTCCGGAAAGTTGGTTTATCTCTGTAGTTCCCAATTTTCCAAAACTTTGGAAATATTTTACTCGGGAGCACTACGTAGTCGCTGTAGATAAACTTATTTGAGGTTTTCCTCAGAATAAATGCTTCATATTATGATAATATTACGCAAAGTTTCTGAATGAATATGTTTGCTTATGTGTTAAGTGATTTTTTAGGATGTTCATTAACTCAATCGGTAGACATCACAATGGAAATGGTAGTCCTTTCCTCTCGAAAAGTATGGAAAAAGTCCCAAAGTACATCTATCATATTACAATACCCATGGTAGTGTTAAATAATTTCTAAATATGGAAATTGCAATGTGTGATATTTTTATATCTTTCGAGGTTGAAAATGGTCTAGAGAAAAGCTTGAAATTGTTGCCATTAGTGTATCATGGCAATTAATATAATTTTACTTTTTCATGTCATTATTTCATGGAAATTTGAGTTGTAGAGCAGATTTATCATAATTAAGATTGATATAAGGGAAAATTCACTGGCGTTACTTGAAGAAAAATGTAATAATTTTTTTTTTTAAGATTTTATCGCGGAAGGAATAGCCAAATAAATGGAATGTGTAAAATAAAGTTAAGGTTAGCCGTGGAAAACTACGGATTGATCTGATAATTATCTCCTATCTTTACAATTCCTTACACATGTTCCCGACGAGACGCCGGGTTTCTCTCCACCCTTCATCCTTTCCTGTCCATCCCCTATGGCGCAAATGACCTTAGCTGTCGGTCGCCTCCCCTAAAAACTACTACTACGATAAATTTGTCACTTATACCAATATTCTTATTGTGTTACAATGGTGCTCGATGTTGTTATTTTTTGGTTGGCATAAGGCAACAGCATCTACATTTAATGCTTTTTTTAATTATTTAGAGAAACTGGTGCTTCGAATCGCTAAAATGTTCGTCTTCTAAAAGTTTCTCCACGAGCTGTATGGCAAGCAATTGTTATTCTTGAAAATTATGCTGGAAGCCGTGAGTTTCAATCAAGGATCATCGTGGGCGGAAGCTTTATATCAGGAATTTTAATATCCCCAGCCCAATTAGCTTTTGTAGTATTTAGTGCTGTACACCTCATTCGTGGTATCTTGTGCGAACTTGTTCTATTTTCGTAGAATGTCTCGAAGGGAAGGTGTTATTTCATAGGTCCGTAGCAAGGTATATGATATTCTGTCACTCTCCCCTCAGCTGGAATTATACCCAAAGCCCGGCCCAGTGTCCGCGCGTGTTCGTGAAGAATGTGGCCTTCTCAGCCTCTCGCATCGATTGCCCCGCTCCGTTGCCCTCTGGTAGCTCCGGGCGTCAGTGGAATCTTTTTACTGCGGCATTCATGGCCAACAGGACGGAGTTCCATTTGGGATGCGAGATAGTCAACTGTATTGCTTTGCCCACTCCCGAGACGGAAAGGTCCTCTCTAATGCGAGCTGGCTAGGGCCACATAGCCGCATGGTTATTCTGTCGGTAGCTATGGAGGACGGATTATATAAGTGGAATTTATATGGAAGTACACCACATGGTATATTTTAAATCTTAGGATAACGACGAGTGCACTAAACATTGACGATCCGTATTATTAAGGATAGATGGGGACGATTTGGTCATTTTATCCAAATTTTATGATTACCTGCTTTGTATAAAGTGATGGCGAACTTGTAAAATGTAGCTTCCATGAAGATTTGTTATGATTATAACATTATAATGTGTAAACACTAATGTTGGAACAAGTACTAGTGGGTCGTGTTTGGTTAAATTACCAGGTTTTGAAGGTCCTGAGATGCCCTGGAGAATTTTCAAACTTATAAGCTTGAAATGTTTGATTCTAAATAAGTAATTCCTAGGCTGCCCTGGTTAAGTAATAAAATTTTCTGAATTACATTTGTGTCACCGAGAACAGTTGCACAGCAGTGGATTTCAAAAAGAAATCTCCGGATATCACCAATATCTTTATATGTACTTGCAATCTAACCTCGCCAGCTGGGTTTACAATTATTTTTGGCAATGAACATAAAAACATGTATGTTATATTGGAGGTTCATTTACGGATATTCCTAATATTTCT
Source organism: Hetaerina americana (assembly GCF_022747635.1). NCBI lineage: Eukaryota > Metazoa > Arthropoda > Insecta > Odonata > Calopterygidae > Hetaerina > Hetaerina americana. The sequence goes on from NW_027286403.1 coordinate 12,425,651, forward strand.
TCATCTTTCTCCACAAATATTTCAACAAGTAACGAAAAGGTTTTATGATGCTTTAATGAATGAACTGCGCCATTTTTTTGCAAATAAGTTTCAAGAGGGAATAGGAAATAGAAATAATCCATGGTGCCTGAGGGTTCATCGTGAGAGAAAAATGTTTTGCATATTTAGACCTGTAGTTGAAGGCAGACGTGCCCTACAATAATTTGCAGTTGTCTAGCTCGAAGTACTTTGTTTTAGTGGACGAAAGGAATGATCCTGCAAATAATAAGAAATGAAAATGTATTTATCATTAATTAATCAACCTTTATCGCGTTTTTGGGCGTGGTACTTGGGACGTGAAGTGCAGTATGGCGCTGCTAACAGTACCACTGCAATCCGCCTATTTTTCCTGTGCTTTGCATACTTCCCACGCCCAGGACGGATTCATTTTAATGGACTTGATGTTATTCGATTTGGATTGTGTGTTCCGTTCAGCTACTACGAAAATGATGGTTGGCGGTTCAAATAATGTCTTCGCCCCTTGTGCATCACCTCACCCCACGACATGGCACAGTTATTTTCTCTGAATTGGTCGAATTTTATTTTTCGCTTATAATTTTCGAATACAATGCATATGAATTACGTATAAAATACATAGTCAGTGACTTCTATTAATATTTCACAGTGATATTGATTACAGCGGCCCATGGTCGAAAAAAGTCAATTGATATTTTCTACCGACGGCTTTCATTTGATGATTCTAATCAATCCGTAGCCTAGGATTAACAATCGTCTCTCTTTTTTTGGAAGAAACCTTCCCTGTGGCAATTATGCAAACATCCGTGTGGTAAGTTGAGAGCACGTGAACTTCAATTCTGATTCTCCGGACGCAGCTATCCCATTGCCCCCCTTAACTTTGGCTTCCCCTTCCTTCAGAATATTTTGTTGGCATTTTTTGGACATACCTTTCCGGTTTAGGCGAAAAATATCTACTGCATTAGTTTTTTACCTTCCGTCATGTATTGAAACGACAGATAATGTTCACAGAGTTACAGCGATGCCGTGTACCCTAAGCGAAATTATGGCTTCATTAGCTGTAGCACTATTGCTTCATTCGAAGGAACCTCACTTGCTACTACTGGTTTTTTTGTGTCGTAAATGGAGAAGTGCATGCATTAACCCGAGGAACTCTCGTCAATTTTATAAAATTTTATGCCAATTCAAACGCATTTGTTTGAATTCTTTGTACGTAACAGTCCGCCGCGACACTTCATTTGGCCCTCCATCCACCTCAGGATTTGACACTATTATTCTAGGCGTGAATTTTTTTATTTATATGCTCAAGATAACGAACAATCTTCCTTAGTCGGCTGCCGTAATCAAAGATTTGCAATATCAGAAAATTGCAGAAATTAACGCTAAATAGTCTCTATGTAATTACTTTACTCAACAAAGGAATTTCTATGATTGTTTATAGACTCCAGTTACTTGTGAATTTTACTTTCCTTAATTAGTGCTATTGAAATGCCAATGAAAATTATGCTTCAATCACTTGAGTATTTGTAGGGAACCATCCTGTTGTCAAACCACTACTGCGTGTTGTTGCCTAAATGATTTCGTGAGCAGTTTAGTTTTCTTATCGGTCAATGCCTTAAAATAAATATGATTTTAGGAGTGTGCAAAAATTACATTCATTTGCTTGATTGCCTAAATACTCCTGAACTTTAAAATTTATCATTGGTGTGGCAGAAAAATCACATTTTCATTCCTGTTAACACTACGTTTAGCTTTCAACTGTCGTTTCCAAAGCAAATGTTGAAATTCCTCTTCGACTTCATCGATTAATATTTTCACTATTGGTTTCACAGAAAGAATTGCATTTGCCATCAGATTCATCGATACATTCTTCTTCTTATTTTCTACTCAAACCATCGTGGTCTAAAAGAACATTATATTTCATTATTCGCAATTCCTGTGGTCCTTCGTCTGGAGCAGGAAGCATAGCTGAAATATTGGCGAGTGCGGTGTGGAATTATGTGTACGTCTGAGTCCTCTGGGCTTATGGGAGAGAAAGGGAAAAGGAAAAGAGATAACAAAATCATATCTGTTCTCTAGTAACCAAGCCGCCTACTACCTCGTAAGTGTTAACCAATTTATCTGTACTCTTCGGCAGTCGCATCCTACTGACGTGTCTAAGTAGTGAGTCCCATAAAAAAATGTGTTGTGGAAATGGGCATTAAATAGAAAGAAATGCGTGACTAACTTAAACTTAAAATTAACATAATTAAAATCAGCAGTGAAGGTAGAGAGAGGCCAACGTTCAAGGAGTAATCGTGCTAGTGATATATTTGGAAGTGCCTAATCGGAAGTCTCCTAAGCATTGATGGCAATGCTAGATGCAAGTGGGTAATTGACGAATTTAAGAGTGTGTTATTGAAGTGGTATGGGAATAAATGATAACCCATGCACATCAGTGCAAAACGGATTGTGGTAATATTGCATTATAATGGGAATTTGAAAACAACATTGCATGGGACCAGCGATTGGCCGTATCTACTGTGGCATTCAAATGATTAACATGGCAAGATATCTTACTTTGGTCATTACGCGTATAGGTGTATCAAGTAGTATTACACAGATTATGAAAGCTTATTGTATTCACCATATGCACGACGCGGAAGTACTGGCGTGCGTTTTACTCCTGTGGATTTTAAGTTAAGAAAAACCGTGAAAAGGGCCTGAAAAACTAGAATAGTAGGTCACATTTCGGCCATCATAATTGGAACCTTTGTGCTTGAGACGACGAAGAATCCATCGTAAAGAAAAGACTCTACATATTCCCAGTGCTTGAATTGTGTATGCGTTTCCAGAGCCTGTATCGCGATTCCTCGTTTTAAAAATTTATTTCATGAAACTTTATAGACTCCGGTAAAACGAGTAAACAAATAATGATTGAAAACTCCATGAAAGTGTTCAAAGTACATCATGCTCTTATCACATACTAAACACGTGTTCACTATGTGTACTACGATGAGCGATTGTATTGGTGTTGTAGAACCATTGTTAGAACTTATTATAATCCCTAATAAATGTCAATGTAAGAAAACACATGCTCTGCGAAATCTGTAGGCCCACTTTGGTTGACATTTACATGTCTGGGCACTTATGAGAAACCTGGCAGCAATGTAAAACTATCAATTAAAGTAGGTGCCCAGAATTCGATTCTGGAAATTCTAATTTCAATAATGAATTTCATGCCAAAAGTGTCGGTGAAATAAACCAAAATGGAGTTGGAATGGAAACAGTCAAAAGCTTTCTGTCTACACGGTTTTATTTTGAATATGGGTAGTTGAATGTAGTTCCAGCGTGGACCTATTAAATTTCTTTAAATTCTCCAATGTGAAAACACAGCACTGTTTTTCGTTTCCCAAAGAAATAACACACGGAGTCGGAATTCGAAATTCATTTAACAAGTTGGATGTATTTTCCATCCGAGTAAATATCTAACATTGCGAATGGGTTGCTCTTATGGAAATAAAAATATTTTTGGCTAAGAATGTAAATACGACGCATTTAATTCGTGGATGCCAAGAGATCTATCGACCGAACGTACTAGAAATTTCTACTGTAGGTTTAAAAGATTTTACTGACCCAATATTCTGTTAAAATTAGCGTTTGTGTGGAATTATTTCTCCTAACAATAAATAAGCTTCGCATCACAAATAAATGTTGCTATCAGGATAATCTGCATTCGGAAATGTTAGATATAGTAAGAAAACAAAATTAAGGGAAGAACTAGATTAGTTATTGGTAGAATTAAATCGATAAATTGATAATCATTGTGGTATTTTGTATTTTCCTACATGAAAAAATTTATCTTGTAGATATCCCGAAAGTAAGACTAAACCGTGCCTTGGTTTGTAATGACCTAAAGGTCACCTCAGAGGGTATAAGGTCTCGCTGTAAGCTCACTTCTGCTGATCTGACATATCTACGGTAATAGTTATCAGTGTTGTACCACTGTTCGTATTTGTTGGTTGCAGTGTACTGTTAATGTGCCTTGTAATATGCTATTTTCCAGATAACATATATTGCGGATATCGATCTAAACGAAAAAAATGCCCGTACTCTATTCTTTGCAGCTTCCTTTTTGTACTTTTCACAGCTGCTATTTATTTATTTGGGTAATCGAGGAAACCTGTCAAGTTCAGGGTTTTGCAATTTTGTATGAAATCCCGGGAACAATCTGGGAATTTATGGAAAATTAATTAAAATAATATTTCTCTGTTATTTGTCCTTATCTTCAAATCTAAATTCCAATAAAATGACGAAAGAAACTAACGCTGAACTATGTGTAATCGGGAATTGATAAATGAAGTTTATTTGAATGGAAGAATTGTAATTGATGTTTACTGTGTAGAATGTATTTGGAGTGCTGTTGAATTTACCCTTTTCCACATTTTATTTCCGTTGATAAAAGCATTGCTAGGTATTTTCATGTGAAATGATCTATTCAATATGTACATATGATCTTATTTCATGTATGTATTGAACGTGAAAACATGTGCAGTGCTAGTTATTATATATGAATGATGCTGTCTGCCAAAATTTGGGAGGCTCGTGCCCGGCCTCGAGGATGACATCAAGAAATGTGCATGAAATTCTGGGAATAGAGCGATTAAAATGGTAAAATTACTTAAGCTGTTGATGCACCGAAGACAAATTTCTATCGATGGCAAGAATTCACTCTTAAAGTAGAATAGGAACTATATTACTTCATTCCCGAAGCAATATTTATGTTAAATATTTGATGTATAAATTACCTCAATACATTTGGTCAGCTTGACCGTTTTATTTTCATCTAATATGCTGGCAAAATATGATGCACGTAGCTGCAGGCGAGTCAGCAAGGATCTGAATTGTTGTTCACTTTTCCGTTAATGAAATACTTATCACGAGGCGAGTTTTGACTCAATGACCGATCATTGGATACAAGAGATTCCGCCTTGTACGTGATGGTGGCACGGTTTTGCGAAATGCGTGTATTTTATTTTTCGGAGTAGTGCAATGTATGTAATTCTTCATTATGGAGTTCTTCGCCAATCAACGCTGAAACTGTGAAACTTAAGTAGATAATACTTGGACGTAGTGCATTAATGGGGCTTAAAAGTTTAAAGTAAGGAACCTAACGGAAAAACTTTCGTGAGCTGGGAAGTCTGAAAAAAATAATGAATATTGGAATCAGGAACAAATGGACACCCTGTATGTGTTTTCCACTCTATCTATTATTATTTATCACAGGAAAATTTGTATACAAAAAATGAAATGTATGGGTGCTCTAAACACTTCATGGCCCCATGGTTCCATTTCTTGGAACATCAGCCTCGGGTTTGGGCAGCTACTGTGCGTGTCAGTGCGAATGTTTGATGTTGTACTTGTTTAGGCATAACTGCTCAGCAGGCATAACCAGGCCGATAATCCTGGCGCTTTCGGGGCTATACCTATGAAAAATGGCGAGAGAAATTACGATCACACTCTTCGGTGTGCCCGAGCCGATGCTAAAATTACCGCGTTTCCTTCTTACTTAATAAAAATAATTCAGGGAAAATTCAAAGCATTCGGTGAGCCCTGGGTTTCGAGTGGATATTTTCGAATGCTGTACTTGCACGCGTAAGTGTCCAGTTGATGTCTTCGACCGTGCCTTGAGCTCTTCGAAAAACACTCGGGCATTTCTCCTATGTTATTGCATTCGATGCTTAGCTCATATATAGATTGCTACTTGTAAGATTATCGAAAAAAATATTGAAATTGTCATCGAGCCGAAAAAAGATATTTCAGTCTCAAGAATTCCAAAAGAATAATTGCCGTTGGGCGGTGCTGAAAAGTTCAACTGTGAAAAGCTCGAAAGATGATGACTTGAAATCATCTTGCCGTATTAAGAACATTTCTGTTTTTTTTTACTGCTTTACTAGTGTTTGTAGGACACAGCGTCAGGCTAAACTAGGTGGAATTTCTCCATATTTCAAGGAATGGTGGAAGAAAAAGTTCTGCAATTCCACAATTTACAATTTATTTATCAAACGACCATGGTTTCGCTGCTGCGCAGCATCATCAGGTCTTCCCCTGGTAATGCCGCGAGGCAGCGAAACCATGATCTTGTGATATATGTTGTGAATGGAGGAGTTGCAGAGTTTTTCCTACCATTCGTTGGATTACTAGTATTTAGTATTGTCTGTTTTTTACAGTGGATAATTATGTTGATTTTTTACAAATATAATATAATTACTCTTACTATGGTAAACGAATTGAATTATGTTATATTTTTCCCTCTGATAATTGTCAAAATATGGCATATCTAATGCACGAGCTGTTCGGGATATATATGCGATTGTTGTACATGAGTCAAATGCTAAGATTGTATGAAATTCTGCGTTGGTACTTGAAAGCCTTACTGTAGTGAGTACCTTCTGACATTCCTGTTTAATGGTACGCTAGCTCTAATGGACCTTTTGGATCCTGATGAAAGACTCGGGTCTAAGATAAGTTAATGCACTCGAAATGTGAATGAGTTGTCGATGTTATTGACCACACTAAATGACCATCGCTCCTTCCAAGACCAATATCCGTGAATTAAAAATGCCAGTGTACGTGGAATGATAATGCGTTTTCACTCTTCGACATTCTCGACTACCTGCGTTAGTTTTTTTGTAATCGGGGAGAGAGGCTATATTCCCCCAAGACCTCTCCGGCTGAAAACAGAGGGGGCACACATTGGAACAAGTTATTGCCCTAAGCGAGAGATCCTCTGGAAACATACCCCCAAAGTTATCAGTATGGCTCTATTCTGAAATATTCTCAAGTGTCCATTTTTCTGCCATGTTATTAAATTAGAGACGTTTCATAAAATCCTGTTAAAAATTACGGGTTTCATTGGGCTGCGAGCGCTAGCTGTAGGGGAAGGGTTTGGCCAAACTCTTTTATGTAAAAGTATTCCGTTTTCTTGATAATTTTGGATGAAATACGTTGTAATAAAGATATCAGGAGTTAGTAGAGCGTGTTTTCCACCCGAGTATAATAAAATTAACTCTGGAAAAAGTCGCCAAGCCACGCATTACACGACGAAGAACTAAAACTCGTATGGTCTCCGTCAATACGCAGAATCCTCCGTCAAGTTTTTTAAGAGGTCTCCGAAGGTTTTCCTTTTTCCACAATTGCCGTTACATTGAACTTTCATGTAGAACTTATTACGTTAAATTTAATTAAACTGGAGATATAGTCAGGAATTCCCGTCAGATTTCGACATCTGGAGAACATAAGTACGGTTAGGAATTTGTTGATGTGGAAATGAAATGATACGGAGGCTCCCTTCCAAACATATCGCAGATCATGTTTTCCTTCCAATACGAAGAAACAGCCAGGAATCAAGCTGAAGGTTGGCGTGATAAACGATGTTAGAGCCCACGTAGTTTTATGCCCGCGGGCGTGTTAAATGCACATATTCGAATTTGGCGGGGGGGGGGGCAGTTTCTTTCCAGATGCCACTGTGGTGTCTTAGGAAGACCTGGTGGCCGAAAAATCACACCGTTTATGTGCAGCCAATGGCGCCCAATCAGAATAGTGAATCAAAGGATTTTCAAGTTTCGTAGGTTTTCGATCGAATCATTTCGAATCATTCACAGCCATTTCTTATGTTGTGTTGAAATCGTTTGCGGTTGAGGTCGGATGCCTTTATTCTTGGTGCCATAAGGTTACCTAACGTAAAATTAGAATTATTTCCCATCCGTGTCTCCATTTTAACCAAGTTCCCGGAGCTATCTAACACGGTATTGAAATCGGAGACGCTTAGCCAGTTGAACCGTTCATGTGGTGGACTGTAAATTTGACGATTCATTCTAAAAATTAAATATAAATTGGAGTGAGGAAGTTTAATCGTAAAAAAACTTTCCTCACATTGCGGGAGATAATCTTCCGTCTTGGGATGAAGGAATTTGGAAGTAGTAGAATGCGTCGTCAATTTCGTATTCAATGATTTTTTTGAAAGACTTAACACAAATTTTTGTTCTTGTTTGTTTTTTTGCACTAACCTCAATTTTAACCACTCGACTGGTCGCATTCGTTGTTTTTATTCACCAGTGTAATATTTGGTGCTTGTTAAGGGAGAAGATGTTTTCCCATCGATAAATTCCTATTCTTCTCATTTTTCCGGGAGTCAATTTAATTGTTTCATTGTTGAGAAATAGTTCACATCACTTAGTATCTAAAGGTGCCTTTTGTTCGATGAGCTACTCATTTTACTCCGATTTTCCGGTCGACACCATTAAGCTATTCCCGTTTGATGTGATTACACGGCGTGCCAGTAGGCCGAGGACCTCGGCAATCCCCTTATTCTCTCACGCCTATAAATGCAAACGACCACTTAAGACATAATTGGTACTGTATCAATGAAGGACATACGACTCTGGGTGTGTTCCGATATCGGTTTACTTTGAATTTTCCAAATGACTCTTCGTCTGTCCCTCGCTTTTGTAAAAGGTTGTCTTATTCGCATTCATTCTGTGATTTTTATTCGTCCTGTTGTTTTATAAGTCCATTAATGGTGACATTAAGCATATATTGAATGATATGAGACCACCTAGGTTTAGTTTCCACAAGGCATTTCGGCTGTCTTTTTTTAGTTTAATGCATTTTGTACATCTGCAGAAGCTTGCGGTAAATATCTATTTTTTATGTTTTCAGGAGGTTAGCTTCGAATTGTCTTTCGAAGTGTGTCGTAATTCGTACAGCTATGTGACTCCCTTGAATGTCTTTCCCGGCAATATCATTCTGAAGTATAGTTAGTTGCTTTCTTGTTATCCACTCCGAAATTCGGTACTCTGTCCCCCTTTTTTAATCATCTTATCTCGACCTGGAATTTGGAATGAATAGCTACATTTTTTCTTTAACTTGAACGTATAAATGTCACTGTTTTCCAGTTTGGAATTCTTGATTTCTTTCAAATGGGGATTCACTCAAAGAAATGTGGTGTTCGTCATAGCGTTTGCGTTTGGAACATGAATGATTCTTCATCTATAATTAACAAACAAATATTTCAATCGTCCTCCAAATATTGTGTAACGCTCTGAGGATCAAAATAAACGAAGGCAACAAAATGTATCCCTAAAATATAATAAAAACTTTGTTGCAATTCTCCACAGTTTAAACTTTATTTCGACCGTGGTTTCGATACACTGTATTATCATCGGGTGAGGAAAGAGGAAATATAATTAACTAGCCCGCACACATTATCTCTTGTTTAATTATTTTTCTCCTTTTCGTATTATTGCACAAAAATTATTAGAAATGAGTACGTTCATGACACTATTGTTGCCATCACTTTCCGAAAATTTGCTATCATCTTAAAAGATTACCATTATTGTCATAGCTTTACGACCACGCACAGGAAAAATGAAAATCAAACCGGACATCGAAGAAGAGTTCGGTAGAATGGGATGCCTCATCACATGATGCTCAAATTTGAGCATTGCGGGAATTGAGCAGGGAAATGAGAGCATTGCGGGACCTTCCAAGTTCAACGTGAATTGACAAACGAGCTAACTTTCCTTCACAAATGGAATTAAGAAAAAATTTTCAAATATGTTTCTTTGTGGTCAAAGAAGTGTTTTCCGGGAATTTTGGCATGCTATGGAATGTTGAAGACTGTCGGAGGAGTGAATATTAGCCAGGCGTGACATGAGAAGAAAGGAATAGGCCTGCTGATCGGAATAAAGTCAGACAGGAAGTGTTCGTTTTGAAGAATCGTTTATTCGTGGTATACGATGTTACTTTATGTCTTATTAGGTGAGGCATGTAAATGTCAAGTGTTGTCCAAAATCTACCATGATCGATAGACTACCGTTTTCATAAAATATATTGTTTTTGCAAGGTAAACGATTTTTTTTATTTGAAAAATATTCAATATAAGTTTGCATTTGCTGTATATTTACTCGTGTGAAACCTTGGGCGTCTTAAATGGACGGCCCCATTCGTGCGCACCGCGAATTATTTTTCAGCGGTTTAGGTTCTCTGTTTCATTGTGTTGCGCCTAATCGTATCCATGTATTAATATACCAAAATTCCTGATGATGAGATCAAAATATAAACCTGCATGCAGTTTATGGCAGGTCATTTTCTTCCTCTCAAGTGTTAGTGGGACTAGAGTGCGAATAAATAAAAGGAATATGCCGCGGGAAGCGTTAAACTGCAACAAGGGTGAACGCATAGTCTTTCTCCGGAGAGCCATATAGCATCTCCCTGGGTAGCTAGTTTTAGTTTTATCTTCGAGAATCGGCTCGCGGCGACCCTTCCCAATCTACGGATTTGAGATGCTCTCTCTCTCAAACCAAAGAAGGCTGGATCTTCGTGCCCCTGCAACGAGCCTCCCCCGCCGCTCGGGGCGACCGGCGTCCCACCGCCGTCCGGCGGGGCGCCGGCCGGCGAGGCGAACGTAGGTGTGGCTCCTCCACCCGGCGGCCGGGATACGCCCCGCTTGCTGCGCCCGCTCTAATCGCCATCCCCTCTCTCACCCCTCGCAGGTATGGCCGAGTGCAGAGCGTCAAGTTGCTGCCACGGGGTCACCCGTCTGGTCAGCACCACTCGTCATCGCATCACGGGGGCGGTCACCACCACCACGGAGGTGGCAAGAGTGGGGCGGACGAAGACTCTGGGGGCCCCGGAGGCGGCGGGGGCGGTATGTGTGCGACGGTGGCTTTTATGGACATCAAATCGGCCGCCAAGGCCCACGATGCGGAACATTCTCTTGAGGACCGCTCTTTGACGACCGAGTATTACGAACCCCCCGCCCCGCCGTCTCACCTGCCGCCGACGGCCATCCACGTTCACGAGAGAGCGGAGGACGTGCTGCGGGGCGGGGGCCCTTCCGGTGGGGGCGGTGTGGGGGTGGGTAGTGTAGTGGGGGCCGGTGGCCCCGTGGGTGGTGGAAGTGTGGGGGCGGTGGGTGGCGGCGGCGTCGGCGTTGGACCCGCGGGGGTCGGCGGGGGCTCCGGCACCTCTTCTGGACTATATGCCCCTAGATCTCCGAGGTTTCCGCACGGGTAAGTTTCCAATCCATCCCTCAAAAGAGCGGTGCGGGGGGCGCGCGCGCGCCTCCCCACGCTTGCTGTCCGTCGGATAGATAAAAGTGATCCATACGCGCTGCTCTCCTGCTGATTGCTGGCTGCACTTTTTGGGGATGCGCTGGTGATGGCCTTTGGTCCACTTGCACGGTTGTAACCCCATCTATTTGCAGCTGTCCCATTGGTTTATGATCTGAGTATATATTTGTTTGCATTAAATGTTTGATGAAGATTGCTCAATCCATTTATTTCATGTCTAATTCTGTCATCAGCTCTTGTAAATGTTTATTCGGTGTTGATACATTGTGTTTTGTGTGTATTAAAATTAATCAGTGATTATTCCATTGAAGTTGTTCACCCATGTGTTTTTGTGTGCCAATAACGGTCACCGTAAATACGTAAGAGTTGAAAATGTATTACATGTGTTTACCTGTGACACAACAATTGTGTAAGGCAACTGATGAATCTCTGTTAATGATAATCTTAAAAATATTAAGGCGCAGTTTGTCACATCATGAGTGTTTTGTATTGCCATCATGTTCTCTGGCGTATTTGGTGTACAATAGTGGATGATGAAATATTGATTTCCTCGCAAGAGTTTATGTGCCTATCATTGAAGATGAAGATTGGATCATTTTACCTCGGAAGAAGCAAACACAATTTTAAAAATGGTGATGATGGAGTGGGTGATCATTATGCTGAAGTGTTTTCTCGGAATAGCTGTAATGAACAGTATTGCATGTTCCCCACGAGGCGAGAATTTCAGTCATTCTAATGCTGTATCATTTTCTAAGCAATTTTTATTCCTTTCTTATTATAGTCACTGATGGGCATCTAAACATTTTTAATTCCAGTATTGTGTCAAACGCAATTTTTTCCGCTTAATAATATTTTTTGTCGTCCAGAAAGAAAAACGAGCTGGGAGATATCCTCCCTAAAGAATACTTATTGTTTATGAATTTGTAAATTTTTGAAACTGCTCACCCGTGGCTTTTATTCTCGCCCCCGGGTGAGCCGTCGTAATTCGTGCCAACTTGGAGTCACAAAAATTGCTCGTCCCCCAGGATACAGTGTTGGATTAAGTGTGGACGTTAGTGATGACGACGCCAGATGGGTGCACAGACGTCCGTGGGGTGGGGTAGATAATCAAATTTGTCATATCAGTGTTGTCGCACTGTGTGGTGTCCGGGAATACAGTGATGGATTACAGTGTTGGATTACAGTGGCTGGAATACGTGGTGTTCATGTCCAAGTGTCCCTCCTTGACCACGCCCACTTATGCCAAGTGGTTTCCAGCTGTGTTTCAATCTAGCGCTTTAAAGAAAAAAAAGAGAGAGAGAGGAAAAAAAATATATATATATTTATATATATTCATATATGCTCGGTGATGAGCCATCATCGCTCACGAAAGATGTTCGCTCGAAACGGTGTCTCCGTGTGTGCTGCGCTGTGCAATCCACAGAAAGCGTGTGTGTTCTTGTGTCCTATTTGGGGGGGCGGCTGTCAATGTCGACGGGAAGGCGGGCGGGCGGGTGGTCGAGTGGGAGGGCGGGCGGGTGGGGGGCGGAGGTTTGGCGATGATGATCGGGGGTGGGGATGAGGAGAGGGGGCGGGTGGAGGCGTTAGCGGACGGACCGACACTCACGGATGGACGGACGCGGCAGGCACAGCCACCGGGGCCGGTCCAATCTCTCGCCCCCATAATGGGCGGCTCACAAGGTTTGGTTACGGGATTGCTGCATTGCTGCCTATTTCCCTTCATGGAGGGAGGGATGGGGTTATTCATTGTCGTGGACACGTAGGCGTGGAACCCTCCCCGAGGCGGGTATTTTCACTTGGTGCGTCGCCGGTGCGCCCCTCCCTCGGCTTGGGTTCTGCGCCTTGTCCGGCCCTAAACTCCCAGTCGTTTGATCCATTGCAGCCACGCAAAATGCGTTGAGCATATAAGCCAATTTTGATGTATAAAAGGTGTTTTATGTTAACATGTAGATCCAAATAGTTTTGGCAAGGCGCTGTTTATAAAAGGCTTCAAAATCGGCCTTTGAATATCCAATTTGATTGCGCTAGTATTTTTTATCTATAATTATATTTGTATATGACCATGGGCGTTACCAGGTTTGTGTGCTGGCGAGCTTATGACTAAGCTATCTAAGCTAAAGTCTCCCTGTATCAGAGACTAGTTTATTTATAAAATGTATGTTACTCACCCTCGTTGGAATCAATTTCTTCCAGTGTGAAGTATTTGTAAGAAAAGTTTGTGCATGCCTTTTACTACTCCTGCTAACGCCCTTGGATCCCACAGGTTTCTGGAAATAGTTAAAATAGTATTTGCGATTGTGATATTTATTGACTCACAGTTTTGTAAATTTCAATAATTTCCCCATTACTGCTCTCTTTTGTAGATATATTTCAGTTTCGTCCTTATTTTCAGGTCTTTTTTAGTTTCCGTGCAGATCCACATTTTCGCAGCGTACTTTAGTGCCGTACATTTTGAGCAGGCCATTTATTTTTTGCCTCGCTACTTCGTCACCAAAGCCTTCTTATGATATTTTTGGAACGCATTGGTCGCTGGTATTATTTGGTTCTTACGGGTCAAAACCGGATTAATATTATAAGCCCTGATGTTTTGACCTTGGGGTTTTTATGGGAATGGGAAATGTCGTCAAAATTATTTTTCAGACGAATTATAAATCTATGGTATCTCCCTTGTGCTGGACAGTGCCCTTTGATCCGTCTATTTTTTATGGAAGAGAGCCAGTGGTGGCCATTCCACGTTGGTTATTTTTTGGTTGGTGATTTATTTGTTACGGATCAAAATGCTCTGATTCAGTCTTAGAAGGCGAAAACAGTAGCCTATGTTGTATTGATCCTATTTGATGAAATGAGTAAGTTTTTCTACCATTTTAAATTCCAGCGTTTATCTTGGGCCTCCTCGTATTGTTTTAGTTTCCATATAAACGCGATACTCAATACGTAATGGTTGTTAGCTTCCAAACAAACCCATCTATGAAAAGGAGATAATCAGTAATGGTAATGATGAAGTTGGGGGAGTCTATATATTGCGTATTATTGTTTGAAAGGAGTTGGTTTTGCACTAGGATAATGAAAAATATTTTGAGGGAAATACATCGGTCTATAGCACTCGGCATGGAACGCTTTCCTTGCTTTTAGGATTTACATATTAGAATAAAGTGCAGGCTTGATTAAAAAACCCCTATGGCAATTCCACGAGACGAGAATTGGTTCAATCTTCGCATTGGGAATAGCTCTGTTCCGTCTCCTTTTCTTAAAAAATATTTTGGTTGCGGTTTGGTAAGGTCGTTCATTTTAGGCGTATCAGCAAGTTAAGCTCGGACAGATTTAACATAACTCTCACTCAGTGACCACCACTTGAATTTATTAAATGTTTCAAGGTTAACATCCAGTTAGATGCAATATTTACGCATAAGGAATCAGCTAAATACATTGATGGATATGAGTGCTATTTTTAGCATGGTAAATATAATTATAATTTCTGTAGAGAAAAGGCAAAATACAGGGAATGATGAAGGCGTTTTGAGTTCTAAATGAATAAATAATTTGATTTCACGTAATACGCAAATATTTTTAAAACTGGTGGATGTCCCGCCATGTAAAAACATGGTATGATTTTGCTCGACTTTAGTATATTTACCTAAGAACGTACATCATGGTCAATCTTTCATCAAGTCTACTCTGTTCTTGATTGTTACCATAAATGGACGTGATATTAGGTAGTGAAGTTTATTGATGCAGAGAAGTTTTCGTTTAAGGCTCGGCCTTATAATGGGACTCTTTCTCCAATGCAGGTCAATATAGGGTGGGGCTGTCTTGCGTGTTTGGAGAGGTTACAGGTTACTTAGTTGTATTGTAATGCCTGGCCAAAATTATAGTACATATCCTCACAGCTGAGGTACATTATCCTGCTGTAATACTCCCAACGGTCGTATCCACACCAATCTCACCAAATTGAAGTTGACCCAACCAAAATTTATCTTTGAAATCGATCACACTAACAACCGTCTCAGATAACCATCTCCTAGTACGCCTAAGTATATTCACAATAATTTGAATCAAGAATTGCAATCCGAAAGCCATTTTAGTGAAGCAGTGGTAGGTTTGTTATTTGGTCCGAGTCGTATGCAACTGGGTCTAAAGGAAGCAATAGCATACCCTTAAGAAGTGAACACCCGGTTAAACATATTAAAATTAATGTAATCGAAACACGTCGCGTAAAAAATTGACCAAATATTTTCGCCAACAGATTAGTGGACTTGATTTTATTCTTTTGGTCGCTCTCCTTTGACGAAGGAACTTACAAGAAATCCAGTAAAGATTTTCTTTAAATTTTTCATTTCAATTACGAAAGCGGCTTCGTATCGTTAAGATGTACCTTCCTTCGTCTCGTTTCCAAGTTTCAGCGTGGACATCGCCGTCGCCCTCAAGGAACGAGTAAGTCGCGAGCCACGCTTTAACACTGGTTTTCCTGACGAAGCAAGAGAAGCTAGGTGCTTGGTGTGGAAGAAAATGCCGTGGGGACAACGTACCAAGGGGGGAGGGCGGGTCAGACTTTGTCCCAGAAACCATTTAACGAATGATGGACGCCTCGTGGATGCCAATATTTCTACTTGTCTCCAAATGAACGCAGCTGCTTCCGTGTGAATATTTTTTCTGTTATATCTTGTGAATGAAAACCATCGTTCGGGAAACGTATTCAATATTAATCGCATGCATTTTATTTCATGCACCTAGGAATGATGCTCTTGATGAAGGGATGATTTTTTTCTCCAAAATCCCGGCTTGGATTCAATACCTTGCCATCAGATTTCCTAGGGCCAGAGCTGACGGCGTTCACTCAACTTCACTGACTCAATTTGGAGAGGGGAACCGAGATTAATTGATTCTCATAATCAAATGTGTTTTGAAGGATGAATCTGATTTATTATATTTTCCCGTTTGTTTTCCTATTATATTTTCTATTTCTCCTGCGTTTCTATTTCACGATATCGTGCTGCGCATAGCCTGAAATTTAAAATAAATTGAGTTAAGTGTGACTCCTTGCAACTGAGGAATATTCATGAATAAAATACCGCTTTTTAGTTTTTTTTTAATTTTAAAAAGTTTACCTATTCTTAATAAAATTGTGAAAAACGAAATTGGCATTTACATTTTGAATCCCTTTATTTCAGTTTTCATCAGTCCATACAGGAGAGTCGAGTTATATTTTAGCGAGTGAATATCGATTGATTAAGTCGTGCTAATGTGTACGTTCACGTGCCTCGCAGGATCTTAGACATTAGACGAATTCTATTTCCTCTTTGGAATAATTTTAGTATAGTGTTAAGAGTAGTCTGCCGGTCAAGGTAGGATTCTCATGGTTTAAGCGACACACTTATTAACCCTGCCTCGAACGATATCCAACACTCAAGCACCCTGCATTATTATAAACCATTCAACTCCACGTACTGCCTGCCTCCGTCCCTTCAGCTCAGCATGTAAATCATTTTCCTCCCTGTACCTCGACTACTCAACATTTAGCCATCAGTCTTCAACATTCCATCGCCACTATTTCCCCTGCATCCATTTTTCCTGCCACTTTTGAATTTTTCATACCTTCTTTTCTTTTATCCTTAAACTTTCCGCCCATTTCACTGTTTCCGCCCAAAAATTTACCATGAATTCGATAAATGGCACACCGTGCCAATTTCTAACGAATACATATTTTAATTGTGGAAATGTATTATAATAGTGCATGGTGTTGAGTCACTATGAATAGTTCAGGTTATCCTGAATTAAGAACATTTTAATAATATTGCGGTAAAGTTAATTAGTTGTAGTAATTGTGGCATAGTGCAAGGTCTCGTGCGTCGTATTTCTTTTTTGACATTATCCTTTTAAAAGTCCAACCGTCGTAAAATTTACAATACTTGATGGTTTACGCAGGCAAATGATTATTTGGCGATTTGAAATTCAAATAATTGATTATTTTATGTCGTAAATTTTGATTACTTCAATATTTTACCCAAACTACTTTTATAATATTTAATTATTACGCCAAGGAAAGGTTAACATATTGTGATTTAATTGGGATCTTTACTAAGGGCTATTTTCCAATTTTAAGCCCAGAAACTCTAACATTGTTCCGTGTTTGGGAAGAGCAAATAACTCTATGGAGACTGATAAGTAGGCTGAGAACCTTAACGTCATTTATTTAAAAGAAATTGCTTTTCCCAGTATTAGGAAGGAATGGTAAGTTTTGTGATGGAAAAGATTTATTTTTTATTGGTAGGACGGGCTGAATTGATCCATTGTGTCTAATGCGCGAGTCTTAGGGGCCTTATTAACTAATCAGATTTCCCTGCCAAGGTTTTCCAGTATTTTTCGGCAGCGTTCTACTTCACTGACGAGTATAGCATCGCATTAGAATGAAAATCCCTGTCATTTGTTTTTCAGCTGGCGAATTTAGAACCACGTTTAACATCAGATTGAAATTCGCTGTCATTTTTTTCCGGCTGGCGAGTCGAGGACCACGTTTAACATTCGATTGAAATTCGCGGTCATTTGTTTTCCGTTCCTCTACAATCGGAAATGCTTACCATATGTATGCGCAGTCCGTTCGTGTCCATTCCCTTACCATTCCAATGAGTTTTCTCACCTCGCAGACACCCAGCAGGCAAAGTATGTGATAAATGCTGAGGGGCATTGCTTCTGAAAGTGTTGATATTAGGTCTACCTTTTTGTTGTTGCATTGGCGATAGTGTCGCTAAATTCGAGTTAAAACTCTAGAACCCCGTGGAAGTTGGTAGTTACTAATCGAGGCGGGACACGAAATTTGAATAGAGGTAGAGAAATGTTGATTTGATGATGGTATAATATTTTGCGTCTTTTAGAAACTGTAATGGCGAGATTTGCTCACCAAAATTTGTGTTCAATCGGTTGTGACGGTCAGTGTAATTTTTTACCCTGTCAAGGGTAAGACGAGTAAACGTTAAAGATAATAATAAATGTAAAACAGGCTTATCCCAATTACGGTATCTGTGAGACGTACCTTATCTCCAACCACCTTAGTTTAAGCTACAGTGGCGGCACAACATTTGACTCGTTCGTGAAAATATGGTATAATAGCCCGTAACGTATTGATAGGAAGTTTCCGTAGCTTTGATAGGACGTTTCTGTAGCTTGCTCTGAGGTACAGTGATAGATATTTTTTGTTTGCTGCAGCCCATATGTCAGAAAGATAGCGAAGCACTATAATGCTGGAATATTTCGATGTCCTTCATGACAATGGGCCCGACGGGCAGGTGCGAAGCGATCTCCAAGAACTTCACTCCTAAGACGCCGAGATTGAACACACCGTTTCCCGTGGGACTAGTCATTACCCGCTACTTCCCATTGCCGTGGCCGAAGTCAAGCTCCAGTGCCGGGACATGGCAAACGCGCCCTTTCCGCTCCAATGAGGGGTGGGCCCCCCGAACTTGCCTCCCCTCCTTTCCCCAATCCACCGTCTTACTTCCCCTATTTCTCTTTCCCTTCCCCCTCAGCATCCTTTCTCCGTCCCTTCTTCTCAGCTCGCCTCCCCCCATATACAGCTACTCCCCCTCTCCCACTCTGCAAACAACCCCGTCCCAGCAACCTTCTTCCCCTCCTCCCTCCCCTCCGCCCTTCACTTCCCCTCATCTCGTTTTCCGTGTTTGGCCCCGCCTGCCTCAGTCTTTCGGCGTGGGAATGGGTGAGGCTGTACCCTCGCGCAGTGCCCCCATTTATTCGTCTTTCATAATCATTTCACGTTTGCCGTACAAGTTGTATTATAGATTCTTTCTCTTAGTTATCGTGGTGTCGTTAATATTAATTCTAATTGAACGTAAGGGATAACATTTGTAGCCTCTTTGTAGTGTTTGCAGTTAATTTAAATTGTCGAAGTAAAAATCGATAAGAAATTTGTCAAGTTAGCCTCCTCCGATCTTTGCATTAGTAGCGCGATATTATGTAAGTGCACTTCCAACATACTTTGTGTAAATTAGTGCTTGTAAGAGTACATTTAATTACTCGAGCAGCTGAAGTTCTTCGCTCTGCACGAGAACTAGCCTCGCGCGGGGTGCCTCCTCAGAGAAAGCAGCGTTTGGCTACTTCCGCGAAGCGGCTCGCTGGGGTGATTCAAGGATGGTATATATGGGCTTCTGTTGGAATGTATTTCGTCAGGTATTCTATGGTGTCTTATGATTGGTCGTTTGTTAGATGCAATGCGGAAGAACAAAGTAGTTTGAAGTAATGCAGCTAGTTATTTCTCATGGGAATGTGTAAATGCATCGTAATGTAATCGTAATCGAGTCATTTCTCATGCTCTGGTGCTTTGTCTGGACAAAATAGATGATAATAGGTAGATGTAATGTTTTCAATGTGTAAATACCTATTATTAGAGCCCATTTTTCTCTTCAAAAGAACAAGAACAGCTTGAAAATAAAAGCAATCGCGTGCCTAACTTAGGTCTCCTTAATAATAATGTGAGGCTTATCGTTGCCCACCTTTCCGTTGACAAAATGAAAGAAGATTAAAATGCACGCCACTTGGAAATTTTTTTTTATCACATGGGTGTCAAGTATTGTTTTATCACCCATATTACATTTACCGTAATACTCGATGGATGATGGTTGTTGAAGGGGGAATGCCGATTGCCGCATTTGCCTGTTGTTGCAGTGGCAACCCTTTTTCCAGTGTCCATTCCTTTTTCGAGTTTCATTTTGATTCGCAATATTCTTATTTGAAAATCAGTTAGCTTATTTAAATGTGTAGGATCTTGTTTGGAAAACGTTGTGTTGTATTTTAGCTGTGAATACCCTAGAAAATGACATTTTAAAAATTCTGTGTAAATAAATGTGATGTTGAAGGTTGTATGGAGTGTTTTGCCTATATGAGGTGTAAACACGAAAGATATTTCCTATTGTGGGTGTTGTTGTCTTCATTGTCATAGTTTGTAGTGGATTACACGATTTTTTTAGTTTTGATCCTAAGATTTCCGTGGCGTAGTTCCTTCCGAGGTAACCTCTCGGGCAATGGCCAAATATGGACATATGGCACACAAATTCTTTCTAATACTTTTCTAAAAGCTGATATATTCCTCATGGGACAAGGTGTGAGCGTTTAGTGTCTGCGCCGCGACCACCACACCTGTTTTGCAAATATTTTCGCCATTCAGTGCCTTATGATGAAAGGCGTGCGTTTATTTCGGGAGTTAACGCTAAACTTGGAGTAGCGGTTGGTGATCGTCATTGCCGCGGTGTTGTCGGCGTTAATCCTGGAGGCGCGGCGGACTAATCTCGACTTAAACTGCGCTCCTTATACCCAATAAACAGGAAGGCTGACTGATTGGCCCGGCTTGGATGGCATTCCCGAGTGCTTATTCGTCGTCATCTCTACCTTCTCTTTTTTCCCCATCGTCCTCTCCGTCCCTGAATTGCGCTCACGTTCCTATCCCACAACCCTCGCTGCTTTTGCCTTTCTCCCCTCCTTGCAAGGCCCCAACCTATTCCTTCCCCAACTCTCCCCCCTTCCTACTTCCCCCTTAGCTTTCCCCGCCCCTTGGCCATCCTCACCCCCAGGCCGTCTGCGCCCCCTTCCCCATCCCTCCTCAATCGTTCCGCTGTGCGCATGTCGGGGTGGGTGCCTTCCCGATTGTACGTCACACGAACACCCGCCCGCCTGCTCTTCCTCCTCCCGGAGGGATGGGGAAGCTACATTCACTCAAGGGTCGAAATCGTCATGACTCTTTCGAATGGTCATGCGTAATTTCTTTGTCGAGGGCTATAAAATTAAGTATCGTTGTTTTCGTGATCGTCGGCAAGTTCTTGTTTCGATCATGTAGGTTTTTTCGGTGTATAAACGTTGGTAGCATGTTTTCATCCTCCTAATTACCTTCTCGGCGATCGGCAATAAGGGAGGCTGCGCCTGAAATTTCCGGGGAGAGGGTTATTGAATGGTGTCTGGCGAAATTATTTTCTGAGGGGCTGTGGGGGGGGGGGTGCAAAGTTGTTAGGGTTTTTGATCGGTTCTCAAAGTAGAATTTTAAGCACCAATGGGTAGAATGAGTTTCAGATATCCGATATTAGCCACCATTAAGAAGGGAATGACGCTTCATCTGGTCTTGTAAACATTTTTAACTTCGGATTCCCTGTTACAGTACTAATTGCATGCTCCCGTAAATTCCAGGTGGGAACAAGGATGTGTGAAGTTTTTTTCGGAGAGGGCTGTTGTGCCAGCCTATCGAACACACCCACATAATCCTCAGCGCCCTTCAAGCCAAGCCATTGGTTGGCTCTATCTTTTTTGTGTTGTGCTTTTCGATTGGTGCTTTCTAATTATAGCTGCCGCCCGTAACACTTTTAATCCAGAGTTTACAGAAGGATTTGCTATTCGCTCGTGGGTTGATGTGATGTGAAATACGAATCGGGATAACTAGCTATAAGTTATAGTACCTCTTTGCTTAACCTTCGCAGTGTTTGATGATATGTACGTGACTTGTGAAGATATAGTGCATTCGCGCATGGCTTTTGAATCATGTAGAGTCACGTTCGCTGTACAGTAGATGGAATGTGTCGCAACCTTGCCCCGGCTAATTAAAGTGACTTAATTCTTTCATTCTCTCAAAGAAGTTCCGAGGGAATTGAACCTTTCAGAAGAACTGCCAGAGCCTTAATAAGAGGATAAATAAGGAACGGAAGAATTTTAGATTTTATTTCCCACGGTGTTTATAAAGAAATCAATCAAGAGGAAAAGAGAGCGGCAGTTTACGTGAAAATTATATTCATATGTACGCCCTCGGAATTTGGACTCCTCCGCCATTCAATCAGCTCTGACGCAAACTTTATTGAATGAGCTTCGGTGTTCCATATATTAGTTACAGTGGATGTCGTAATTAAGAGATTTGGACGGTGTAGATTACGATCAGTGTGTCTTTTGCATACTTAACTCCTGTTGTCAACCCTGAGGTTCTACATATACGTACATTATTCCGTGCAAGCCTCCGCTAGGGTGTGTGGCAGTTGTTGATTCAACATAAGATGCAACGCCTAAAATTTAGTTTTCTTGGTTATTATTTACAATAAGTATGCAAAATAATTCAAACGTACATAAAGCCGGCCACGGTGGCGGCGGGGCTACATCCTAGCTGGCCAACCCAGAGGTCGCAGGTTCGATTCCCACCTAGGTGGGTTTTTCTCCATCTAGGGATTGGGTGTATGTAATTGATTATATTGTTATATCATTGTAAAAGCCCTATGTAAAGGCTAAAGTGCTGTTTTCTGATTGATGTGAAATAAACAAAATAAATGTTAACCACAGGTACGTACACAATGGTATCCAAACGTGAAGTACTTCTCTACGCATAAGAGACCACCTGTTAGTTACAAGAACAAGAAATGTTAATGTGATAAAGATTGCATAATAGGCTAATCAAGATGAAAAATGAAACATTTATTTTCCCCTAGCGCGGTATCCTACGGTTACTTAAATCCCTTATCATTCGTATTTACAATATATATACTCTAGTGGAAGATAAACTAGAAGGAAGCGTTGTACCAAATTTAAAACAAAACAGATCGTAATCCGGCCTGGGTGGTGAAAATTCCTCAACTCCAAATTCTCATTAGTATTTGTATTGTCTATATTTTGGGTATTGAATGCTAAGAAAGGCGATAGCTCTAAACTGTCATCTGCGAATGAGTGTATCGCGTCTAACAACGGGGCTCGTTGATTTTTTTTCCTTTTAAGGAAATCGCGCTGCCATTTTGTTCTCTTGATTCTATCCTGGTTTTTGCGATTCGTATTGTTAGCGTGGATCACTCTGCTCACCTTTTAATCCGCACGCTGTTATTTCTCGCCTTCTTGTTTATCGAAGTGCAATTATAGTACCTTATTTTTTGTTACCCTGTGACCTACAAAATACCGTTTTAGGTGCGTCAGATCTGTATTAAACTGTAATGTGCCGGAGAAGTTTGTTACAATTATTGGTAGTTTTATTCTCACACTTGATATTTTACCAGAAAATGCGTGAGCATTGAACTGGGAAATGGCCTCGTAATCTGTCCGCTTGCAATTGAGGATAACTAATAATTTAGTTATAGCAGCGGTCCTTGGACGCCCAGCTTAAACCATAATGTGTATGAGAACATTGATTTCGAAAAATCCTATGCTTGAGGAAGAACATTTTATATTTATATCTTTCAAGCGTACAGACTTGTTGGATGCATGAAAATGTTGTTCCGTAAGGAGTTTCTTATTTAAAATTTGATTCTAAAATGTCGGAAGTTATGTTTTGTATTTTTTCCGACGCTACAATTCCTAACCTTTGTCACAAGAATGTGTTGAAATCGTGAATTTAGTACCAGGTGGTGTTGGTGGATGTAATATTTAGAGCGATGTTAATGATGGGCCAGTTACCAATCTCCTGTCAGGAAGTAAGAATCCAGGGGTTTTTTTTTATTCGGTGTATCCCTTTTGAGTCTTCACTATATTTTCTCTCTCGGCATACAGAGTCGCAATTTTAGTCAGAAATGCTTTAGGTATCGATGTACAACCAATGTCGAGATTTTAAACCGCCATCTTCCGATTATTACTTCCAAAGGCTAAACAGGGAACCGAAATTTCATCATAATTCGACGTTGTGAATTTTCAAAAAATGGTGGTCGATCTAGTTGCACTGTTCACTGGTATTTTTACATGATATTTCAGTGTATTTCATGGGAAATGCCTCGTAAAAATAGCCTGTCCTTTTTTAATATGTTTGGATTCATTTGGTTCGGACTGTTGGCAAAACTTCTGATCCACAAAATGGCGCTATTAAGTTAAGATTAATGCCCTGCGTTGTTCCAAATCTTGGTTAGTGTCATTCATTTGATGATGTTTGGAAAAATATGCTTTTCATTGCAGGAGCCTTAAATAATTACGTGAAAACTCGCTACTGAGCTTACGGATAGCGTTTTGTGTTGGATTTGTAGTCGACCGTGTTTCCTGCCAGCTCATCCCTACACATCCCCATAAAATCGATATTTTCCGACGCGGCCTTGTCCAGCTGCCTTGCACTCTCTTCCTCCAGCCCCGTAACCCCCCATGCATTTGCTATTCACGTATGAAAAATGGTGCTATGGTAATATATCGAGGTGGACTTTTTCTGTCCTGCCGTAGCCGTGTACATAATTTGCCGTTATAAACGAGGATTGCTTGACTGAATCATTCCACTTCATGCACTTTTTATCCAGTCAGTTCAATTCCTCGTATTCCCTTGCATCACAGAGGTATGCCAGCACCATTTTTCGTTCTCTGCTTCATTCCACTGCAGCTCTTTATGTACAATGTTGCTCTTCCATCTTTCCGCGCACCCTCTTCGTCCAGTTTTTGATTATTTTCCGCTGTGTTCAATGTCCTCCTTGGTTATTATTCATAGTTGCGCAATTTTGTGCAGACGAATATGGCATCTGGTTTCAGGTATTCAAATTAAAGGTAGAACGTAGTTAACGGCTTTCTATGAATATAGAATCAAGTTATTTTAGAAATGAAATATTAAATACTCAGTTGCTCCAAATACCAATTAAGTCTCTCGCTCCACGATGAGTAATGAACAATAATTTAGGATATTTTTTGTTGCTTTTTATGTTCGCAGGTACTCGAAAGCTCTCTTTATCATCATTATAGTATTTTTACTTTTATAGTTTCTTATAAATCAAGGGTATGTTACCCATTGCATGTTTTCTAAGCACCGTTTTGGGAGCTATTAGCGTTGCATGTAAACAAATGCAATAAATATTACATTTTTATGCATTCATGTATGCCAAGCTTTTGTGAAATTCATCTTGGTAGACGAAATTCATTTCACGTATTTGTTGAATTAAGGGTCCATGTCATTAAAAAAATGGAGTAAGTTCAGGTTCGCTCAAGTACAAGCCAACTCTTTACTTTTGCATACACACCTATGACCCTACCCTTTCGGGTTATCTATCATGAAAACCGCAACATTTTCAGTGAATGGAAATTTGACTCCCTTTACAAATTTATATCGTATTTTTCTAACCTTGCTTCTTATGCACTGGTCTATAAATGCTCTTCAGTTCTTCTAACTCTCAATTCTTCTATCTTAACAGTATTTTCCACCACGTTCATTTTACGTTTATTTCAAACTTTTTCGGTATACTAATTTATCTCAAACTGTTTACTCGGCTCTCGTAAATATGTTTTGTGATTCTTCCTTCTTATCCCTTCTCTCTACGTTAACAAGTCATCATACCTCTGTCGTCCTTTCCCATCAATAGTGTTTCCAGCCACCTTTGTAAAAGATTCCTTCTCCATGCCTCAATTTCTATTTCCAGGTTTTGCCGCAAACACATTAAAAGTACTCCATTGCCACCGATTTAGATCAAATCTTTGCTTTTTTTGCCTGCCCAAGTGCATCTTTCATACAATTACGAGGTTATTTTTCAAGTGAGATCCGTTTGTTCGTTAAAAAACTTATATCAGTTAAAAATACTTCAATTGACGATTTTAGTTCCCTAGAATCTGCTGCTCTTATCTCCATTATCGCCGGTCACGATTATGTACTTCTTAACGCTGCACCGGCTTCATCAATCCCTCCGCGTAAAAGTTATCGAACTAGTCGACAACGGTCGTCATGCAGCCGTTTCCACAAAGGCTCTGTTTCAAGTGCAATAAGGGGAAAATTCGCTAGGTCTTGTCGGTAGCGATACAAAAACTCTCCTCCACTCAACATTCTTTGCTCTTTGTGTTGGTCCGTAAGCAATTTCGGTACCCACCTTGCACACATTTGTGATATCCGATCTCTCCCGTGACAATCATGTTAATAGTGTTGCGTCCAATAAGAGGAAATTTATCAGCCAAAGAACTAACCATTAATGGTTCATCAGATTACGGTTCTTGGTCCGCTTGTTGAAAGATTTCATCGGTCTTGACACTGGGCCTGCCACTCCGCTCTTCATCCGACATTTATGCGGTAATTTTTGAAGTCTTGACGCATATCCTTCACTCATTACGGTAGTTCCATGAACTAGGTGCAACTCCCGATGAATTCGGGCCGCTTATGATCTTTTTTCACCCTAAAATCGAATCAAAGCACGTACTTAGCAACTGGTGGGAGCAGCGATTTTAATCGATTTTAATGGGTATTGTTGTCCGCATTCACCGGCAGGTAAGCGAATACTCATCCAAAACAATGGCTTCAGTGGTTTTGAAAACAATCAGTAGATGGCGCTGCTTGCGTTTGACTTTGTTCTGACCCGGTAATATTTAAATATAAGAAAACGGCCCTTACCTTTCGAATATGGTTCGTACTTGGAGAGTAGCAGATGTTTCTACGTTGCGATTTTTCAGTCGTAGGCAAAACGTTCTTTGATGCACTCCACGTAATCTCAAACTTTTTGGCGAACACTTGCGCGCTTTTTCATCCCGTCATCTGTTCTACCATATTTCGCAAAAATTCTCCCAATAAATACATGGGCGGTCTGAAAAGTCTCCGACCTAGCAAAGATATAAGACATTTTTTCTGAAATTTTTGAGGTCGGAAACTTTTCAGACCACCCTCGTACTAAATCATTCCCTCGTTCATTTTCACACTCACTGTGCATCCATTCCCCCTGTTCTCATGAATGACTGTAATTACTTTCGTTCTGTGCCTTTTTTTAATGCATTCCATTCTCTCTGTTATGCCATGCGGGAGTTATAGGTTATGTGGGATCTCAGAAAGCAATAAGGCATTGCCGGAATATGCAAGACCGCCTACATTTTTACCTCCTAATTAGTGAACCTATTATTTTCTCACCGTATTTCATTTCTTTGAGAACTTCATATAATATCTTCTAAGATATCTCACCTTAGCTGCAGTGGTCCTCTCTCTGTCTCTTGGCAGTCACAGAATTTCTCCCCTTCACTCTACCATGCTTCATATTTCATTCTATTAACCACACCTTTATCACGTATCTGTGTCTGATTCGAAAATTAATTCCTTTCAAAATTCACCGACGTCACTTACTGTTTTGTTTTCGATATATGTTCCCCATACCTCGTTATCTCCTCCAGTAAAGTTTATCCTAAAGCGTGAATTCATCCTGCTTATTTTTATTTACTCATTTTTTTCCTTTGCAGCGTTAAGCATTTTAGTTTCAATTGCTTGTGGGCTCCAAATCTTCCTTGTTACCCACTTTCTCTCCAGATCCGCTTTGGGGCTACCTACCCAATACTGGTATGTTCCAGATTCAGCACTCACTGCCCTCGTGTGCTTCACTTGCGCCCCTGTCCTCCGCACATTGTGTAGAACATAGTCAGTTATACGAGGGTCATCCGGAAAGTAGTACCCGTTCGTGAAATAAAGACACAAAAGTAAATATTAACAAACATAAAAAATGTTATTTGAAAGAGGATACTTTAAACTACTTCTCAACATAATCTCCAAGCAAATTAAGGCATTTGTCATAACGTGTGACAAGTTTCTGTATTCCTGCTGCATAGTCCTTCGCCGCCAGCTCATTGAGATACGCGAGGGACCCATCTTGCACAAATTTTTGCATAATGCAGATGGTGTTTAACAATTTCATGAACAATTGTTCGAGAAACATTGGGAAAATGCTCACAGATGTCATCAATTGTGACGCACCGATCGTTCCTCACGAATTCGTCAACTGAGCTCACCAGTTGGTCTGTAATGACAGACGGTCTCCCCGAACGCTCATCGTCGTGTGTGTTCCCCCTCCCCATGTTGAAGTTGCGACACCACCGCCGAACAGACGACTCGTCCATTACATTGTCTCCATACACCTCCTTTAATTGGCGATGAATATCACATGGGCGAACGTTTCTTGCATTGAGGAATTTAATCACTGCCCTCACTTCACAACTGGCGGCGTTCTCAATTTTTTTAAACATTGTAAACAATCACAGAAACAACACAAGCAATGCTAGCGTCACGCAACTTGGCTCAGAGAAGGCAGACAAGCCACTGAAGCTATCTGACCTCGTCCAGCGGCTACTCGCGTCGTCAGCACTTCATGCGGCACGAACGAGTACTACTTTCCGGATGACCCTCGTACTTTGAAAATTATTCCTTGGCCATGGAATACTTTTGCGCTTAAAGCATGTTTTCCAGAAAAGTAATCTTTTTTCCTTATACCCAATTAAACAACTTTTCACCGTCATCATACGCTGAGTATCACTAAATATCACCACAATTTCCTCAGAGGCATCAAGTCTAATACCAATCATTCGTGCAACTTTATGCCATTTTTATTTACCCATGATGATACTCATTCAATCCCTCGTAAGCTTTCCTCCCATAACCATTCGAAGGAATGTTACGGAGAATATATGAAGTGGAAAATGCTAAGCGATCTGGAGTGTTTTGACCAAAATTCATTTTTCACTCGTTGGATGAACGATTATCACCAAAATAACTATGGAACATGCTAAAGTTGGTTTAAAGCACCTTGAAAGTCGAAGTAATCATTGAGATATTCAAGTTGAATGGCTTAAAAATGGTATCATGTTCATGTGACCTTGTATTATTACTTGTATGTAGTGAGGTTTTTTCCTGTCAAAACGTTCTCTTTGGAATGGCTGCTCTACTGAGTATCTGGCAGAGGTGGAAGGTACAAGCGTTAAAATTTTGTAATACATCTTAATGTACGTGTTATAATAACATATATCGTCGGAAATTTTACTTCTCCAAATTCAGCGGTGAGGAATTTAAGTGACCTCGTGACCTGCTTTGAAATTTTTATCTGGCGATATGACACCAGCTCTTTCCAATATATTATGGAAAACTCGACGAAATACTTCTGAATTTCCAAGATGGCACCCTTTAGTCCACTTTACTACAGTTCTTGCTGCGGATAAACGAACATTCACATCAAGACAATGTGCTCTATTTCGAGTACGCGTCAAGAAACCATTGTTTTGACCTACCCCTCGAGTGGAGTTAGTCTGGCTGGCTCTCCGTCACTGAAAAATAGTCCGTTGCAGCTTTTCCTGGTTACAGTCGACCTCATCGTCCACGTCTCATGCTTCAAAAAACTTTCCCTTCCAAGGAAAATACCCCCTCTCCAAACCGTCGCTCGAAGAGCTGGAGTGAGACGAGAGGGAAGTGGACGAGCATTTTTAAGAGCGTCTTGGAGGTGGTAATTCAATTCGGTACGGGATGATTGATTAGCTGTATTATAATCGTCAGTACGTGATTGGATCATATAATTGGTGGAGTTGATAGTTATATTCGAGAGCTAATTCGTTCTATCTTAATCCATCTCTTTGAATCATCATCCCTCATGAAGGATTAGTTGTAAAAAAAAGACGTTTCAGGCGTGATATGGAGGAATATCATGATTAATTAATTTTTCAGAAAATACTAAAAATATAAATACTTAAATACTCTGCTACTAACTACTACTTGAACACAAAATACTTAAATATAAAATATTTTGTGGATATTTGCCAATTTTTAATTAATAAAGATTATCTCGTTGGTTGTCTGAAATAATAAAATATTGCAATAAAACCGAAGTCTGAATCAAGTGTACTGCATGAGTTAGTGAAGAAATTAATTTATAGAGAAGACTTAAGCGTTCCACTTCAGGTTTACCTACAACTGTATACAGTTTTCCTGAAGATGTTAGTATGTGGAATGTTGTAGTAAAACGTTGTAAATAAAATATCTCGTGGCAGCGGAACACTATCATTTACTTCAAAAAGTATTTTCACCAGCGTGGACTTCCATGAAGTATCAGCCCCCTACATATATTAAATTACGTGTGTGCTTATGAAAGAAAGGAAATGTGTCCTGTAAAATAGAAATGGACTTGAATAAATGTAATGGTGCTACTGAAAAACTCAGTATTTCTTTCATTTGTTTGATTAATTTGTTTCGGAGGTGGTCCCTTCACCAGTTACCTGAAATTACGGTGAAAGAAGGCGTTTTTTTTGCTTTTCAGGTGCCTAAATTATGTACCTGAGCTCAATGATATATCGCAGGGTCGCTCAAATAAAAGCGCTAAAGCACGTTTGGACATTCTTAAGATATTTTGCAGATTGCTGCCGTTAGGGTCTCGGTTTATATTTTGAGAGATTGTCAGTTCTCCCGAATCCATCCGTTCCCGGTCGTCTCTTACATTTCTTCTCCATCGGTCATGAAGCGATCTAGACTTTTTGGCGGCACGTTACCGTGTTACTTACCCGAAGGTGGCGGGATCGTATCTCTTCCATACTCATGGAAAAAGCTCGTACGAATTTCGATTTTTTTTACCGTCATCTCACTATCCCGGCCCAAACTGTGTTCTAAATCCTTAATTGCATTCACAATGTACCTACCTACCTGCATACCGAATGTTGCAGGGAAGGTACGTGGAAATTGTTTCCTCAGCTTTTCTCCAAAAGGGTTTTTATTATTGCACCAACAGATGGGAAAATGTCTCCCAACTATTGCATGTTTTTTGGTGTTCGGCCATTGGTGTGAGTATGTTATGGACGTAACTGCGAATTTGGGAGTTTAATACTCTTAGTGAAGAAATATATATGTATATATTAACTCTTATTGATTTATATTTATATATTATATGGACTTCTGCATTGTTTACGGTTTTGAGTATCGTTGCGACCGGGTGCGATAGCTATCTCCTGAGGTATACATATGTAAAAATGCCAAGTTCATTTTGGGAGCCAAGGACGGCCATTGGGCCGTGCCCCTCCGCAAATTCCATTGGCTCAAGCTCTGGCCCACCTGCCCTGAGATTTATAGGTTGGGGTTAACGCTCCGTTTTTGTTCTCTCTAGGAGAAAAAAATACCGAGAAATATTCCACTCGTGTTATTTATTGGCAGAATTTCCTCAGGCTTGTGGACCCGCGTCTTTCCCCGGCGGCAATTCTTCGGCCAAAATTGTCTGAGCCCCTCCGCTCATTGGCAGCCCACTCGTCCGCCTTTTCCTAGTCCATATGAGAAATTGGTACCAAATTCCTAATACTGAACCTTCGACAGGGCTTCGCTTTAAAGGATTATCTAAAAAATCCATTATTTATTTAGCAGTACTCGGAAAACAACACTCATTGGACTTTACATCGGACATTTTAACAATTATATGTATGTATATGTATGTGTGTGTGTGTGTAAATATATATATATATATATATGTGTATATGCACACACATACATATATGCACACACATACATACATACATATATTCAAACACGAAAACCCGCCATATGGCGAACAAATATGAGTTCCTGTGTTCTTCCTTTATATTCATTCCTATCCCTTTTCCTTTTATTTATTTCCAAGTGAATGAATATATATATATATATATATATATATATATATATATATATATATATATATATATATATGTATGTATATGTATATATATGTATATGTATATATATGTATATATATGTATGTATTTTTGTGCATATATATGTATGTATGCATACATACATAAATACATGCATAACAAAGGACTGTTACGCACACCCAAGCTCTAGGTGGAGGGAAATCCACCTAGACGGGAATCGGACCTTTGCGCCTAATTCCCGCGACATCATCAAATCAAATCTTCTTACTGAAGAAGCATTGCAAGATAACGACTCCGTACATATTAAGGCTTAAGAAGTTTTAGTTCCATCGTAAATGTCGATTAAGTACTTTGCTGACGTTAAAATATGGCCAACTTCGTCACATTTGATGCAATCCACCTCATGAAGGCCTTGAATATAGTAAGACAACACCTTGAATATAGTACGGTAGACTCAGCAGATGTAGAGTGCAAATTGGTGGCAGAAACGCTTTTCGTTTTAGAATATTATTTTTGAGGCATAAATTAAATTGTTATAATTAAGAAATTGATGTGAAAATGTAAACGAGTTCAGTCATAACTTACTACCAGGAAGAGAAGAAATCACTTCTTTGTTTGAGTAGAAAGTTTGCGTCCGTGAATCGCTGTGTTGTAAGAGTGTAAACGTATCCAGCGTCCTCGTGAGTTTTCGCAATTAATTACCCAAAATGAAGGCTGAAGTGGCCTCAGCCAAATTGAGAATATTGGCTCCCGTTAAGATTTGTTGACTATTTGCGGAGTGGTGATGCTAATACTAGGCTCAAATGCGTTTGATGCCTTTCGGCTTTATCAACCCAGCCCAAATTAAGTAGTGTTGTAAGAATATTTACTATGTAATTGTGATATCATGTGTCATAGGATAAGGTCCTCCTGGTCCTAAAATCATGATTTCACTGGCTCTTTGGTCCGCATCATTTATTTTTCCAATCTTCGGGATAATTGTTTGGTATTTATCAAGTGATTCATCGAGTCTCTTCGCATACCGTTATTCCCAGATCGAAAAGCGTGATTATGAATAATCTTACCTTTTGTTAACCCGGTCGTCGTCTGAACCATAAATCTAGTTTCCCCAATGAAGATTTTGTATTTTCCGTCACTAAGACGGTGTTTTGAAAAGTCCTTGCAAAGTCAGGGTGGTGTGAGTACTGGTGTGTGTCAAAGTAATTTTCAGTCGGTGTCATCTCTTGTAGATGCACACGTAGTGTCAGTTAGATCGGTTTAATACTCTTTGATATATGCGTTTGTTTGAATCGAGCAAGTTGGGTGATTTCCAAAGGAAGAATGAAAGAGACTTTCGTGTGTTGATCAAACATTTTATGAAAGTAAAATCGCAACTGGAGACTGCGGAGAAAAATGATAAACATTGTGATGAATCTCTGCCTTGTATTAGTGTAGGTCATAGGTGGCTTCAAAATTTTAGATCAGTGGATGTGATGAGTGTAGGAGATGCTGAACGTTTTGGACACCATATTGATGTCGCTACTCCAGCAATCACTGATAACGATAAAATTCATGATTCGTTCAAAAAGTCCTTAGGAAGAAATAAAAAAGTAAATTATTTTGGTTAGACTTTTTTCTTCATTTTTCAACATTCTCTTTTGAGCTCGAAACACTTTTTCCAACGTTTCTCTAACATTTTAAGCCGTCTAAAAAGTAGGATTTTGCAAGGTCCTCAAAATTAGGTATCTTTGTTGGAGATAACCTCTTCATTCGACATGAATTGTCTTCCGTCAAGTCGGGGAATAAAAAAGTCGCTGGTTGCAAAATCTGTCGAATACGTTGGGTGTTGTAATAATTCTGTCTTTAATTCCATAATGTTCGCCATCGAAACTGCGCAGGTGTGCACCCGTGCACTATCTTGATAGAAGAGCATTTTTTTTCTTTGCCAAATGGGTATGTTTTTTCTTGATTTCTTCACTCAACCGGTGCAAATACGACTCGTATTATTCTCCTTTTATCGTTTGTCCCTTTTGCAAGTAATTAATGTAGATGATTCTGAAGAATCCCAATAAATCATGGCCATCACCTTGTCGGTCGAGTTCACCGTCTTCACTTTCTTCCTTGCCTGATCGCCTTTAGTATCGACTCTTCCTTTGTCTCTGGAGTTTAGTAGTGAATCCATGTTTCGCCCTCAGTTTTGTGTCGACGTAGGTAGAAACTCATCAGGATTGCGACGGAAAAACATCAAACCAGCCCCCGAATCGACCGCACAATTGCGTTAAACCTCTGCTGGGAGCAAGCGCGGCACCTATCTTTCCGAAATTTTTTTCATAACCAATTTTTCGTGCAAAATTCAAAACACTGTGCCTTGTGATACATGCATTTGACCTTAACTATTTCGCGAACTTTGATTAGTCGATCGCTCAAAACCATATCTTGGATTGTTTCAATAACTTCGGAGTAAGTCACTTCCACTGGACTTCCCAAACGATTTTCATCATTTGTGGATGTACGGCAACGGTTAAACTCATTTACCTAATTGTAAATAGTCGCAAACACTGGAGGTGATGTCTTGCGGTACTAAGCCTTTTATTTTGAATAGAAAGTATTTAATCACCGCGCTAAAGTCATTTATTCAATTTGTGTGATTAAAAAACTATTTGTTGCTTCAATCGACTAACAAAATGAAACCAAGTAATGGCTACAGCTGAAACTTAACAGTCTAATGAGCGATGAGGCTTGCCAAAATCAAATCTTTTTCTAAACTAAGCCTGCTATATCTCGGATTTTCGAAAGACTTATTGCACGACTTAAGCATGGTGATGGATGATAAAAGAGCGAAGCTGCGTGACATTACTGATATTCTAGACATCTAGGGTGTTCCGGGGCAAAATACGAGGGTCATCCGGAAAGTAGTACCCGTTCGTGAAATAAAGACACAAAAGTAAATATTAACAAACATAAAAAATTTTATTTGAAAGAGGATACTTTAAACTACTTCTCAACATAATCTCCAAGCAAATTAAGGCATTTGTCATAACGTGTGACAAGTTTCTGTATTCCTGCTGCATAGTCCTTCGCCGCCAGCTCATTGAGATACGCGAGGGACCCATCTTGCACAAATTTTTGCATAATGCAGATGGTGTTTAACAATTTCATGAACAATTGTTCGAGAAACATTGGGAAAATGCTCACAGATGTCATCAATTGTGACGCGCCGATCGTTCCTCACGAATTCGTCAACTGAGCTCACCAGTTGGTCTGTAATGACAGACGGTCTCCCCGAACGCTCATCGTCGTGTGTGTTCCCCCTCCCCATGTTGAAGTTGCGACACCACCGCCGAACAGACGACTCGTCCATTACATTGTCTCCATACACCTCCTTTAATTGGCGATGAATATCACATGGGCGAACGTTTCTTGCATTGAGGAATTTAATCACTGCCCTCACTTCACAACTGGCGGCGTTCTCAATTTTTTTAAACATTGTAAACAATCACAGAAACAACACAGGCAATGCTAGCGTCACGCAACTTGGCTCAGAGAAGGCAGACAAGCCACTGAAGCTATCTGACCTCGTCCAGCGGTTACTCGCGTCGTCAGCACTTCATGCGGCACGAACGGGTACTACTTTCCGGATGACCCTCGTATTTTGCAGAAACATTTGACACGAGAAAGCTTTACGCAAAATGGGTGCCACGATTGCTCGAAGTTGATACGCAGTGCGAAGTCATGTGGCATGTTCCAAGGTTGGTTTGCAGTTGCTTCAGCGAAATCCGTCGGACCTGAGGTGTCATTTCGTCACTTTGGAAAAAATATGGGTACATCACTACATGGCAGGAAATAAATTTCCTAGCAATGGGTTGCCTACGGGGAGGCTGCACCAAAGAAATCGAAGGTCATTCTTTCAGTTTGAAAGGTTATGTTAACTGTATTTTTGAGATTCATTAGGCTTAATAAGGATAATCTGCTGTTGGATCACATATTTGGAAAAGGGTCAAATTTTTACAGGTGCGTGCCATGCATCTTTATTGGACCATTTGACAACCGGGCTGAAAGAAATGCGTCCGCATTTGGCCTACAAAAAAATTCCTCCTTCGCGACAACGCACCAGCTCAAGCATTTGAAGCTAAAGGTCGCAAAATTCATGGCGTTTTGATTGCAACTCGTTCCCCATCCGCTTTATTCTCCATATTTGGCTCCCTCGGACTACTGTCTGTTCAAAAGATTTAAATGGCTGGCTAGAAGGAGATTTAATTCAAACGAGGAATAAAATTGCGGAAACAAATGCCAAGTTTGTAGAGTTAGAGCAATCACATTATTTGGAACGGGTCAACAATCTGGAGCAGTTTTGGACTGATTTGATAAACTTTATAGGAGACTACGTTGAAAAATAAAAATCAACCCGAAAAATTAGGCAGTCCTTATTTTTACACGGATTTTTCAAACTACTCTAGTATGCTGTGGATAACCATATCCTTCTTTCCTTTCCAGTCTTGTGTATGTCGTAACTAAATGGAAATATGCTGGGTAATCCCGGCGAAGAATTATGAATTTCCCCGACTTTCTCCTTAACTTGACCGTAACCTGTTTATAGAGTGGCAGAGAATAGAAAATCATTTACACCCGTTTCACTGGTCTGTGGTCTTGTGGACCACAGACCCTTGTGGACTCCGGGAGGTGCCGAAGGCATGCATATAGCTAAGGGGTGCGTAATTTTTCCCCGGAAGAAAAAATTACGTGCGTCTTAACTGGTGGAAAAATTACCCGTAATTTATACAAATGCATTGTATTTATCAATTATTTGTGCCAATTTCTACCTGTCGAAATGCCTCCTTTCAAATATGACGCATGCCGTTTGTCACTCCTTCCTCCTAAATTTTTAGCAATTGTTCGATTCTCAAGCGGTAATGAAGACTGGGAAACGGGAAATGAATGCAGTTGCCTAATTTCCCTTAAATTATCAGGAGAGGAGCGGGCTATAAGAGTAAATCGGTTATAATATGCTTGGGTTCGCTAATATTTAGCATGCATTATCCAGCTTCAGTATTTTGTATCGATTAATCATAGATTAATCATATGTTCAGCAGAGATAAGTTCCACTAGACAAGTATGCATGTAAATTGGCTGTACTGTAATGTGGACTTGTTAAGTAAGTTGAAAATAAAAATAATCCTGCTCGAGCAAACCTACCTAGATGTTGAAGCTCTCGCCTGTGTTCTGTGTGAATGTGCGATCATTAACGCGTTCGAAAAGTATTGTGATTTTGCGCTCGGGGAAATTTTTAAATGGCCTTACACATAGTAACTTAACTTTTCACCTGCAAAATCTGCACCTTCAATCTTTTTTCGCCAAATAAGTCAATAGTTGTAACTATAATGAAAACTGATTAATTTTAATTGCACTCGTAATCAAGCAAGGCGCTGTTGAATCACAAACCAATATTATTTGGTAACTTGAGGTTACTTCGAAAGTCACTTGCATGCGAAGTGTGCATGCTGCACCGGAGAAGAGAAATATAGCTTTGCCGAGAAATTCTCGTCGACTTGATCATGCGGGTGTTGTAGTTCTCTCATTTTTCTGCTAAGCTTTCCTTCTTAATTTTGGTTTGTTTTCGAAAATCCGGAAATCAGTCTTTTAACTCGGTTATGCATACGCCTCGAAGGAAGCTTGCCCTGGTCGCGTGAATTTCTTGTGCAAGACAAGCAGGGGAAAGGGTGAGCCGTCGCCCATTGGGTTCTGGGCGTCTGGCCTCCGTAAGGACACGCCTGTCCACATCTCCATCAACAGAATGTGTCTTCTGAGCCTTGAGGCATCTGCATACCATCCACAGTAAGTAAGTACTTGCGGACTTATTTATGGATTTTCCTACGAGGGCAATCCTTTCTCCACCACTTTCTTAACCGACGGGAGACAGCCACCGGCCAAGTGTGTCTGGGTTCGTGTTACATTAGCATTTTATGGCCAAAGCGTTTTTAACCGTAGTTAATGGAAGTTTTTAGGGCAAGCGATGACAGGAATAGGGCTCACGAAACCAAAATACATTAAGGTAATATTTTTGGTCAGCGGTTAAGGTCGGCTTGTGTTGGAATATTAAATAAAAATGTGCATCGTAAACCCAGGAGAAATCATCTTTGCGTTTGCATTAATCGCTTAGAAAAATAAAACTTTTCAAAATACATTAAGATAATATTTTTGGTCAGCGGTTAAGGTCGGCTTGTTGGAATATTAAATAAAAATGTGCATCGTAAACCCAGGAGAAATCATCTTTGCGTTTGCATTAATCGCTTAGAAAAATAAAACTTTCCTATAATTTCCCTTTGAAAATATATTTTCTGTGAATTTCCGTGGTACACTCGAGGAGACGACCAGTAGGGAAAGAAGAAATGAAAGAACTTTGAAAAAATGGAAACGTGTGCAGAATAGGGATTATCTAATCTCTTTATTCTTCGAGCCGCGCTTATTTATCTTCAATAGCTAGGCAACTCTTGTTCGGCGTGAAGTTGTACTCTTTTTTGTGACTTGCCAAATAGAACAGAAGAGCCATATGCATTTTTTTGCGACTGAGTTTTAGCCGTGAATCGTCAAGAAACATACGTTTGGGTTGGACCAATGCCTTTAAATCCTTCAATCGGAAACACTTAAGCAATGATTATATTAATGAAACAAAATGTGCAAGCTTCGTTGAAATTTATCCGTTTAACGTCCTGGCAAGACAAAAATCGATCCACCCTTCCAGTTCACGCAGGCGCACGTTCGAGCTAGGTAGTTTTCCCCATGTCACGCAATGAACGCTACTGTAGCCGGTATTGCCAGGGCTCTTCTAATATTGTTCCTGATTTCCACTTAGTTGTTTCATAATCACCGACGATAACACCTCCCTTCTAGGTGAGGCGCTCATGTTATCTTACATGTTATCTCATGCCATGTTACAATTTCGGCCATCTTCTACAAAATAGCTTTACTCTAGCGACACAATTTTCAACACACTTTATGATGGTCCTTAGAAATACAAATAAATGCTACTTAAATTGTGTGAAATTTCTTGAAATGATAGGGCTTTCTAATTAATGCTAAATTCTCTTTTTGATTTTTTCAAACCATCCATCGCTTAGGTCGTTATCCTTACCTGAATAAACTTGAAATCGGGGTAATGTGTTCATGATTGAATGGAGATCAAACAGGAATAACAATCTCTGTTTGTGGCGTGTCTCCTTACTATTTGCTTATAAACTGTGTGCTAATTCGCGGGTATTGTTGATAATGCGTATTTTCCTATATTCCTTGGGCTTATATTGTACACAACTCTTTTGTTCTTGTGCTAGGTAACAGATAAAGGCTTTGGTTAAGGGGATCGAGATGGTGCGGGAGCTAACGTACTGGCTTCCCACCCAGAGGGGCCGGGTTCAAATCCCGGCGGTGTTGAATATTTTTCAGAGGTATCTCGATCCCTACTTGAGGTGCTTTGTGGAGGGCACTTTGAGTGAGTACGCCGTCCGTCGGATGGGACGTTAAGCTGCAGACCCCTTGGCGCCTTTCGTAAAGAGTAGGCTAATGCCGACGCCGGGTTTCTCTCCACCCTTCATCCTTTCCTGTCCATCCCCAATAGCGCAAATGAAGCTGGAGCTGTCGGTCGCCTCCCCTAAATACTACTACTATGCTTTGGTTAAACAATAACTGAATATAATAAATCATGGGTTCCTTTTGCCCTCACATGTTTGAATATAGTTAGTTTAGCGGGTATAATATTTATCGATTAAATTGAAATAGTATGTCGACTGTTAATTGCCTCTGTTCTCCAACTTGACGAACATTATTTCTAAGTCTGTGTTGAAAATTTGATCTCTCCTTCGTGTACTAAACTTTCACTTTCATCAGGGAAATGCCTTTTGAAGTATCCGGTTATTTCTCTTTCAATGTCAACATTTTTGCGCGTGTATGGCTATCTCTACCTGAATTATTTGCCACTGAAGTGGCTTGTTGAAAACTAATACTCAGTCATACATAATTAACTCTTCGAAGGTTTATATGAGTGCTTAATTTCACCCTCTGTACTTTTGTTGCAAAGTAAACTGTAAATGATACTTTCCCCAATAAGGGATGCACTTCGTTGCGCATGCTCAAGTCCATCGCATGAAAATTTATGTCTAATAATTATTTTTAAAGTTCCGCCCTCGCTCTCGTTTGGCGTTTTTGTCAACGTGATACGGTAGGCTAATTGTAACTCACCGCACTTCGATTGTGGCATTACCTCGCATCTCCGATTACATGTGTGTCCCAATGATTGTGAACTGAGAGAAAGTGCGCCACCAGCCAAATACAAGTTGGGAAACCATGGCCTAGTACTGGGGTCGGCAACCTATGGCACTTGACAAGATTCAGAGCGACACCCGTTACACTATACGCATACCATACATCGACATGTTTGAGTTTCTAAGGTATTTTAACTATCTGAGATATTTGAAGAAATTTACCTTGCATTAATGTTTGATTATATATCGGGTGGTGCATATCTGTTAGAAATCAAATTTATTGATTGCATATTTAGTAAAATTATTTCGCCGTTCATTATTAAAAATCTGAAGCAGGAAACGTATTTTAGCAAAAACCATTGAGGAGAAATTAAGATCAAAGGGATCAGAAGGGGTTGAATTCCCCGCCTCCATATTGCTTCTGATGTTACTTCACGTCCGTGCCGCGAGAGGGAAATACTTCTTAAGGGCAGGAATAAGGAAACATTCCCACTTACGCGAGGGGAAATAATTCTCTCCTTCCTTGTCATTATCAGGAGTCCGTTCAGTATCAGACTCATTTCATAATAACGTGAATGTCTTGGGGAAGTTAGGGGCCATGTGTCACCGGGCAGCTGGCGACTTATAAATAAAAGACGCTTTTGTAGGCGTAGCTGTCATGCGTTCCAGATGAGCTGCTGTCGTAGCTTTTAATATGCAGTTAAATAAAGCAGTTGGTGCGTGTCGTTTCGACTGAGATTGGATGGCTGGAAGTATAGGTCGTTCGTTACTCAGCATATCGACGAAGGCACGAAATTCAATAACGCCATGAGGTTGCTTCGACTGCCCTCTCTTAATTATTTGTCATATCCGTATTTGCATTATAAATT
Source organism: Hetaerina americana (assembly GCF_022747635.1). Taxonomy (NCBI): domain Eukaryota; kingdom Metazoa; phylum Arthropoda; class Insecta; order Odonata; family Calopterygidae; genus Hetaerina; species Hetaerina americana. The sequence goes on from NW_027286403.1 coordinate 12,466,181, forward strand.
AGGCCCTAGTTTTAATTAGTCTTAGGTTTTTCCTTCTCAAGCTGTATCTCTCGTCACGCACGTCCCTTGAACGCCTTGTTATTTAAGTATCACCCCCATTAGCGAGCAGACCGATGAAAGAAACCTGCCTCCCATTTCCTAATCTCATGTTGATTGCCCTCGAAAACTCATGTCCGTGGTTTGTTTCCCTTGCCCGCTTATTCAAGTACCCCCTTTCTTTACGACTCCGGTCCCTACGCAGAAAGTGGCGATGAGGCCAGTCCCTCCCTTTTTATGAGTAAGAATAAATGGTTCGATCCTTTTCCCGCTTTCGGCTGATTTATGAAATTAGAAATAGGATCTTATTTTGGATTTACTTTTGGGTCATGGTCTTAAGTCACATCAAACCTCACCGAGCTTTTTGGTTTGCATAGGCAAGGATACGATCATCAAGGGGAAGGTAAAACTATTTTAAATCCTTGTTAGCCGAGATGACCTCTGGTTTGATGCATCTTCGAATTCACACTTGGTATTGGTGTATTACTAGCTCATAAAGTGACATTTAAAAAATTTTCGTTGTTGTTGATGATATTTGCGTATATCAGTTTATGAACGATTTCAAAATATGTGCCCATATACCGTGTTGCCTATTCTTTCCATTTTTAGAAGTTCCTAGACATTTATGTGAATACTCTTGTAGCCTCAGAACTATATTTAGTGTGATATAAGTTAACTCCATGCCAATAAAAAATGTTGAAAAAAATCATAGTCGAAGACCTATCCTCTTCCTTTGATCGCTGCAGGGAAAAGGAAACCGTCTCTCTTAAGATTTATGTATGAATATTAGGGAAGAAATGGGAGACATTTCGTATTGTTTTAATTTGGCCGAAATATAATCGTATGGCATTACATTTATTTCGTCGTTTCCGGAGAAGAACGAATTGCTCACTTATATATTATTTATTTCGCCTTCTTTCATCGTAACCTTGCGGTAACCCGTTTCAGCCTAAGCCTAGTAGAGTACGCTCATACGATTTCAGCATTTTATCTCTTTCTCGAGTCGGACTTCGACCACCGGATGATATTTTCTGTTTTTAGACGTCAAGACTTCAGTGCCCTCCACACTCCAACATTCGTTCGTGTTACCGTACTGCTATTGGCCAGTAGTTGATCAGTGTTTTTAGTGAAATGTTCTGTGGTTTGAAATTTACATCTTTTAAGCGAGTGTGAGTAAAAGCCATATTCATATGGCGTAAAAGAGTTACCTTGGTGCCCATTTTCTGTGATTTAGGTGACAAACCTCTGTGATCTACTTTTCTGTTTCCATTGTGTAGTGATCGTCTAGCCTTCTCTGGTCACCAAAGTTAGTGGCTGTAATTCTTGCTATCTGGAGCAATCCGCCATGTTAGTAGGTATGCATATGGTTTTTGCATTACCTCAGTTACCACATAAATTAGTTGTGAAGGTGTCATTTCTCATTTTTTCTTTGAAGACGTTTCAATTCCGAACAGAAAGTAATGGCATTAGCCAAAACGTCAGTTTCTGTTCTGTGATAAAGTGGCCACGAGAATGTTGCGTGTGTCTTACTTATTATTTTTTTCAACTTTTGTGGGGCTCATTGAATGATCGTAATAGTGTAATAGCTTTAAGGAAAAATCTGTTTTTGTGCAATGCAGGTGTTTCCCAAGATGTAAATGGCAATATTTTTTTGCTATTTTGCTTATTGCCCAATTTCGTCATGCGACATATCTCAGTAGTTTTGAGTTCCATTTTAAGTAATCGTAGTGAGATCCATTGAGCAGTTTTTTGGTGGCATTTCACTAGGCTTTACTGAATGGTAAAGCGCTTCTTGTAAAAAAGTTCAGACCAACAGACCTTCTTCTGTGCATTCGGACAACCTTCAAATTGGGTGAAAATGATATTGAAAGTGGTACATATTCGGTTGTAATTAACTGCCAAATTTCAACCGAATATTTGGTATATTAATTTCTCGGCAGTTACCCAGTTAGCCAAACTTAGCTCTTAATACATAGTTTTAAATTATTTTATCTGAAGGTGTGGCATTCGCAATATTTAATGAATTATATTAATTAATTATAATCAGTTCAACGACTTGCTGTTACCTCTTTGCCTTGGAAAATTTTTATACCTTCATGATACTTGGATTGAAATCAGCTATAGCGAGTTACGAAGTCTGTTCATTAAAGAGTCGTCAAATTCTCTTTTCTCATAATTTATTGGGCAAAAATTTTACATTTGTTGTTCTATTGTTAGCCTAATCTGTAATGCATATGTTGTACAAGTTTCTTGATTCGACTCTTGTATTGCGTCAGCAGACATTTCAGTTTGAAATATGCATGTGTGGTGCAGGTTTCTTGATTCGACTCCAATATTGCGTCAGCAGACATTGCAGTTTGAAATATTTTGTTCCATTGCGCCTAATGTTCTGATCTGATGATAAAAACGCTTTCCATGCAGGTTTTTTTGACATTTCTTAACAAGAATAAGTCACAGGGGCTAGGTCCGGACTCTAGAGAGGTCGAGGAGTGCACTCCATTTAGATTTTCACGAAATATTCAGCAACAAAATTTGCCTTGTGCAGACGTGTATTATGAGGTCCAGGTTTGAAACATGTTGCGATTGATATGGCCTTTTCAGCACATCCCAATAGTATTCTCTATTTACAGCTCCATTGCATGATTGTAATATTAGTGCTCTTGTTTATGCGTAATCAGTAGCATACGAAAAATCATTTTACGGGCACAGACTTGGGAATACTCTTCCTTCTCACTCATACCTTCATTTTATCCATTTATTAAATTGAAAATATTGAGAAGTGCATTGTTTTTAAAGAATCAAATGAAGGGAGTTTAGGTGACGAAACTTTAATGTACAATGTTGGAAAGTTATCGAATTGATTCTATTTGATACCATAGTAATTGGGTATCTTGCGGTGATTCATGTGAGATACAATTTCGTACCGTAAGTTCGATCTATCAGCTAGGGTTGATGTCGAGTTTGTTACCCCTAATCAGATTGGGTAGCCTGCTTTGGAAAGCTTTTCCCATGAACTAGTAACGTTTTTTTTTATTAATTCTCCACCAGTGATGCTCATGCCTCCTCAGGATGTCGTAACTGCTACCGGAGAGAAGTTAAAATTTGTAGTCGATGGAAATTCTTAGGTCGAATATTTTTTCTTAATTCGTTGGATTTCAATTGTAAGTACTGAGTTAAAATAAAATTTACAAAAGAACGATTGGGAAATTGAACTTCTCTCGAAGCAACTTCGATTGGAGAATGTACCAAACTTATTAGTGCTTGGGAATTTATTTGCATCGGTGAGCGTGCACTTTCTTCTCAGTCGACTAAAAAATGACGGCGACAATTAGAGTTGTATGGAAAAGTCAAGAAATACGGTAATATACCCAGGTTAAGTAATCTTTAACATCGTGACCAAGAAGCGACTTATCTTCCGATAACTAGTGAGCACCCAAACATTTTTTCCTAATTACTGCCGTAATAACCTATAGTATAAAAAATCTAAGCTTTGGAAACACTTAAAGGGGATTTGATGATAATATTTGGGAACTTATTCCGAGAATGTTGCCAGAAGATGAATTATTTAGATAAAACCGGTCGAATATGGTAAAATAAATAGTGTGGAAAAGTATCATGTCTGTTACTTCTTTGAATATATATGTGTAGGGTTGGAAACATGTTTTAAAGTATACCAAAGGCAAATTATTCTCTTCATTATATTTTATTGATTTTCAGAGTTCCTTCAGGCTGTAGAATTTACTTTTTTAAGGTAGTCCAAAATATAATTCTGTACCAGTGATGCCCATTGATTGTCCCTTTATCATATTCCGGTCCGGCTTATGATGGTGGAGTCCTTGTCCTTTCAGTATGGTCAAAGGTCGCCAGGGAACGTTCGGCGGTGACTTTTGATATTATTATTTCGAGTAGTTTTCCCGTCAAGATAAGTTTTTAACTGAACGCTGCTTAACTACCAAGTCACATCACAGCCTTCTCCCCTCCCCCACCTTGCCTCGTAATTCGTTGTTTTCATTTCCCTCCATTTCTCTTGTTCGATCATCCTCTGCGCCCACATCTCAAAAGAATCCTCCGTCTTCCCTAGTCGTAACTCCTGCTCTTGCCCCAACGATCAAGTTTCCGAGCCGTGCAAAACTGGTCCACGGAAAAATTTATAAGGAGTAAGACATTGTTTTTTATAGTAGGGAGATTTAAGTTTATCTCTTTGTTTGAGGATTAAAATTTGTTAATTTTTGACGGCGAATGACGGTTTAATTATCGGTGAACCAATTAACTAGGTGTATCTTATTTGGTTTCATATATAGGAATTTACCATCTTTACTGGATTAATTATGCAGGAGAAAATGGGAAGTGGTTTTTGGTGTTTTGCCTCTGGGAGTTTTTAAATGGAATTTACTTTTAAAACATTCATGTATCATGTTATAATGGCTGGCATTATTGTGAGTTTTAGTGTTTCATTACTTAAACGGTAGCTCTTAATTAGTTTGCGGATTCATATTATTGTCTTTAGATTAAAACGTTTCAGGCCTCTGCTCAACCGTTCATTAATGATTCATACCACAGAAATCAGGAGTGATTTGAGTGTCTATGCGGTTATGCGTTCGTAATCGACCATTTTTCAGAAAGTGTATAATGCTGGTGAAAGTGGTAAGAGCGACGTCTGAACTTCGCAGTGAAGAAACAAGTACTGTAGGGCCTTCAGCGCGTACTCCGCCCATAGCTCGAACTTAAAATGCTTTTTCAAGTTATAATTAATCGTCTGAGGCTAACTCTCCAAATCCGGAACTTGCTCTTAGTATTCGTCGAACTGGTAAGCTGGACGGGTATCGGGCTTTCCGGTTAATATGTGAAACGCGGGTTCCAATCCAACCTCGAGCATGGTATTATTATCCCCAAGTAGTTGATTTTCTGTCGGATAATATAAGGTGCGATATGTTAACAGTGATTGGTTCGCCATAAAATACTAAACTATAGGTACTCGGGAATGTTAAAATTTCAAAAATGAAGCGAATGATTCGAGTTGGGAGAACCAATATGGGGGATCGAATTTTCGACGCCTTGTTTCGTCATATTTTTCCACTGAAATGAATTCGAGTGTGTTTATACAAAAGCACTGAATAGTAGATGTAGTGTAAAAGAGTAGGACGAGCAGAATTCTCCATAGCATACATATTTTCCCTAATACTTGTAGTAGAACAGTTATGTAAGGGTGCCTCAAAAAATCCCACGAACACGTAAAATCCCGCTTCTTTTATTGTATCCTAGGAGTCAAGTAGTCGTTTACACCTTGATTAGTAGTCGTTTAGAGAATGGATTTCTACATGTTATGAAATTGTAAGAAAACGATAGAGATTGTTAAAACATTTGACAGTGATTTGACGGAAATGTTCGGTACCCTTCGCCAGGCACCCTGGTATGAGTGCAGGAAGAGGCAGCCTCTTTCGTAAAACTATTTCCTAGTTCTAGAAGGGCTAAAGGAAACAAAATTATTTGGGCCAGGCTCCAGTTTTTCTCGGTGCCATTTTTTCCCTCTGCCTGAGCTGTACTCTCGCCCCCATTTCCGGCTACCCTTCGCATCTCTAGACATTTCCGCCATTTCAAAACTTAAGTACAACTGGAAGCTCACGCGATGGTCACTTTCCATGTTTATGAGGCGATAAAAATGATGGAGCGGAAGTGTACAGTACTGCTCATTTATATTGGAATTCTAACTTTAAGCTAAATAATAGATATTTGCCTCTTATTGCTCTTAAGTTTGTCTCATCATGGTTTGAATATTGCCGCCCTTCAAGTCGGAGAGCCAATACCCAGGATATTTAGTAATAATTGTTTTATTTAACTTTGGTATTGTCTTTTTGATATAGTCTAGTTTGTAGTCGGAGGTGAATGGGCTAGTATTGTTTCAGTTTGACTCCGTAATGTTTTCTGTTCAGAAATTCTTCTACCGCAAATTTTGGGGTAGTTCTTAGAAGTACTTGTAGATACGTGCTGCTTGGATGTTTCTTATATAAACGGGTATTGGTGCCTCTTCCGCGAGTACTTAGTAGAATATAATCTATGTGCAAACTGAATGCATGAGGTAGTCGCCAGTCTGGAGAGGAATAAAAGTTCATTTTTACTTGCTTAATGTACATTTGATTCTTTGAAAAAGCTTCTAATGGTGTCCATAAATTGACGCCTCATCCTACCCTCTCCCCGTTCTTTTCGTGTAATTTTACGGAATCACATGGGGAAGGTGAAACGATGGAACAACATTTTAGATGATTAATTGCATTTGAACTATTCTTTTTAGTGTTAGAATTCGCTTGTTACCTCCATTTACGTCAAAGTAACTATTTTAGCATCTGATTTTGTATAAAGCCTGTTTCAAATATTAGTTGACGGACGTACCTGCAAAGGAAGGTGTATCTCCGAACAGGGACCTCCGTTAGCTTAAATCGGAACTAGTAAACTAGCAAAAGATCGAGTCCATACAGGGCATAATATATTTATCATCATAGCTCTTGTTCTAGTTCCTTACGCTGCCGAGGTCATTGAAGGGCGTTTGGGTGAACGATGCTTTTGCAACCGCCATTTTAATTCTAGCTCTCGGTGGCTTTTTCGCGATATTGTACGGAGAGTCAGGAGACTAACGAGTTTGTTTTTTTTCAGCGGTTGCAACAAGAAAGAGCAGTTTTGGTCATTTTTAGGTTTAAGTACACCACGGTGGCAGGGGTTGACGTCAAAAACCTTAAAGCAAAATCACCGTAAGAAGCGTCGGTTCGTAAGTTATAGCGGCCATTAATTGCTTGGGTCGTCGAGCAAGTTTGACCCAGAAGAATGTCCGTTTCCATTGGTAATACATTTAACAATTGCAATTGGGTTGGAGGGGCATAATATTTGAACATGTATGAAGAACGGATGATACGGTAGTGGTCTCTGTTTGGTTTGAATCTGGAGGAAGACGTGGAAATGTGAAAATGGCTATATTTTAACGTTTAATTTCAGATTTGCATTGATTTGGTGCTTCATTAGAAGATCGGGTGGACTAAAAGTCTGGTTGTTAACGCACCCGACCGTATACCCAAAGGTGTCCGCGCATCCGCCATGGGTGTTTAGTTAACTGCTGTGATTCGGCCCTTTAAAAGCGTGTTGGCAAGCGAAGTCTTATCGTTTACTCTGTGGCTACGTGTCACATTAGCGTTGGTCAAAACGAAAAATTCCGTTTCCTATTTTATACATAATTTCATTCTTGGGAACCATCAATCATGAGAGCCAAGTTCGTTGCAATGTGACCTAGGGAAAAAAGTTCCTTAATTATTTAATATTTTAGTGTATTCTGCGTTAAAACCATATTACCATGGCCCCTTTTCAAATTATTATTCTGTTTTTACTTAGAGCTGTTCATTGAGGAAATAGGAACTCTTTAATATGTTACTGTGGCGGTCGGAAAAGCTTCTGAGGGACTTGTTGCTCCCCAAGCAACTTTGGGCTTCCTAGGATTCCGATTACTTTGAATTAGTAATATATAATTGTTCTGGTATGTTATGTTCGTCCACGATATTTTGTGGATACTGCATTTCGTGTAATACCTCTTTGTCAGTGGAAAAACAGTTTAGGGGGAGGATGCGGTCCTCCCGCTAATCACAGGTCAGCTGTCTCGATAACGAAGGTAAAATGGATCCAGTATGGAAAAAACGAGGGAACAGAGCCGTCTAATAGTAAGATTTTCTCTGAGAGTTTGTGATGGTGTGGACATGGTAGACTTACAAGGCCAGAAAACGTGTGCCATTTGTGGAGACCCTATAGTAACTGAATTAATTAATCGTGGGTCGAATTACTACGTTTGTGTAACAAGATAGAAGTTATAAGCGACTTAAGTGTGTTTGCGTCTTATTTGTGGGCATAAGTGGCTGACTGACTAGATGTAGCTGCGTCGAGCTCATCATTATATTTTGTAATGATAAATCACTTTGTGCAAACATGCGTGTTGAGTATGCATACCTTATTACGGGAATGAAGGAGGAATAGTAACTGACGGAAGAATAAAAATCGAGGAATCAAGGAAATGTGGCGTTAGAGGAGTGATGAAGATAATGGATGGAAAGTATCACCAGTGAAGAAGTGCCATGGATATGAGGTTAAAGAAGAATCTTGAGGAAGACAATGTCAGGAAAGGGTGAGCACATTGGGCATTGCTTAAGGAAAAGAAACGCCATCGTGGAAGATCAGATTGACGAGATGGTCGACAGAGGAAGGACAAGATTGGAGCGCTTGAAGTTGTTAATCGGATATGCAAAGGTAGGGAGAAGATGATTGAATAGAGAGAGCTGCAGGAAACCAATCTGTGGTTCTGAAACCTCAAATGGCAATTAATGACCATGACTGGTGTTAAACTTTCTCAAATCATTACCATTGCTGTCATATGAAATGACCTTTACAAATGGCTTAAATTTGTACAAACTCAGTTTGTGGACTGTGAAGTTTTTTTTTATCGCCCTAACTCTTGAATAATTGTATAAAGAGAACTTGTATTTTTTTATAATCGTGTTGAAATTAAACTTTATGGTTTCAGGCTATACTTCGTAGAAGTTACATGTATCATAACATAGAAAGGAACAACATACTATTTAATTTTATGGAAAAGTACGTTGTCCCTCTGTGTAATGGGTATTGGAATTATTAATATTTACTTCTGTATAAGAATCAACTATTTATTAATGACTGAATTTCCCTGCACAAAACGTGAGATTAAATTAATTTTCCAGAACTGGTTTTTGAGTTATGTACTATTCCAATTGTGGATCTTAAACCTAAGTACGCTGTTTATTGTGGCCGCAAAAAGTTGATTAAATTCAAAATTCTCCTTTGATAATACCTAATAAAACGTCGACCATGATTTGAGAAATTCCTGGCATAAGAAATGATCGCATGTTGCAAAAAAATTATATTTTTTAATTCTAGGAGCACGTTTGGACATCTAAGAAAACTAATGCGTTTTAAATTTTCCAGAATCCATTTAATTTAGCATGATTATACGACGCATTAGGGAGATCAAATCAAGACCACAACAGTGGTCTTGATTTGATCTCCCCGGCGTTATTGAATCAATTTTGAAATTAGGCCTGCAAAGTAAACTCTGCCAATTCGTTTACTTCCCCCTAGCTGTTGATTACATTATATGATAATTGTTATCCGTAAAAACATGGTATAAACCCGTTTGGACCGGTAGCTTTCGATCGTCGCGCCTTGTACTGGCCAAGCTGCAGGTGGATCAACCGATTAAGCAACATGAACTATACTTCGCAACGATAATAAGGCCCTACCTATATTTTTGTCACACAAATGCCTTGGCCTCATTGGTAAGATCGTACGTTGATTTATTTCTATTCAATGGTGGAAGGTTTTTAAAAATAAGAATCAGTTTGCAAATGAAGGAACCTAAAGTAAGTTGAAACTGGTCGTACTGCTTTGAAATTTAGTGAAATTTACTAAAGTTTTATAATTCGACAATGTTCGATTTTACAAGGTTGAGCCTGATGCGATACCTTGCGGTCGGTGACGTGTGCAAGTGACGAGAAAGCCACGCGAGGGCGTTGTAATTCGTAATTCCTTTCTCGCTTTCATTCAATATCTCTCTCTCTTTTTCTCTCGATAATCGATTATCGAACTGTAACAGGTCGATCATTCTTCCGCATATTATCACGCTACACGGTTCAGAAATCGTTCGCGCTGTTTTAGAAACAGCGAAAATTTTCCTTTGCAGGAATGCCATCTACCTGGAAAAGCTGGACACGCTGGGAATTTTAGAAAAATCACGGGAATTTTATTTTTCCATCTTCACATTCATCCTTTTTGACGCTATATAACGCCAAAGGTGTCCGGTGTTTTATAAATGAAGGCTCAGTATTTTTCTTTAGATTTTCCAATTCGTCTCTCTAGTTGTAATAAAACAGTTCAATTCTCGAGTGCTGGTGTCCTACCATCCTAACGTAATCTGTCTTCCGTGACCACAGTCAATCTGAGAATGAGAGGTCAGAATTGGTTCCGTGGATTTGGCCCCAGCAGTTCTAATCCCGTACTTATTGCTGTGTGTGCACATGCGGCTGACTCAATTATCAAATCTGAAGGGTGCGAATGTATTAATTGATCGTTCCGTCAAGTCAAAAGATTTTCATCTTCATGAATGAGATCTTTGGGTGTGTGGATGACGGCGGATGGGATACCTCGGTTCAGTGTCTTCAAGTTTCGTAGTATACGACGTTTGTTCAACAAAAGTGAACATAGAAGTTTCACTCGCATTATGTTTTGTGCAAGAATTTAATTTTGTTAATGTTTTAGCTAAATTGAAATTAGTTTAAAAAAAGTAAGTTGATTCATATTAAAAAAGAGACGTTTCAGGCGTGATAGGGTGGAATATCATGATTTGTGAAAAATTGCCAAATTTTAATGAATAATTGATACGTATTCATTTCGCTCGTGGCATCGATGGATTTAATTCGTAGCAACGAGAAATACCGTTACGTTGAAATGTTGTTCTGGCGTAGAAATGTTGCTTTCTTCTGAACAAATCGTAAGCCGAGGCTGTCGTATGTAGGTTTGATAATTCAAAGCGAAAACTTGCAATATTCCAAGTAATCAGGCATAGACAAATTAGGTGCTTCATAGTACTATCGTACAGTTTCGCATAAAACGGCTCTATTTGTAGTAATGAGGATTATTTTGTGAACATTCGAATTCATAAATTTTCAACATTCTCTTTCTTTTGTTTGCTGGGGTATCATCATGTGTAGTTATCCATTGAATTTGAATTGATTACTCCATTACTGTTTCCTAGGAGCATAAAAACTTGGGTAGGTAAAGTTATTATAGCGGGGATGTGATACTTGCTTAAAGTTGGAGGTTCGATGCTCAATTCAAGCATGACAGTTATTATCTAAAGAATTAGACAAGTAGAATGATCGCCTGTGTAAAAGTGCGTTATTTGTTGGTAATCATAATGCAAATTGCTATTGATAATAAGACGTAAACATTCACCCGGCATCATGAATGGACTCGTCACTATTTCTCTGAAGTAGCTAGTTATTAATTATTTTTTACCAAAATGATTTTTTATTTGATCAAATTAACTCTTTGGTTTTTATACTATTGTAGAAAATGAGATATTATGCACATGGGGATCATTTAATTCTGTATTACTTGAAATCATTCACGGTACTTTTAATCTAGACTCTTGGTTAGGGCATGGCAAACATGATTCTTGCCATGAAAATCAGGGAATTTTGAAGTTGGGAATAAGTGGACACCTTGCTTTGGTTTTAATTTATTGTTAGTGTTCCGTGGCATTTTTCTCCTTCTGATGTGTTTCATTTCAAGATGCGGGATTTTTAGCCGTGTTCATTTGGAAAGTTTATGCAATTTTTTGATGAATTATAATTTTGAGGCAAACCTTACGTCTTTAAAATCATCTATAACAGGAAACCTATGTCTAACTTTTTTGAAAAATAAAATTCGTGTGCATGACTCGGTTTTCGGTTTAACTGCATTCTTATTGTTTAACTGTACCATCATTGTGAAACATTGTTTTTGTTAGTGTATCCTGTACACCTAATGAAAAGCCTCCCGCGGGCGAATAATTCATTCACACTCGAGAGGAATTGTGAGGCGGCCAGAAGTTCACGAACTCTCTTTCCCATCGACTGGGCAGGTACTCAGGTTTATGGATTCTATTTCTGTGCAAGCCATAGAACTAACTTCCTGCCCCGGCTGTGTATAAATTTTCCTCTGTAGTCAGATGCGTATAATTACCCTAGACATTGTGGAAATGGAGCTCCAAGCGCGAATCTCTATGAATATTAAAAGATCATCTGTTCTTCCAAACGTACCGCAGTTGAAACTTCATTAGCAATATAGCAGTCGATGTCATGACCAATGGGCAACTGAGATCGTATGAGTAACTCATAAAAGTTTTCGTTTCGAGCTCTCCTCAGAAGCAATATCAAAGTTTTTTTTAAAAAAATGCGCTATATATTCCGATGCATGGTGTCAGTTTAAGTACACCACCACGGTTATCAACCCGAAGACCCGCTTAATAGGCGAGGTTAATGTTCACTTAATACTAAGCCCAGCGGCGTGTGAAATTAACACTTCAGGGAGGGGGTCCAGTTCCTTTTCCCGTGCCGCCTATGGTTTCCTTGGAAGTCTGATTCCAGAAAAATCACACAACATGCGTGCAAATGAAGGTGCCAAGAGGCGTCACCCAGAAACGAACCCGGATCCTCCGAGCAGTAGCCTAGCGCTACCCACTGCACTACCACATCCCCTCTCTGTTTAAGTATGGGCTAATGTGGTACGGGAACACTTGGTGCTTTCTAGCTTGCATTCTCTTCTCAATAATTCATTATTGATATAAATTGGGCATTCATTGTTATTTTTACCTGTTTGTTTTAGTTGACAATGATTAAGTAGAGGTGTAAGTCTGTCTAATATTGTTGGTAGTTGGTTGAATTAGTTTTTGGTGATTGGTCCCCAGTTGTTTAATTCCAATTAATTTCTAGAAAACGATCGTACAGATAATTAAAAACATACCGCAGGCAATTTGAAGTTAACGGTTTGGAAATGCCATTTCATGGCTTATGGTTATTTCTTCTCCTATGATCGAAGCGGACTTAAACGAACCCCCCTTCCTCTCCCGGCAAGATGGTGAATGTCTGGTGCGGGATTCAATCTTTTACTTGTTTGTTAATTAAATGCATAGGACAAACCCCTGGAAAAGAACAAATAATGTCATTGAAATCACCAAAATGAATTCACAACGTCATTATTAACGACATTGATTATCAAGAACGAAGAATACTATTTTTCTAAACCAGTTGTTTTCTTAAATTCCAAGAAACTGCGGGAGATGCCGCAAAAGTAACTTTTAACGGAGTCATCCGCTAATATGCATTTCAATTCAAAAAATTGCTGTTTTTTTCTATTCGATCGATTTTGCCTTTCATAGAGACTAGTCTTATGCAATCTGGGTCTTCGTGGATGTTATATCTTTCGTAACATGCATGTAAATCATGTATGTGATGCATCTGTAATATTTTTTGGCACTGATTGACTCACGTTCAGATCCCAGAGTCATTGGAGTTCTTTTTTACAAGCAAGTTCTCAATCATCATTAATCAGTGGAATCGTTTGAACTTATGAAGACCCGTTGAGAATGCTCTCCATCGCTCGTCTATGGCGCCAGTACCTCATTTGTTGAATGACCAAAATCGGGTATGAAAATCTGTGATTCGTTTCGTGCTCGCGTTCAAAGTAATGCATAAATGGCATATTTTTGGGTCGAAGCATATTCCCCCCGATTACATTATTCCTCATTTACGCGAGGTCTGCCGGGAAAGAGAGGTTGGGGGAGGAGAGAGAGAGCATGGAATTGGAAGGAGCTTCAAGCTTCATTCCCTGCACTCCGAGAATTCTGCATTTATTGTGGGGAACCGTTAGACGACTGCGGTACACCATATGGCCACCTTATTGTGTTACTTAAGGATTATAACACGTTGGGGTAGGGGACGTTTCCCCTAGCCAACGATTGAGCGGCTTCGAAACTGACTTCATGAATCGCCGTTAACGTGAGTTAGGACATTGTCTAGGATTTGTTCTAGCTGATCTGCTTATTGATACGTATTTTCAGCGTTGGTTGTTTTTCACTTTATTCGACAGAATTTTTTTTTCAATGGCATATGGAACGTGATGAAATTGCGTAAAACGAAGTCAGATGCATTCATACCTCCGTGTGAGGATTTAAAAAAAAGCTTGCATTTAACAATGCGAATCAAAATGGTGGATGCAAAATACGGACCCACGGAAGTTGCTGTTACGTTCATGTTAACCTATTCTATTCTTTCAACTCTGAACATCGTAGGTCGTTATTGTTTATGACCATTACAGTCTATAATTGAGTGTAGTAGATTAGTTTCGGAAAAAATAGAGTGCATTAAAATAATATGCATTAATCCTGAATGAAACGTAAATAGTAATGGGCACATCATTATAAATGTTTTGGATTTTGATGAATAAATGTCTGTTGTCTTATGTAGTGTAGTTAACATATGGATTTTGATTATATCTCAAACTAAAATGTTCTGAATCTAAGAGATTGAAGCACGAATAATTTATTTGTATGATGAACAGAAAGAAGGCCGGCGGTGCCAAATCGGGGCTGTAGATCACTCTCACAGCTGTCCATGAGATCACGCGAGATTGTCGCACGGACAGCCTGCTGAGCTTCAGATTGTACATTAGGGACCTCGGACACTCAGGCGTCGATCTGAATTAAGGATGTCTCTCACGTTTTGCACATTTTCGTCGCACTGTGGCGTTCCTTGTCGGCAACATTCTCTCCACCTACCCGGAACATCTTGTGCCAGCGGAAAACTATTCCCTGGGACATTTCTGAATCTCCGTAAGCATCATTAAAAAATAGGCTTTTTGTCTAAACCCCATTTTCCGAGCTAAAACAACAGTTTTTTTGCGTATCGTGTCTCCATAGAACGTGGCATCGTGAATTCGTGACGAGATCCTCGAACAGAGGTCCAGTCTTAATAGTGATCCGTGCACTGTAACGGTTCGTAGACAACTGACGCGGGTTGTGTTGCTTTCTCAAGATCTCCTACCACCTTTCCTGCCACAAATCGCCGCACTCCAGCCGTCCGAGTTGGCGGGAAAAATATAATTCTGCTTAATTTTGGAGCAAACTCTTGTTTATACCCTCCTGCAGGACATGAAAAAGTCTAAATTTCGGGATAATTAAGTAACGTTATGACTGCAGTAGCAAATTCGTCTAAGTTTATTATGCACTCTTGCGCAAATGTTCACCAGCCATCATCGATGCCAGACAGCGAAGTAAGATGGTGATTGGAGGGAGCATGTGATATAAACGATGACCTCCACGGAATGACGTCGGAAGTGACGTGTTAAAATCTCTCTAGGCGGCACTGAAGGCAATTGAAAAAATTCTGATAAATGTACCCATAACTAACATCTTGTGATTGGCATTACGTAGTTAGATATTTGTGAGAGTAGTGCGACCAATTTCAAATTGCCTACGTCAAAATATGCGTGTTGGCATAAACACGACCAATGAAACAATAAAGATTGGTAGTCAACATATTGGTCGGGGATTTTTCAATCAAGAATTTTATTTTCTTTGTTCGTAGGACTGTTTGAATTGGTTTCCATCAATTTTAAATTCCCTAGTTTATCTTTATTGTTAATTACATATATAGCACCATGAGCATGAAATCTCCATATATTGTACTACAGAAAGGTGTCTAGCAATTTTCTTTGTTCGTGCCAAACGGTTTTTGAAACTGTAATATATTTTCCCTCTGAAGAATTTTCTACTAAGCCTACATTTGTTTTACTGGACATTCGTTCATGTCACCCTTCAATTTCCGAACGGCGGTTTTTTTTACTATAGTTCAATTATTAGCTAGATGAAAGAGACTGGTCGCATTACTTAGTTCTCAGTCAATATATATTAATTAGGTTGTTCAAATTTTAAACTGCAGAATTGGTTTAAGATAAGTCCAAAAGTCAGTACCGACTAAACGGCAAACGGGAATTTATCCAAATTTCCTAAACAAATGAGAAAGAATAATAGCTTTCATACGAGTTAATGCCGAAATATTTGTAGTTGCTTTGGAAAAATGTTTTTATGTGAAGAATTAGTATATGACAGCTTAACTATGAATATGCCTTAGAAAGAAATCGGGGATTTTGAATCCGATGTATAGTCATTCAACGTATCTATTGTATCCAAAATAAATGCTTAGCGCGTATACTGTGTGGCTAATTTGTTCTAAAATCTCTCATAATATTAAAATATATTTTAATTCCGGGAAGTACATTGCTTTTAGGAATATTTGAATCTAAGGGGCTGAAATAAAAATGCTTCAGCGAAAGGTTAGGTTTGCAAAGAAACCACCTCTTTAGTACTGGTCGGTGTATGTGCATTTGAAACGATGAGGACTTGACTTTTAACTTACGGTGGTGTTGGTTTTTTTGTCTTCCTTTAAAAGCCCACCGGTAGTGTGGAAATAAAAAAAAATCTCCGTACTTAATACCCAAATTTCGGCTACCGAAACCGAAAAGGGGACTTGTGGTCAGTAAACTATTCTTGCCCATTACCAAGTTCCGCGTCACGGTCGAGAGCAGGAGGAACACAGATGGAGGCAACGTGGTGATGTCGCCGAGAAAAGAATCCAACTTCGTTTTATTTTAACTCGGCGAAGTAAGATCTATAAATGTCGTGCGGGAGGGGAGGGGCAATCGGCGTGCCCGGGCCAGAATGAGGTGTGGCGGTCGGTAAGGGAAAAGGACAGGTTGCTTGCTTTGGACTACGTGAGGGGGGGGGGCGGGAAGGGGAAGGGATGTGTGGGCGGGTGAAGGGGTGTGCGGGGAGGGGGAGGAGGGCAGCGTAACGTAAGCCGAATAGCTTGTCGGTGGGCCAGTAGTAAGTTATACGCCCGGTTCTCTCCTCTATCTTCCGTGGGCATTAATTTTGCCAAGTCGTGAATTGGTATAGCTGCGATTAGAAGTGTCGAAATCGGTTATAAACTCTAATGTTTACATCTGTAATTTCATTTTTTATCCACGTAAGCTTCTGGCATTTGAAAATGTTGGCCCATTTTTAATTTGCACTCGCCTTTCGATGTCAAGTGATCTTGTAAATTCATGTTTTAGTTTTTGCCTGAAATCATTATTGACAAATGGTTATCTTCGTACGAATGCGCTCCTTGTTCATTAATGGTAAGCGAAATATTTTTTTAGGGCTTCGACTTGGCGTTTCCTTAGGGAATGTTAACTGTATTGTGGAAAATTAGATATTGTTGGTAACATTATTTTCTGTGTTTAAATTTTCGCTTTGATAACGACATGACGGCAGTCGTAGTTTGTGCATTCATGAAGTAGTTTCAAATGGAATTATAGAACGAAATTGCAGGCTTATCCTTATAATTGTATTTTATGCTATTTAATTTTTGTTTTTTTTTATCATTAGCAAATTTCAGTCGGAAGATGGGTTTCAGTTCTCGTCTTTTCTCTTTCTATTGCTGATTGCTTAAGTCTTGAAATGGCTTCGTATCATGTGCTCTGCGTATTTTTCCAATTGTCTTTTTCTTTGGCCCTATTATTGTTTATTTTCTTACGTTCTTAATGGTAGTTTGGTAGTAATAGTATTACTTTGAGTTTTTGTCCAAAAATTGAAAATTCTGAGAGATAGGGCTCTAATTAGTGATAGTGCTCTGGGCTCCTACTACCAGCATCTTATAGTTTCAAGACAATGGCAAATCACCTAAATTCTTACTTTGAAGCCCAAAGAAAATTTAGACGCTCACTCTAAATTCACACAAGGGTAGTTGCGTTGTATTTGGCTATTTCTTTTTTGAATTACGTGGATATAAGCAATTCAATTGTTGGATAATAATTGTTCTAATTTAAAGTATCTTGAGGTCTAATGCTTTATTAATGAAACTCAATTTCCTACTATTTCCGATAAATTTGGCAGGTCGCTATTGGCTCTGTTGCCTCATGGAAAGAAATCTAATTGAATAAAATATATTGAGTGCTTTGAAAAATTTCTTATAAATTTTTTTCATGCCACACATTTTGCGATTATTTCGCTTCGTGACTTCGCAGTTGCTTTCTAATCAGCGAGTAGAGGAGCTCGGTAAAAAATGTGCGCTTGCAAATGCTCAGACGCCTCGGTGAAAGGCTAATCTATCGATTATTTTCGTCGGGATACGTCATTTATTGGAAATGAAGATGTGTGACGTTACTTAAATCATTTCGTAAGTTACGCAAGTGTGAATGGACTTTTTTTGCGTTCAAAGATCAGCAAGTTTGCAATTTTTTCCGTGGTCATTAACATGTCTAGGGCAATGGGTTCAGATTAATAAACCTTATTCTATTTCTTGCTGAAGTCGTGGGCTTATTACCCAACCGACGTGCACTCTACGCCACAAGAAAATATGGAGGAAAAGGAACAATAATAAGGAAAAATCTGGGCTCGCATAAATATCATCCGCGTACTCGGGAAGAAAACGTATGTATTTTTTTAGCCATTTTCACAATCGGTAGCCGGAGTAACCTCAGCGCATGGTAACACGGACAAAAACGAAAACGACTGATGATATGTAGCTTTCCTTGTAAAACGTGTAGCGGCAGTGGAGTTCGTCATTCTAATTAGCACAGGCATGACATATTCCTCTCTGTAGTTAGTCATTTTCCGAATGCGGGAATTTTCGTCATAAATTGAGCTGATGGGATAATTTCAATGGTGAACCCTTCTCGTAGCTTTTACCTGCAGTGAAATTGTACCCAGTACGAAAACATGATCTTTGCTCCATTGTACTGGCTGCTCTAAAACTAAAGGTTGCAATCCATTGCCAGTGGCAACTCTCGAGTTTCATCCAAAATCGACTCATTTATTTTTGTATTTTCATTTCGAAATACTTCAGTTTAGGTCACGTACACGCTAATGAGAAAACGCTCCATTAGCGTGTACGTAAATACTCCGCTTCGCTCCCATATGATTTTTGTCATGCTATACATGTGATTCTTATTTAGTGCACAATGTATAAATAACTAATTGTTTCATTTTTGTAATATAAATGGTACTTTTTCTCGTTGCGTTCCACTAGTATCGACGTTATTGAATTTTTGCAAGAAACATTAGTAACGGGTAAAAATTCTCTACGATTAATTGTCTAATCTCACACGGAGGTTATTCTTTCACCTGTCCAATATTTCGCGTTCTCTAAGTTTAAAACATGAGGCCATGCCTTGGCCTTATTTTTCATGTCGTAAATTAAGATTCATTAAGGTATACTCTCGGGAGCTTCTACGTTACGAGTTTTTGTACCCGGCGCAACGACTAGAGGCTGAAGCGAGCACTTAGTGGGAGCAATATTTTTTCAATTTATCCTTTGTTTTCGTTTTTTTTAACCCGTATAAAATTTACGAGAAATATTTATTTATTCTTAACAGCGTATTTAAGTATGGAAGTGCTTTGTGGAGGGTACTAAATAGAATTAATGAATATGAAATTTAAAAAAAACATGTGAAGTACAATTAGGCGCGTTTGTAGTTTCAGATTCCTCCAATCATGCCCAAAGACGCCATCGTCTTTTGTCATCTGTGCATTAGTTAATGGAAATATGAGAAAAACTTGGCCAATTAGATTTGATTCGGGAGCGGCCAGAGGGTCCATGATGCCTGATCCGTCGTACATACGAGAGCTTTTCAATTTAGTGATTGTACATTTTTTATCAGTATAATGTATTGCGCAAAAACCTAATTTTATGTTATACTGTTAGCTTAATATGTAATGTATATGTGGTTATAGCTTCATTGATTTTATTCCAGTATTGCATCAGCGGCAGCCGTTGCAATTTTAAACATGTTTGATTCGCCTACGACGGTTTCTGACGATGAAAAACCTTGCCCACTAAGGTGTTTATTAACATTGGGGA
The DNA here is from genome assembly GCF_022747635.1 of Hetaerina americana. Lineage (NCBI taxonomy): Eukaryota > Metazoa > Arthropoda > Insecta > Odonata > Calopterygidae > Hetaerina > Hetaerina americana. The sequence goes on from NW_027286403.1 coordinate 12,485,719, forward strand.
ACATGAAAAATTCCATGAGACTTGGAATGGGTTCTGGGGGGGATTAGGAACACGCATAAATGACTTTAATAGAGATAGTCGTGATTTTGCGGAAACCACGAATACGTGTAATTTGTGATTTTTCTGTTACCAATGAGTAATTGGCACCAATAAAATTGTCAATATCTATGAGAGTGCTCATTAACATCATTGGATGATTTTGTCTTGAAGTAGCAGCAGCGGTGTTAGTGTACAATTATGCAAGAGGAGTGAATTGAGCTCCAGGTCCAACTTCCTCTGCTATCGACTCCCGCTTTAAAACATTTTAACACAACTCCTAACTCTGCTATCGGAACGAACAAAACCTTATATAGCATTGCATAGCCCTTGTTTGGTGACTTGTTTGGGTAAAAGCAAAGTTTCACTGCAGTATTTCGTTTGACATCCATCGTTGCCGTAAGAGTACTGAACATGTTTCAACTTGCAACTTCTGCTGCTGATGCTGTACTGAAGTAAATTAAATGAAACTTGTACCACATATACGATGCACATTATTCTAAATGTATGGAATAAAATTAAAATTTTGCTCCAATTATTTGATTTTAATGTATGATCGCTCTTGAATGATCTTCACAGAACTGATACCTCTGGTATATATTCTTGATAATAATAACATGAATTTAAAATACAATGCCGACAGAAAGAATTGACCAGGTGGGTGATATCGTAAATCATGGCATGATGTTCATAAAAAATGGTTGGTAGATGAAGAGATGGAAAATTGTGCGAATGCCGGCAAAAGGTTTTATTTCTTGTTGAAAAAATATATTCTTTGAACGTTCTTAGAAATGTGTTCGATAGATAATCGCGCAAAAAAAGCGCGAATCGATAACAGGCATCTTAATTAAAGATATATAGAAAGCAATACTAGTGAAAATTTTAATATGGAGCGTAGTTTTGTCTGGCTCGGAAATTTGGTCGTTGACACAAGGGAATAGACGTCGGTAGGAGGCTTTTGAGATGGGTGTAGAGAAGAATTGGAGTAAATAAAATGGGCGGAAAGGAAAACAAGCCATGAAGTTCTAGGTATGGGGTATGGTAGGGGAAGAGGAAAGGTTATTACGAGAAATTTTAGGAAGGCAGGACTGGTGGATGCAGGAGATTCTGAGAGGCAATGGGGTACCGAAAGTGATAATAGAGGGAAGCATGTTGGGAGAGCGGGAGGTAGGAAAGTAGTTGCTAGAATTATTGCAAAGCAGTGAATGCTTGTTTGAGGCAGCAAAAATGGCAGTGTTGAAAATTTTCCTCTATCACAAATCATTTTATGGAAGCGAAACTTGGACATGTCAGTGCAGGCATTGATGTCGGCTAAATGTGTATGGAGTTAGTGGTAAAAGTGGAAGGAATAAAGATTCAATGATGTGTGAAATAAATTGTTTCATGACACTGCAGATTGGATACACGGATAAAGTGCATACCATAAACACAGTAATTAATCCGAAGGTCGGTTTGGTAAGTGATGGTAGAGTTCACCCAGTACTAACCTCGACGGCGTGTGAAATTGACACATCAGGGTAGGGGGGCCAGTTCCTTTCCCTGGGCCGGTTATGGTTTCCCAGGAAGACCTGGTACCCGAAAAATCACAAAGTTTGGGTGGAGCTGCAGGTGCCCAGAGTGGCTTGTCCGGGAATCGAACCCGAGCCCTCCGGTTGGTAGTTTAAAGCTCTACCGCGACCCACTGATGTACATACATGAATATGAAAAAATCTGCTTATTTGGGTATATTTAGGGAAAAGCTGTTAGTCGAAACACCGGAGAGTTCATATTAGAGAAGAGTAGAGGGTTTAAGAAAAAAGGTAGAAGGTTGTAAAAGTGAATGTGGTGGGAGATACTCTCTACACAAGGAGTAGCAGAAGTCTCAGGAACAGAAGTGCGTGTATGGGCTTGAAAGAGGCGAAAGAAGTCTGCAAAGATGAGGCAGTATGCAAGGAATTAGCTACAGAAAGTAGTGACCTCAAGCAACTGAAAATATGTTTCTTGGACCTCACCTATTCCAATAGGAAACAGGCATGAAGGGTGCATGTGTGTGTGTGAGTGTACTTAATTGTTCAATTCAAGTTTCAGTGTACCCAGCACGGCAGCCTTTCCGAGCGTTTGCCTTTCCCAGGTACTAAGTTTGAAAAGGCAACGAGTTAGAACTCATTCAATGGAGGTAATGTGTGCTATTGTGTTATAGAATGGATTCCCAATTTATTTCTAAATTTCCCTCTTTTCGAAATTATTTTATATTTTGCTAGGGCTCATATCCGATGTCCGATGATGATGGGGGCACTAACTGGGGAAAACGAGTGCTTTATTCATAGGAGAAGATCTCCCTAGGACTGCAGTTTAGAACGGATTACGCGTAATTGAGGAGTGTACAGTGCCCATCATTTTCAAGCAACACATAATGCCATTCGTAAAGATTGCCTTCTCGGGTTTTTATCCAAAGCTTAACGTCTGCTCGGTAGTAACATTTACCGGGCGCTGTATTGGTTTGAGTGATAAAGATGTATTATGTATAATTATGTATGGATAAATATACATAATATATCCATGTATACTACCTTGATCAAAAAGTTCCCGGAATACCACCGTGTGGCGCTCCCATCGTTCCGATTTGAGTTCTGTTTTTTTTGTTAAATTGGTACATCTGTTGTTGATATTCCCTTTAAATCTTAGTGTCATAACTTGACATTTGCAAAAGTTACGTAGCCAAGAGTACATCTATCTCTGTGTGTGTTTGCAACAACGAACTTGTATTAAATTTTGCGTAAAAAACGGATTTAGTGGCGCACGGACGTTGGAAATGTTGGAAAAGTGTTTCGGCAACGATTCTCTAAAAAAAACGGTCGTTTACCAGTGGCACGAGCGGTTCAGAAGTGGTCGTGAGTCAATCGAAGATGATGAACGCAGTGGCAGACCATCGACATCGAAAGTCGGTGAAAAAATTGATAAAGTAAAAGAAATGTTGGTCAATAACCGCAAATTAACCATCAGAGAAATAGCGGAGGACTTGAACATTGCCTATGGATCCGCCCAAGACATTGTGGTTAATGATTTGGGTTTCCGTCGTGTAGCATGCCAAAAGACCTCAATTTCATGCAAAAAAGAGACCGTGTTGACGTCGCAAAAGACATGATTTGCGAGGCTGAATCCGATCCCACATTCATCAAAAGGATCATTACTGGAGACGAGACGTGGGTTTATGAGTACGACACGCAATCCAGACATCAGGCAAGTGAATGGCGTTCACCAAATGAGCCGAGACCAAAAAAACCACGTCGTTTTCAGTCAAAAAAGAAGGCAATGCTGACGGTTTTCATGGATTACAACGGTGTAGTGCATCATGAATTTTTGCCAGAAGGCCAGACAGTAAACAAAGAGTATTATTTGGGCGTTATGAGACGTTTGCGTGAAGCAATTCGCCGAAAGAGACCAGAAATGTGGGCAGAAAACTCGTGGATTTTGCACCACCGTCGCACAGTGCTATCATTATTCGTAATTTTTTGACGAAAAATGCAACAAATACCATCCAACAGCCACCGAATTCACCTGATTTGGCTCCCTGTGACTTCTTTCTGTTCAATCGAGTTAAAAAACCATTACGGGGAACGCGTTTTAGCAGCCGAGAGGAAGTAATGGAAAAATCGCAGGAAGCACTGATGGACATACCGAAAACCGAATATAAAAAATGTTTCGAGGATTGGATCAAGCGCTGGCATAAGTGTGTTGCAGTCGATGGGGATTACTTTGAAGGGGACAATATAGATTTAGATGAATAAACTTGTATTTTTAATTTTCTGAATAAATTCCGGGAAATTTTTGATCAAGGTAGTATTTATATGTGTGGTTGTGTGTGTATATATATATATATATATATATATATATATATATATATATATGTATATATATATATGTATATATATGTATATATATATATGTATATATATATGTATATATATATATGTATATATATATATGTATATAATATATATATATGTATAAATATATATAATATATATATATGTATATATATATATATACATATATATATATATACATATATATATATATTTATATATATACCTATATAATATATAACTGACAAGGTGCTCCTAAAATTAAAATAGCTGATGAGGCGTCGAAAAGATTGGAAAGACGGACATTTACCGCAGTCTGAGGAGAAATTCATTGGTGTATGGAAAATGAGAAATATTTTTGTGAAACCCTTGGTGAGATTGTAAAATAGAAAATTAAAATCGATGTTTTGTTTTTTAATCAACCTGTTAAGAGCTGGAATTATTTTGGAGTAGTTAATTTCCGTTTTTAAATCCAATTTGCCTATTTTCCCTGAATGACAATGATCTGATATGATGATATCTGACTTGGAAATTAAGCTTGGTGTCTATCGATCCAGGAATTAAACTCAATAACTCTAATATTGGTGATTGTTGACCTTTGAGTTGTTATGAGAGAATCACTTTTAAGGGAGATACGTCACTTTACAGGGTGGATGGATCAAGGCGTAGCAGTATTCTCAAAAATATAAATATTTTTGTGAAGGATAATTTTTATCGCTTTCTCAAAACGACAAGTCGAATAAGAAGTGTCCCTTTAGCAAAATGGGAAATATTCTTATTGATTGGATTGCATATAATTATCCTAAGGCTCTAAGAAGGGGAAATAACATTGATAAGTAATGGAATGGGCGCAAAACAAAGAGGCTGAGAGCCATTGATCTAATCTTTGAGCTGTCTTTTGCTGAGATGATGGTATCTATATTTCCGATGCGTTACGCATAAGATTCTGCTAATATTTTCTCTGCTAAACAAGTCTTGATCCTTGTATGGTCTTATTTTTTTGTTTCCTCGCTAGGTTTGTTTTGCAACTGTTTTACAAAACAATTGCTTTACAACCCACCGAGGTTTCACCACAATCACGCATGAAACTAAACTTGAACTCGTGGCTGTCCGGTTTGCAGGTGGTAATTGGCGCTGTATTACTACAGGCTGGCAATGACAAATTTTAAGCATTCATTGGTATTTGGACGATAATCTTAAGAATTCCGCATCACCCACATCTTTGCTTATTCGGAAACGAGTGCCCAAGTTTATATCGATGAATCCGGTGAGAACTTGGCTAAATAAATACCAAAGGTTGAAATAGTGTTGTATTTATTTATGTTTGTATATATTACCTTGAAAGCAACCGCTAAAGTGTGACAGGTTATTATATAGCAGATATTCTGGATGAAAGTGGTGTCTACTGATTATTATTTTATTTATTATAATTCAAGTATGGAAATATTTTGGCAACAGCTTCTTGCACTAGGATATCTAGCTGTAAAATGCTTCTCGACGCATGACTAACTGCTAGTAAGAAGAATATTTAAAATGAGGGTTGAATAAAATAATGACAGCGTACTAAGCTAATTGGAATAACATTTTTTTAACGTGTTCATTTGTAGCTATTCAGATCCCCATCGCTCGTGGAAAAAAATTGCATGCCAAACCTGTAGATCTCTGTAAACCCATTTCAATGATTTCTCTTACCATAGTACGACGAGTATTTAAAAATGATGTTTCTATATTCGTCTATCGAGGTTATCATCCGGATATTATCTCCCTCTAGTTTTTTTCTTTGTTCAGAATATAATATGGTTGATCAAGTACTTAGAGCTCTCTCGCATCCATCGCTTGTTGTCATTTTATTTATATTCTATGGGCTTTCCTCGCAATTAAATGCTTCATGCCTTGAAAAGCTGGTGTAAGGAAACCACTTGGCGATCTTTTGGAACGGCTTAACGTGCTCATCTGCTTCCGACTTTCACCCTCGTTTTAGGCAGGGGCTATATGTTGATTTAACTAATTTAACCTCACACTCCTTGAAGAATTCATAATTAAGTTTAAACTTAAGAAAAGGCATCTATAGTGACCTTTTTGAATTCCTGTCACAAAGAATATAGATAAGCATGTTCTGTCCGAAAGGTGGTGTTGGCATATTGAGTAATTAGAGCTTTAGAGAGAATATGCCTGTTCCTTAAATGTTTATAATTGAGATGAACTACGGGATGGACTTAGTCATGTTTTTGAAGGCTGAATTTCTAGACGACTTATGAAGCTCATCCTTATTCTATCGTTATCCTTAAAGCCATAGTTAGGCAGATGCACTCGTACGACCATAGTTTACGGTTAATTGTTTGCGGCGGGAAGGTAACAATAACCTAGAAAAATATCCTAGATAAAATAAAGCATATTTTTTAAAGTCATTATTGATATTACTGATTTTTTTATCAACATGGTAAGTAAAAGGAATTTCTGGGGGAGTGGCGGGCGAGGTGCGTCCTGATATGAGTAATTTAATAATACATACACTTTTGCGGAAGCGGAATGTCAATTCAAACAAGACACATTGTTTGAATTAACATTCCGCTTAGGAGGAATTATTGTTTTAATTTTGTAGACGCAAGGGATGTTTGTCGATTCTGTGTTGATTTTTCTCTCAGGCTTTTATTTTACGTCATTCGCCTTCAACTGAATGCGAAACAGTAAAGAAATAAAATGATTTATGATTGAGGAAATATTTACGGGTATAAACGGTAATCAGTGGTCCGTGTTGTTTTTGCCCCTTCGGTTTTCTTTCTTTTTTTAAAACTGAAGGAAATTCCACTTCCTGCCACGAAGAAAAGCATTTTTAGCTTTAGCTCAACTGTTGAGATCTGCTTTTTGATAGTTGGCGTAAGTCTTAAATGAAATTAAGTGTCCCAGGCGTCTCGTCGTCGTAGAACAAATGGCGAAAATGTTTTGCTTGAAAATATCAATTTGTCATAACCCCAATAAAGATCTAGGAGATAAAAAACTAGCAAAAATAAAAAAATTCTATTCCTTGTCGTTCATCGTTCAAAGTGTCATTCTGAGAAATCACAGAGGTTGAATAATGTTTATGGGCTTTATTGTTCATGTATATAAAATATTTAACATCAATGGTGAACTTCTTCGTACATGCATATAATCAGTTCCTTTAAGGGAAATAGAAACTTTCGGCACTTTAATCGATCGTAGAGTGCCAAATTGTGCATTCGCCAACCTGAGCTTGATTCGTAATTTGGTAGATGCATTTTTTTGGGACCAATGTCATGTTATTCTACATTATGTGGGTCGTTCAATAATTCACTTGAAATTCCAAGAGTTGGCACCCGTAATATCGGAAAAGTTTTTCTTTTCGTAAGCCTCATCTATCATTAGACTGCTATTAAAGTTTCAGCCATCTCCATCGCTTGGTATCATTTTCATAGTCGATTGAAGCAACAACCAATTGCTTTTTTAGACAAATGGAAAATATCAGTTTCCTGAAGCGATTGAACGCTTCATTAAAAAAAACTTAATACCGAATGATATCATAGCCGAGTTGGGTGAAGTTGGCACAGGTGCTATTATATTTGCGACTTTACACAGTTGGGTCGTTTAAATGTGGGCGTACATCCACAAATGATTAACACTGTTCGGTAAGTCCAGTGTAAGTCGAAATTATTGACAGAATCCACGATATGATTTTGAGCAATCGACGAATTAAAGTTCGCGAAGTATTTGAGGCAACAGGCAAATCACAAGGTGCGGTGTTTTCAATTTTGGACGAAAAATTGGTTCTGAGAAAAAATTTCGGAAAGATGAGGTGCCGCGTTTGCTCTCAGGGGAGGTTGAATGCAATCGTGCGGTCGATTTGGAGGCTGGTTTGGCACCTTTCCGTTGCAATTCTGACGGATTTCCGCGTCGATACGTAACTGTGGATGAGACAGATACACTCGAAAGACAAGTGAAGAGTTGAAACAGTGGGTCTCTAAAGGCGATCAGGCACAAAAGAGAGCGGACACGGTGAAATCGGGGGCGACAGGGTGATGGCCACGGTATTTTGGAGTGTATGCAGAATCATCTGGATCGATTACTTGCAAAAATGACAAACGATAATTTGGGTAGTATTATGCGTCGTTATTGCACCGGTTGAGCGAAGAAATCAAGGAAAACATACCCATTTGGCAAAAAAATTCTCCTCCATCAATGCAATGCACGGGTGACCACCTGTGCAGTTTGGATGGAGAAAATTGTGAAATTAAATTTCGAATTATGACAGCATCTACCGTAGTCACTAGATTTGGCCACCGATGACTTTTTAAAATTTTTAACTCGAGCAAAATGGCCAGGCTGTAAGTGAATCGCGTCGAACGAGTAAAATTCCTATTTTGAGGATATTTCGAAAAATTACGCTTTGGACGGCTTGAAAAAGTTGGAGAACCCCTGGAAAAAGTTAATCAAGCTAAAAGGAAATATTTTGAAAATTAATTTTAAAAAATTATAATAATTTTTTAATTATAAATAATTTTTTTTGTATTTCTCAAGAACCTAGTGAACGATCCACCTACTGATTTGCCTTCTTACTGCCTTCATTATATATTAATGTCAAGTTTAAGATGGAAAATGAATTATTTGTCAGTTATAATTAATGTTTGTTCTTAAAAGTGAACTTGATAATATTTCATGCTTTTTATGCTTTAGTCAACATGGCTTAAGTATTTCTTCGCCTTAGTTTGTTGACACATCAACTAAATTCCGTCACACATATACATCGCCACATGGCACTCAACGTCCGCTCTTAGACGCGTGACTTTATCACTTCTGTTGGGTAAGTGCATTATTTTGAGGCTTTGTTTAGTTTGCAAATAATAATATCCGGGTCCCTCATCAGATAGTTGAAAGAATTCTCAAGAACACATAGGTTATGTCTTCCTCCGCGTCTAAATTCAAAGAGTGGTTTCATTGGTTGATGCGTTGGCTGTACTGTGCATTTAGAATGACTTCATTTGTTGATGCTCTGGAATTCGTGCGCCGTCAGTTGGAGAAGTAGTGCCGGGGAGGTTAGATCGAGGATTCAGTCACAAGTTCATTAGTCCGTCCCCCTGTCTGATGACATCAGTGATTTGAGTGTAGTGTTACTGCAGTGAGGCCGGCTTTATATTTTCTTTAAGTGATTCGTCGCTATTTAGGTATGGACTAGTTATTGTGTGATATTAAAATCGAGGCGCGAAAACAAACAGCCCTCGCGGCGCTTTCGTTGGCCTGTGCCGGCGTCGAAGACGTCAGTTCTATGTATCCATTGAAAAAAAATTTCAGCGGTCGGTGAATCTCCTAAGGCAGTGGTATTGGAAATGTAAACTTTACGAGTGTCTTACTTGTTTCTGAGTTAGATTTACTCTCGTTGCGTCCTCGTGAAATTTCGCTTAGTTAATTCGTGTATTAGTGAGTGTGTGGAGTTGTGATTTCTCGAGGCGTGAAAACGACCAAAATTACTGTGAAGTGGCTCACGTACTGTGTGCCGGTTCCGATAAGTTCTGAACTCTTTTCAATATTTGGTGACTCTCTTGAGAAGGAATTTAGAAAGACGTTATTCTGGATTTATTTTTTGCGGGGATTTTGCTCATTTTAATTGTGTTTTTATATTGTACTTTATATCAAGTGTTAGTGCATTCATTTGTGACGTTTTAAGTGATAGTGTTAATATAGTGTATTTAGGAGGGAGAACATTTCAGTAATTTGTCAGGCATTTATAATTTCCCCGTCATATTAGGTCTTAGTGATTTGATGAGGGATACTTAAGTGAAGTTTTCCATCGATTTGATTTGGTTGAGAGAAATTTAGTGTTAATTTTTTCGGGTAGTTTTTACATTTTTAGAGCGTGTGTTTCTCGTATATTTGAGTGTTTTTGCATTGATTTGTGACAATTTCAGTGAAAGTGTTAGTATAGTGAATTTAGGAAAGAGAACATTTCATATTCCATTAGCGTGGAGATTATTCATTTTCATTTCGTGGCATTTATAGTTTCCTCGCCATATTAGGTATTAGTCATATTCTAAGGGATTTTTAGTGAAATTTTCCATCGATTGAATTTGGTAGAGGGGAATTTAGTGTTAATTTTTGCGGGTAGTTTTTAAATTTTTAAAGCGTGTGTTTCTCGTATATTTGAGTTTTTTTTGCATTGATTTGTGATAATTTAAGTGAAAGTGTTAGTATAGTGAATTTAGGAGGGAGAACATTTCATATTCCATTAGCGTGGAGCTTATTCATTTTGATTTCGTGGCATTTATAATTTCCTCGCCATAATAGGTATTAATATTAGGTTAATTTTAGCGGGTAGTTTTTACATTTTTAGAGCGCGTGTTTCTCGTATATTTGAGTGTTAGTGCATTGATTTGTGACAATTAAAGTGAAAGTGTTAGTATAGTGAATTTAGGAGGGAGAACATTTCAGTATTCCATTTGCGTGGAGTTGGTTCATTTTCATTTCGTGGCATTTGTAATTTCCTCGCCATATTAGGTATTAGTCATTTTATAAGGGATTTTTAGTGAAATTTTCCATCGATTGGATTTGGGAGAGAGGAATTTATTGTTAATTTTATCGGGTATATTTCTCATTTTTAGTGCTTCGTGTTGAGTTTTAATTGGACCTGGATTTTCGGGGGCAATAATGAATTGATTAGTGATATTTTTGTGAATCTCATAAGATAGTGAATCTTTGATTGTGAGGATTGGGTGTTATTCGTTGTGGGCAGTTAGCTCATTTTCAGTGTGTGACTATTGTATCTTTCTCATCTCGTTAGGTTTTTTATTTTTAATAGTAATATTGGGGGAAATATATTACAAAATTTTTTAGGCCTTGTAATATCCGATTAGGGTCTCAGTCACTTGACGTCACTGATACTTTGAGTGCAGTAGTTTTCCTGCTGATTCGAGGTACCTATATTTTTTGTATTTTTTAAATATCTCCGTATATTTACTTCTGTGCTTTGATTTGCAATTGCTCCTCTGTTTTAATTATGCCAGAGAAGTGTAGTCATTTTCATTTCGTTTTGTGGTAGTGTTGAAGAAACTTGATGGTTCTCGCTTAATTTAGTGCATGGCAAAAAATATGAGTTTAATTTCTTTTTTTCATTTTGCTATTCTTTTGGCACTTAATTTTTGTGATTTCTATTCACCACTCCGAAATAAACACTTTAACTGCGCTTTTTTAATATCATGCTTGAGTGTCGCGTGCAAATACTCTCTCTGCTTCTAGTTTTCAAATTGTTTCCGGCTCTTGTTATTTTTTGGCTTCATGTTATGGTGTTTTTGCTGGGATCATATGGCGTGTACTTATCTTTGCTTTTCTTTTCGTGTTGAAGTGTGTCACTGTGTTCTAAACCTCTTTGCCCCGAACTAGAATGGTATTTTTTTGTAATTTCTTTCCCGGAATCCACCATTTAAAAATGGCGGCGCCTATGAACAGTAAACCTGTCACCACCACAGATGGGTGTAATTGTTTTTCATTTGTCATATTCCGCTGAACTTTTTTTGAACCATTTTCTGTATAAATTAATGATAATGACTTAACTCTCGTGGAGACGCGGAATAGAGTGCGTGCTGTAGCGTTAGATTTAAATTTTCAGTTCATACCCACTGATTTGAATTTTCTTCATTTTACGAACAAATTAATTTCGGAATTGTATGTCCCAAGACTTAAGAGAATCCACCTCATCGCCGTTCCAATTTGGGTTGCCGTTCACAGAGCCATTTTCCAATGCCATTTTCACATGCTACTTTTGTGAATAGTGGCATATTGTGTCGTGCCATTTATGGGTTGAAATTCTAAGCGTGTTATCATGTGCGGCTCTGAGTGGCGCTGTTAGCTTCCATAGAGAGGGAGTAACCGGTAACACCCTTTTCCTATTTCCCTGAACTACTTCACATTCATTATGTTGTATTTTTATTTTCTCTGGCTTGTATCATTAGTTTTGTCCTTTTTCTTTTTTCAATGGGTGAATACTCGCTTTTCAGATTTAATTTATGTTCAGCTGGAAAATTACCCATCTCTGTATTAAACTGAGTCTACGCCCACGCTGTCTTATAGTTACCGCATTGGGTTATCTTTTATACCGTGCACTCTTTCCGAATATGTTTAATTCGCGTCCGTTTTGCTGAACTATATTCTTCGTCTACTGCATTAATTTTAAACCATGGTAAACGAACCCCTCACAGCTATTTGTGTGCTTTCTTTTCTATGGCTAATTTTTTTCAAATGGGCTTGCCTTGCATGGACATTCTAATTGCTGGATTAATTCCAAGAGTTTTAATAGACCTGTCTCAATTTTAGTGTTTGGTTGAGGCCGCTTAATTTGTACGTCCGTCTGAATTCGTTGTTACTTTTTGATTCATGCTGTCGTCTTGTATTCTTTCTTGCTTCTTGCTGAATTCAATAGGCATTGCAGTAAACTGTCATATCAATTGAAATTATTTATCTGTATTCTCTTCATATTTTGGTAATCATTTGAATGATTTCTAGAGTAGTGATATTTTACGAATGAAAATAGAAAGTTTAATTCACTGTCGAGTTATAATTGGAGGACTTGGTGAAATCGGCTAACAAACTGTATGCTCTGTTCAGTGTTTTTCAACTGGATTGTGCAGAGCTCTTCAACGAGTGAAAATAAGACAACTGGAAGATAGAAAAGCTGAATAATGGAACCTCGTTCCAAGTTGGCAAGGTATTTTAAAATATTTTTGGTGCTAATATTAATTTTTGTTATTATTAATTTAATCATTTCTTAAGTTCAGATTTCTACGGATAACCTCGTCATATTTCGTTTTGGTGTGATGTATTTATAATAGACGGCTTGATGAAATACAATTTTAAAGCCTTCAGTGTTTTCAAGCGATGGGAAATTGCAAGGTTGTTTGAGTAGTTATGTACTTCATGGGCATGATAAATACTGTTTTTTTATAGAAACGTTTTTTGAATGCCCGCCATCGTTTACAGCTAAGTTATTATGTTAACTCTTTGTATTAAATAATGGAAGGCCAGGCCATGTTTTTTTAGGAGTTTCTTTAGCACGAAAAAGTCGAATCCTAATTTCTCATCCTCTGTATATCCTATTAAGAATACTGAATTTGTTTATCGTTGTCTGGTTTGATGAGCTGCCTAAGGTTAATGCCCTCCGTGGTGCTTCAGAGGTAGTGATCGTGTTTCTTTGTTTCTTCGGGATTTTCCCTTGATTACTCTTGTTAAATTTACCTTAGCTTTGCGAACGGAAAACTCGGAAAACCATGCTAAAAGTTTGTAAGTTGAATCCAGCGCTCGCCATTACGTAACCCTTGTACAATTTATACTTCATCAATGTCCGTTTAGCTTAATTTAGTCTATAATTATATGAGATATCGTGGTAAATCGCGTCATTTTTAGCTGGCCCTTAATTTTGAACCCAAGATAAATATGTTTTAAATGATTAAATTTTGATATTTTTAGTATTTTGTGCCTCAATGGCTCGTCCTATGCTCGGAATGAATCAATATATTTTAATAGCGGCAATGCTGTTAAGAAATTTAACGTTGATTAATATTTGTTATAACATGAGCAAATATCTGCATTCATTACCAAAGATTTAGAAACCCCTGATTTCTGTTGCATAGTAAAAGTTGCATGTGTTTTGGGACGCTTGCGAAGTCGTGGGTATATTCTTCGAGGGAACCCGCATCCTTAAGATCGCACGCCGTCCTTCAGAGGATCCCTTTTTTTCGATTCGGATCCATAGTGTTGGTGGAGTCTCCGAAGGCTTGGAATTTGGACACGGATGCTGCAATCACAGACTCATTCATATTCCTCGGCAGGCTCCTTCCGTCCTCGCCGAATGCCCATGTTTCCGTGCTTCCGCGCGCCTATGCCGTCGTCACCGCGTGTCCCCGTCGTGACGCGCCGCCGCCTCTCACCCCCCATCCCCCGAGCCCTTTAAATCTGTGTAGATGGTTATTTCGTCGCTCTTGTCCAGCGTCCGTTACCATTGTGAGACTCCTTTTTTCTGAAACTTGTAAATCTAATTTTTCTCCATGCTGGAGTTATGTCAGTTTTTACTGGCGAAACACCCACTCATGAGCATATCTGAGATTTTGCAGTTCCCTTAGTACGAGCTCGTATATTGAAAGGTTTACGCGTGGCTGCCCTTGCTTTTTTCATTATTGTCATCCACGCTACGATCATATTTGGATGTCTCCATGATATTTTCTACCGTTTAGAATGCAATATTTGGAGTGAGGGTTACATTTGTCAGATTGATTATATTTTTTATCCTCGGGTGAATGCAATGTTAAATCAATCACATTTATCGTTTTGTGCTTTTTGGTTTTTCATTTTATTTCATTTAAACATTTCTACGGCAGTCAAACTTTTATCGTAAACTCGTTCAGAACAATGTGTAATGGTCAGCATAAAAGTTCTCGTGCCCTGCAAATATTTTTACCAGTCATCGTGCTAACGCTCATTCTATCCAACCTAGGTCTCCATTCGGCGTTTTATATTTTCCATCGACTTGAAAATGGAAATGAAGAAGTGAGGGGGTATGACTCCTCCAAAGTCATTAATTTGCATAGTGGCTCCGATTATTTTTTTGGAGTCCGCAATCTGCCGCCAGTCTCAAAAGTGTTGCTCAAATTCTTCTCTGTGGCCAGATAAGGCAGTCTTCTTATTGATATTTTTTAAAGACAACATTTTAAGTTTCTCTATTTGCATTAGGTTATGTAATTAATGTTGAATGAGTGAGCGGTAAAGATTCTACAAAGCTTTCTGTTATTTCTCGTATTATTTTGGTTCGATGAGTATTACGGCCGCTACCAGTATACAGATAGGTGTGGAATCGCGGTTTAAGTATGGCTCCTAGCAAGTTCTTCTGAATGCTGGAGGCCATGGCGATGCGCTTCCATTATCGTTTCCATTTTTTTAATGAAATATGTTCTTTAATATTGCCCTAGTAGTGTCGTTATATGTAATTTATGTGATGAAAGCTCTGTATTTTTGATTGGAGGCAACACCATAATAATTTAAAAATACTTGAATGACTTCCGAGCATTGTCAGGAAGCAGACATGGCAGAAGGGTATTAAGATTACTCGAGTAATTGTGGATCTATTTCATATTTTTCTCCAATCATTAGTTTGTGAAGGTTTTGATAGAGAAGTCAGCTTTGTCCCGTGGATCGCATGAATTTCTTCTTTATAACAGGTCTAACTATTTATTGGCTTAAATTTCGAATGCTATGTACATTTTTCCCCTCGGAACACCTCAAAGGACTTAAAAATCTCCAAGCAAACGGTAAGGTGCAAAAGGTTCCTGTTGCACTAGCAATATAAGAATTTAATTTATTTTCAGGATACATGTGCCCTAAGATTTTACTCATGAGTATGAATTTAATTAATTATTTAAATTTGTTTGACCCCCTGAATTGATTCTTTTTTGGAGTATCTCATGTACGTGGGTCGGCTGTTTAGCTCAAAGCAGGCGTTTTTATTTAAATAATCGGTGCTAACTATTCTATATACGAGAGAATTAGGTTTAAAGGCTAAAAAATTGGTTCATTTCTCCGCTCTGGAGAATTTAAGAATTATTGCTGTGGCTGGAAGCGCGTTCGTAATCGACCACTCACTGAATTAGTTTCAATTGCTTCGTATTTCCGCCTTTTGGGACATTCATTTCTATTTTGAAATTGCCGGTACACCTTTGTTTTGCATATATTTCCATGAAACTGTTTTATTCTTATATTATTAATATGAATATATTAATTGCTAGTATCCATTGTAATGCGAACTAATGAATTATCCTATGCGAATTTTATGGTTATAACTGGGATCTCCTTGCGGTGCCCTTTTACCGTTGGGGAAGCATTGGCTCTAAGGTTAATTTCAAGGGTCGTTTATCTGGCAGAATGATTTAATCGGTAGTAATTGCTGATACATATTCATAGTATCTGTCTCACGTCATTAGCAACGTTACCATGTGTATGCGTGTAACGCCTTGTTTTAAAATTATGCTCATTCGTAATTATTCTCGGATCGGTTTGCCTCACTTGCGCCTTGAGTTGAGTATTGCTCAATTAGTTCTAATGGCACTCGAGAGGTTGATTTGAATTTATAGTTTGACCATCTAAGGGATTCTCTTAAGAAGCCGTGGCTAGAGATTTTTAATATGCGGAGGGTATACTTTTTTTATCAATACTTAAAAACTAAATAACCGGCAAAGTTTTTTGCGTCCTTATATTTTTTAAGCTTATCTTTTCAAAGTTTACTCGCAGGCACGTCACAGTTTTCCACCACTTCGTGACAATCAAATTCTTGGTAATAATAAGTATTCTTTTCATTTGCGATTCAGTAAGAGAAACAATTGATAATCGACTCAGTGTGAAGGACTCTCGCTCTGGTCGCATTAATCGGCAGGACAGTATTAGTTTTAATGCAATGTTTAAGCGTGCGTAATAAATTTTCCGCGGCATTTCTTGGAAGCGTCACTTCTTAATCTTTCCCACCCGTAACAAAGGCCTATTCCGAAGGGCGGAGGGCGTCTTTCAAGTATCCTAATCCCCGGCATTGCTACTCGTGGTGACGTTGGGCGTTCATCGGTGGCGATAGCTTTACGCAATAGATGTATCTCGAAAGGTGCTTCCGTAGCTTTTATTCTCCCCCACCCTCCCACCCCTACCCCATCCTCCAGCAACGTGCAGACTCGCAGACTTAAACCCTTTTTTGAGACCCAAAGTCATAACTTCCTAACTCTCCCCACCTCTCCTTCTCGCTCGCTTCCCCTACCCACCAATGAACACGAGGATTTTCTCGAAGCTTAAGTAAGTCATCCAGGGACGACGGACCATAGCTGTCATTTGATCTCCAGCTTTCCTTCGGCGAAGATCCTGCTCTCCTCTCTAGTGATCACTGGACGTGCGTTAGAGGTGTCGATCGGTCTCCTGGGATTTCCGTCTGTGTTTCTCGCTGTGGTATGTTTGTAGCAGATCATTTTATTTTCGATCAATTTCGGTAATGATATTATTTTCGGAAATTTTAAACTTAACTGTTTAATTCGTACTTGTTTTTGTATTCAATCGTGAAATGGCTCGATTGATATACCTTGTAGCTTGCAGCGAGTGAACAGAAAGCATTGGATGTTTGGAATTTTGTGTTGTGTCAAATTTAAGTGGCTTATTTAAGGTGTGATTCTGTAGTAGTTCCATTTCAGAAAATTGTCCAGTTTCACGGGAGTTCCCAAACGGTGAGTGAGTGTTTCTTCTGTTCATAATTGGCTATTTTTCTGCAGTCACTGATTTTTCTGCGAGCAGTTTTTGAATTTTTATATGCATGTCGCGTGTGAATTAGTTAACGGAGTGGCTTTGATAATTTAGGTTGAGAAGGAGGGCTTGTTCAAATAATTTGTATTAGTAATTGAAATTAATTCGTGGGGCTTGTGTTGGAGTTGGACAGGTTTTCGTGCATTAGATGCAGCGTAGGAGAACCGGAGTGCTACGGATGAAAATTAATGCATAAAACTAATTTTAAATGGGAAACAGTTTTTTGCTTTTGAGACGGACTCACAGTGAAAAATCTTTTTCTTAGGCCGTCAAAATATCGTAGATACTTTTTCAAAAATAAATAATTTTAAGGATAGGTTGGCACCATTTAAATATTATTAGATGGAGAAAAATAATTGCGTGCATGATGTTAGTATACTGTGACGATTTTTGAGCCCCTGGTAAATTTTTGATGGTTTATTATCCCATTCGATGTAGTGTACTTGAATCATATTTGTCTTCCCATTTCCATCAATAAACGGATTCGGCATCAGATTAAATTCACCAAATGGAATCTCCCTGTGAAGTTTGGTAAAGGCAATTCATGCTACTTTTCATAAAAGCTAAGTAAAATTTAGTCTTCTCTGAGGAAAAAAGATTTGTCATCGTATTGGACGTTTTTAACTTCATTTGTTGGATGTTTTACTCGGTGAAATATTCTTAAGTATTGAATGAATATATAAATGCTAATATCATTTCGAGCCTCGGAGGAAAATTTCGCAGCTAATTAGTGTGGGAATATTTGTAATTGCACAGCTATGTGTAGGATATAATTCGCATTTTTACGTTTTGGCGTTTCGTGGAAGATACTTGCGCTCGATTTATATTTATTTAACTCGGTGTTATCCTATAAAATTTGTTTCTTAGATCAAAAACTAAATCATGATTAATGCAGTCATAGATCTCATTGCGTGATAGTATTTTCATTCTTCATGTAGGAGTTCATCTCAGCTCAGGAGTGTCAGGCTTTTGTGCCAAATACCTGTTGCGCCCGTTCCTCTGACCTGGACTCCCTGGTGGAAATTCTGCGTTCTATCTTAAATTTTGAGTCACACACAGGATTGATACTTGTGCAAGTAATATGAAGACTTTTTTTTTGTTTATATTGTAATTTCAGCGATAGATGAATGCAATTTCGGAGAAGGTTTCCGAGAGAAGGGTGCGCTTTGTCTATTTACCCCATGCCCACCAGACCTAACGTTGATAATTTACCGAAATAGTAATAGTTTCCCGACAGTTTCTAATTACTTATGTGCCTGTGTAATTACACGACAAACATAGCTCATGTGCTTATTATCTGCCTTTTTCAGCCCTTAATAAATCATTCTCCATGCCCCCCGAAATACTTCTCTTACCCTTTCCATTAGCACCCTTGGTTTTAAAATGTGCATCAAAAGGGATTTTGATTAATTACTGCCCCATTGATTCACTTGTTCTTCGTTTTCATAGTTTCTATAGTTCAAAAATTTCGGTGCTTGGAATTATCATTACTTAGCCCCCAGGTTAATTAAGCCTTAAAATGCTTCAACGATAATTCTTCCAGTTCCGAAAAAAATACACTCGCTTCACAGCATTTTATTAATTTTGGCACGAAGGAAGATAAAGCTAGAACCGCGAAGCATTCATATTCTCATGAAGCGTAAACGTGGGACGGTCCCAAAATATGTAGACGGAGTTATAAGAGTGGAATTATTTCTAGTAATACTGTTTGATAAGGCATCTAAAAGGGAAACACCGCGGTACGTTTAAGGTAATGGATTGCTAAATATAGGAATAGACTAGAAGAATTTTTGGAAAAAATGGTTCCATGGCAATTTAAAAAGGCACGCCAAACTTCACCTAAGCCGTGTTAATTTTCTAGCGCCAATTCTTCCTTAAACCACAGGCTGCACGGGGGAATAAAGGCTCCCCTGCCCCGATTGTGTGAATCTCAAAGACACCGTGGGGCTTAGTACGAGGTAGGGTCACTAATCAAACCAGTCAATTTAGTCACTTTGTTTCTTTGCGAATGGCATCTTCGTGCAGGTTTTTCGTATGGGCGTTCGTGAAAGTTCTCATCGACGAGGAGAAATTAAATTTGGAAAAGGAATCGCTCAAAAGAAGGGGCTGTTGAAATCCGCTGATCGTTGCCCTGTAGGTCTGATATCATTGCAATTGGCGTTGTTGATATTCATAATTTTACCGCGGTCCTCCACAACAGTTTTTCTTCCACAAGAAGCTTGGTATTATCCGTGATGGATTGTTATGCGCATTTAATTATTGCCAGCTTCATTGCATCGGGAATTATTTATTTCCCCTCTAATTCACTTTATGCCTCCGGAAAATTTCGTTCGATGAAGGAAAATAACGAGACGAAAAAATTATTTGTCATTCCTCGGGAACTCATGGATTTCTTTTATCGGAAGTTTAAGCCTGCACACGTGCAGCCAACTCCAGTGGATTGATGGTTTTATCTGAGGCATTTGCTTCATTTAATTGGGATGTGTAAGTGAAGAATTGCCGGTTAGCACATAGTTATTTTAAGAGATTAAGAGCTGAGATACATAAACTGTCTATGAAAAAAATATTTCTTTTTTGTCTGGAATAGTAGTTTAGTGAATACAGAATGTGGATTAGACGAGTGAAGATGAGGTGAATGATGATTTGCCTTCCGCATAACCGTAATTTTGCTTTTTGCCATCCCATATGGTGTAGTGGTAATTGCTGTCTCGGTTTGTCGGTATTAAAACGCGTATAATTATGTAGAGTTATTACTCCATACACCTGACTCGCGCTATACTTTTTTGATGGTTAGGGGGATATTTTTTCTTTGCGGAGTTTTATTTTATTTTTGTTAAATATTCAAGCCGAGGGAACGAATGCCAGTTGCCAAAGGATGAGGAGTTTCTTGAGGCCCACGAAAGATACCAAGTGTCATCTCCAGCCACAAGTGACGAGCACGCATTGCCGGTCGCCTGGAAGAGCTCTGTCGCCGCGGCGGGCAGCGGTTTGACTCGTACCATTGGAGCGGGGCTTGCCCTAGCTCGCAGTAGCTGCGGGCGAGATGATGTGCCCTGGACCCCGACGTGTTCGGTTCGTCAATCAAGGTGGCCCACCGGGGCTAAGGGCGCGCGCGGCGGCCTCTCCCGGGACGGACGGCTAGGCTCTCCCCGCCGCCGGGAATAATCGATTTGTCGGGGGGAATACGCGTCACCTCGACACGCAGGTGCAGCGCTCTCCCACCGCATCTCCACAACCAGGAGGATTCGCCCCCGCGTGCACGTGCCCCGTTTGATATTTGTATCAAAAACTTCTCTCATATTTAGATGTAATGACCTTTGCGCGTGTTAAACACGTGGCGTACATTCGGATTTGTTTATTCTTATGGGTTATCTTGGTTAAGTCTGAAGGCTCAATGTTTGTTGTTTTTTTTTAATTCAAGCAGAACGTTATGACACTAGAGTTTTTGGACACCGGTTGTTTTTTCAGCGTGTTTGGTAATTTTGCCTGGTGTTTATTGAGCCGTGTGCCCATTTTTAATAGAGTAAATATATAATAATATAAAATTTTCGTTTTTCATCTTAAGCAAAGGCAGTTTCTCCTCATATTTGTGTCTATATATTTGCAATCGTGAATTTAGACAAACATTATAGTCTGAGTTGTTGTCTCCAATCCGTTTTGACCGTTAAAATCTATGCCGTGTTTATTGTAGATAATTTTTTAAAAGATATTTGACCACTCACGGGTAAATACTGAAATGGCGAACTATAAAAATTATTTTTTCTTGCGTGTACGAATTCGTGTTACACCTAATTTTGTAATAAAAGTTAATAACTTTTGATGAAATTATAAAGGGCACGGAAAAATTCACAGATAAATAAGGACTTTTTAAATGTCACGGTTGTGCAACTCTTGTATCTACTCATGATTGACCGATTCTCCGTCGAACTAGCCCGGTTAAAATCTTTCGATCCCGTGCGCAGACGTGGTGGATCGGCCTGGAAGAGTCCATACTCTTTTTGTATCACGATAGAGGTTGTTAGGTGAAAGATACAACATGAGGCGATGGGTATTATCCGCCAACCCAATTACTTGCAAATATGCTGTCTTCTCTTTAAAGTTCGCCCTGTACGAGCTACCCCCGCCGCTACGTGACAGTTCGCACCGGTCGGGGCCGTTAAGCTTTCAACCGGACACCCTCTCGGATATTTTTATTGGCGAATCCGTGGGTCGAACAATTTCCAGGTCCCATTTTTTTTTGACATTCGATAAGTACGAGAAGTTTATGGTGGAATACAAATGAGGATGTGGAATTTGATTGGCTCGGGACCGGAGGACGGGCCCGCTTGGAATACCAGAGCGGGTGTATTTATAGGGGTCGATATCGATCGTATGCTGTTGCCCCTAGGAAATGTAACGTACAAAACCTGCGAAGTCCCTTTTTCCCGAGGTTGAGCCATCCTGGGGCTGATTCGCAGTAAATCGATGCGCATATGCACAACGGACGCCGTTCGCACCCCCGCCGATGTAATTCCTGGGTCTGGCCCAATCGTGGGAACGTCGGCGAGGTGTCCCAAGTCTTCCAGAGCCCCGCACTTATCACCCCTCGCACCACCTCTGGCTGTGCCGCTCCCCCATCCCATATTCGAGCCTCGCCGCCTTCCCCCGCGGCCGTTTTCGCCCCCGCAATTCCCACACATCGACAAGGCGTCCCCCATGCCCCTCTCTCGCCCTCACTCCCTCCTCAGCCGGCTTCCTCCGATGCCAGCCTCCCGGCAGGGTGCCTTTCTGTGCAAGCATCGCCGGGAACCCAGCCTCCCGCCCCTCCTCGAACCCCTAGTACGAGGAACCCATCCTCCCCCGCCAACCCTGGCCAATTATCGCCCGGCCCCCCTTCGATGCCCGCTGGACCCCCGATGACATCCCATCGCACTCTCGCATCGCCTCCGAGACTTTCTCTTCTTCTTCACCGTGAGCTCCCACCCCCAGTCCTTTTTCCCATCCCCCGAGCGTCTATCGCGCTTTCCTGTGACTCCCGAGCACGTCTCTTTCTCTTCGCCTCCCCGAGACCCTCGGCGCCTCTCTTTCGCTCCCAGACCCCTTTGCCTCTCTCGGCACAGACCATCTCTTTCATCGACTATCTCTGTCCCTCCCACTCCCATTACCTTCCAGATCACCCGTCGCGCCACCCTCGAAGCAGAGCGGGGACGGCCACCGCAGGCTCTTCGGGAAGTGTCGGTTTTCCGCGGGCGGCCGAGAGAGGATTTCTCCCCCTCCCCTCGTAATGGTGTGCCGCCTTCTTCGGGTTACTTGGTTTGCATTTGTCTGCGTCCGCGCACTTCGTCGGCCGCCCATGGGCAGAGGGGCGTTGGTGGGGATGATTCTCGTGTATGATGAGGGGAGGAGCACCCCATCGGGTGCTCCGCGCTCTGGAATTCTTCCCTGCCCTCGGACGATGGTTCGCGAGCGCCCTCCTGCGGGTTTCCTCTTCGTCCAATCGGCAGAGGGGTCAAACGAGATTCAAGCTTTAAACAATGGGTAGGTGTGTCGCCTTTATTTATTTAGCCGAGTTTCATGAGCAGATTCTCTTGGGTTAAATTCATGCTGGCCGATTGTATGAAGTAGTAGCTGAAGGAAGCAGTAGAAATAACAGGATAAAACTATTTTTTTCGGTAGGCTGCGATAGGTTGAGCTCACCTTGTAAGTCCCTGTAGTGTGTGAGATGTTATTTGAGGGTAGAGGGGCAATTTCCTTTCCAAATGGCAATATTCGGTTTCCACTGGCCAGATTATCGCACCACTTAGATTTTAGGGGGGATTCTTACCGTTCGGATACATCGCCCGGGATTTACCCGTGCCTTGACGGTCAGCCGAACGTTATACCAAGTATACTATAGCACCGCCGTTTATTCTGCAACACCCAATGATGTTGCATATTACCCGTACTTATGATAAAATTGAATTACTTTATGATTCTTATGCGATAAAAGCGTGCCCGTTGTAAATTCATAGGCGACTATTTATCAAGAGGTGAGGTAGCCCAATGAGGAGAGCGTTCTGTTTCTTGTCGAAGGGGGAAAATTTCAAATTCCATTGATGGCTATGGACACTCATTCAAGTACAATTTGTGATTTCTCCGCTAAGCCTGTGGCGATTCGGAGGGTAGAAGACAACCCCAACCGCCTGAATGTATGAATTTCACAAGCCGGAACTCTTATTACAAGTGTTACCCTCACCTGTGGCTCCGGCCGTTGACTCTGTGAGTGGTTTGGTATGTGTTGTGGACGCGTCGGCGTTACTTTGCATTCATTGGCTCAGCCATTATAGGAAGGCATTTTTTAGAGGTAGCGATGTTAGGTGCAGGGGTGAATCTTTCCTTGGCTTCCACAAAGTTCTCTTCCACATAGTTTTCCGTGTCGACGTTAAATTTCCATGTTGTTCCAGAATTTCAGACGCGAATTTTAAGCGTATCCCCCGTAGTTTCCAGGGCGATTAGAATAACTACCTCAGTGATTAGCCTTTAGGATTGTAGTTTGTGTCACCATCATATTCCAGCGTACCGTAGTGATCTCACATGGCTTAGTGGTTGAAGAACTCCTCATGTTTTGTGGCCCGAGTAAGTCTAGTCGGCATATCATATACTTTTATCCGCTTCATTTCTGTAAGGTTTTACCTATTGCGTGGTATTTGTCTTTACCATTTTATCACCCTAATGAGCTAAATTCTTGATTGCATCGGAGAAAGTTCTAAGTTTATAATAACCACACGATTCATATTCGGTGAAGGCACTAGGAACATTCTCCGTAGTCATGTGTGCGCAGAGTGTAAGATAATCCTCTGTTACTGGTGGCGTTTTAGTCTTTATTTTCGTAAAACTATGGCGATTGAGTTCATTTGTGTCGTCGAATATGCCTTGGGTTTAACGCGAGGAGCGATAAAGTTGCAGAATATAAGCCCGAAGGCGGTTCCATTGTCGCCAGCGGTATTCTTTTTTCCACGAGTATCGCGAGTGTTGCATAGGTCTTACTTATTCGTATATGACAATAGACGGAGCCGGCCCATCAGAGGCAGTGCCGAAAGACCGTGCGAGAGTACTGCTTCGCAGGACTAGGGTTAAATCGGATTACTCAATGCCGTTGCTATCATCAATAGCCATTAATTCTAGGATGAGTTTGACGCAGCTTGCCTCCCAATTCAGCCAATCCGCTAATCGCTTAATTCTAAGCTTTCGCGCCGTTCATTAGCTGTTTCGCAGTCGGCGGTTTACTCCTTTGTTCTCTCTCCTCATCTACTTTTATTTAACGATTGCATTAAGAAATGTGCGTGTCCAATTGGCCTACCCTTTTCCCTGCAAGTTTTCATCTTGGCGTTATTGCTTCACCCAATCTGCAGTTTGGCCATATTTAAGAGTCTTACTGAAATCTTCTCCCAATGCTGCCTTCAGGGGTTGGCTATTGTCTCAGTTGTCCTCAGTCTGATATCATATGGTCTTTCCTCTTCTCTGTTCCTTTGATGACTCACGGTACACGGATTTTCTCTCAAATTTTTTTTCTTTCCAACTTCCCTTGTAAGTTGTCACCCCTTATGAGTAGGTAGCTTTGCGGCTCCTTCTTTGGCTGTTTTAATGGGTTTTATGTCCATTGGCTCCCGCAGATTACCAAACCCGAGATTGCACGAGTATTTGAAGTTCGTATTTGAAAGCATTAAATACGAACTTTATTCACCTTTTAATGAAGCAAAAGTGAGTTGAAATGGGTTTCGTTAGTCGTGCAATTCAGTCTCTCTTCGTTCAAATTTTACTCACGTTGTATATTATGAATATTGTCGAAAATTAGTAAATTGCCAGTTTATCATAACCACATCTTAGTTGTGCTTGCAAGTGCCTAAGTCATACAGTATTTTTGTGGCCTGTATTTTATACCGACATTGTTAATTACGTGGCATGTAAGAAGATTAAAGTAAAAAATTAAACAAAGTGACTTGTTTTGCAAAATGGTGCTTCTCAATTCCGAATGTAGTGATGTTAGACTCTGGACGTAAAATTAATAAACATTGTCAAAACTCCTGTGTATGATTTACTGTCATCAGTGATCGTCTACACCTTGCAACTAGCCAAAAAAGTTGTGGCATGGGGTAACAGGGTGCGTCTAGGACAAGTTACTCAATCATGAGAATTACAAATTAGAGTAACTTAAGAGTGTTGGAAAGTAGTTGGTAGAAGAATCGTCAACCATAAAATTTGTTGTTATTATTTATTTGTCATTCAAGTTCAAATATCGCAAAAGATATTCATAGATTAATGAGATGATGAAATGAGATTTATTTGAATTTAATTGTGGGGTGGTTGGTGAATGTCAAACTGCACCGCATGTTTGCTTTACCATTTTCCGTGTAACTAAACGCGAGCGTGCTAGTAATCTGTGGGAGGAGAATAGACACCGAGACGTGAGCGTGTTACAGTGCACAGGGTGCAATATTAAAGTAAAGCGTATTATCTGAGAAAAATAGATTTATTGATCGTAATTGTGCAAATTCTTAAAATTCTTCAAAATTATTTCCCCCTGCATCAAAAAAATTGCGGAGGCGTATCTGTCACACCTGGAAGGCACCCTGAAACTCCTTGACGGGAATGTCTCTTAGGAACGCTGTAATATGCTTTTGGATGTTTTCCACGGTCTCCCTATGCTTTCCTTTCAGCTCTCTCTTCATTCGGGGAAACAAAAAAAGTCGCACGGAGTAAATTCGGGACTGTAAGGGGGCTGGGAAACCACCGGGGTGGGGTGGTGCTCCGGGCCACGTATGGCGTGTTGCTGGGTGCTACATCACTCCCAGCCACACGCCAGAGTGTTACGAAGTAAAAAAATTCATTTCACGCGGAGGCATGTCTTTCCGCTCAGACTGCTCGGAGCAAACTGGCAACCAGTTTGAATTCGAGTTGAGTTGGTAGGGCAGACCCCCCACCACATTTACCGACCGGTTTTACCGCGCTGCCATGGATAGTCGCGTCACAATAAAATCATGCATAATAGACCATATATACTTTGATAATTGTGGTAGCTTTTCTGTTTCCATGCTGCACAGCATCTTCACTCGTTAGGTTTCCAGACAGAAATTACGACATTTGGGTGACGAGTGAAGCTGCATCCAATTTAATATTTTTTCAAATTTCTTATTTAGAGACTTTTTCCATTCCGGATGCATATTATTTTAAGTTTCTATAAAAATGCGCGAATATCTTCCTTTGTCAATAAGTGTGTTTGCTCCGAGTTTTCAAAACACCGTACCCCTCCACATACCATCAACTCTGCCGGGGACCACGTTCTTAAAATTATTCTTCATTTCGGCATGTTGAATAAAATGTTTGTAGTACTCCAAAAACATAAGAAGACGCGGTTCCGGTTCGGTACTGGGCAGTGTGCCCGGTACTCCGAAAGTGAAATAAACGCACATTTGGCCATGGCAAATGGAGGTTTGAGTTGAGGCGGTGTTATGGGATAGGTTTATTTACATGGGATATGGGATAGGTTATGGGATATTTACATAGCCTTAAGTTAGGAGTGAGCGTACAGGAACCTTTCCCGCAATTCAAACCAGTACGCGGTGAAACGATCCTGATTGAACATGTCGAGGCTCAAAATTGAATTTTTCGTTGTAATGCTCACCGAGGTCGATCCAGCAAAGTATATCCGAATAAGGATTGCTATATTTCATTGTTAACATATTGGTGAGTGATCTTAGGTACGCTTTATAACAGCGGGGTTGCATATCAAATGGGAAAGTTACTTTTAGCTCACGGTCAAGGCACAATTTTCTATTCAGTGGCAACTCTCGCATCGGAAGCATTTTTCATTTGCATGATGTTAAATTTTATAGACTTTACTTTAAACTCATTACTTTTTACTTTATCATTTCTTTCTTATCATCCGCAGTAAGAAGGTAAAAAAATATCTCTTTTTGATTGTCAACATTTTTTAAACGTTCAACTCATTAATTTCATCATATAAGCATTCTCTAAAACCTCGGGACACAATCCGGAGCAGTTGATGTTGGCTTATTTCATTATTTGGATTCGTAGACCAGTTTAATTTACGTAGCAGCAGTTATCTCTTATTTTCACAATGCAGGGAACTCGCTTTGAATCTGCGGCATCAATAAAATATCATAATAAATGTATTTTCAGCCCTCCGCTTTTTATTTTTTCTATCCTTCTAAAGGATGGCTATTCTTCCTCGTAATCTTCTCTGAATATTCTGATATAGCTGAGTCTTTGCTCCATATGTTTGAAGAAAGAACTCGATGAAGAACTGCAGTAAGCGATAGCTAATCAACATAGTGGAAACTTAAGGAGGATAATATTAACGGGCTGACTGGGACTCTTGTCAATAGTGATTATATCTTCTAGTTGGACAAATTGTGTCTTGTACTTAACAGGAGTGGTTGCGTGGTTCTGTTACCGTATTTAAATGAATAGACGATTCCGCTTCGTTTATAGCAGTTTTAAACTGATAGTCTTCCGTTTGCAGAAGTTTAGAACAAACAGCAGCGAATTAGATATTTGGGGCGCGGCGATAATGGCCATGTGCATATTAATAATAAAAGAACGTCTTTATTAGGACGAGATTGAGACTAGATAGTCCCTTCTTCCGCCTAACTCCATATTACATATATTGTAATGCCATTTAACCTGTTGAAATTAGAATTATAGGCTTGGTAGTCGATTTTTTGACGTTCCCTATTCATGAGGTTCCAAAAGGTGTGTCAAAATTATAAGTTTAAAATAGGAACGTTTATGAGTTAATATATAATTCCAATAACAGCGTTTGCAGTGTTGCCCTTAAGCAGTGCCTTGGATATGTAACGAATTGCAGCTACGCAAACTTCTGGTATTCAACAAAGAAAAGGTAGTCAGAAGTAAAATGAAAATAAGTGATACTATACGAGAGCCAATCTACCACCTGTTAGTACTTCACAGTTCATTGTATTTTCGTTCTCGTGGATGGTCACATCGTAAGTATTTTCTTTGCCCATTAGCGAAGATTTAGGCTCGTGTGTTTGTTTGCTAGTAGTGTAACCGATGCTTTTTAATTAAATGGAACGTTGCAGTCACGTAGCTTCATCCAGTGAAATGAGACAGTGGACATTGGCGACCTCCGATATACCGTACCTTAACGAAACTACCCCTCGCATTTCTAAAGACGAGCATGTACTCCCATAATATAATGTAATCGTGACTGATAAAAGGATATTGTTTATGTCTATCATGTATTCGCTGTAGAGCGAGAGTAACAATATAAATTTGAAGTGGTTCGTGAAAATTTCTGCAAGCGTAGTAATTCACGTATTGTAGGATCCCATCTCTTTCTCATGCCTCAATTTGCAATGCCATCATTTCCTTCAATGTTGATTCGTGAAAAATGATTGAAATTTTTTGGGCATAAATGAAATCCATGTAAGTGGATTTTGGGAGATGTTAGAAATAGGTGTTCTTTGGCATTTCGTACCTACGGCGACTTTGATGGAAATGAGTACGACCGAGATAAATAAATGTAACTAATCTGGATCATCTAATGCGTAACTTAAATGCATTTCCATTCCATTTTTCATGCGTGTATATGCCTTTCAGTGTTCAGAAACTTGAGCCTGGGTAGTGAGTAATGCGAGCGTGGAAGTCTAGGATTTCCGAAAGAAGATCGGAAGGGACTAAATAATCGTTCTGCAACTCTTGATAGAGATAAGAGCGCTTTATGCTTTCCTGGATTTTGGACTTATCATCATCGAACCACCAAGAGTTACTCAAGATAGCGTAGAAAAAGATCCCAGATAAGAAATTACGATAAACGATTGTGGGCTCTTCTCACCTCTCAGGCGAGAAAGAGTTTCTAAGCACCAGTAGGTGTCTCTGGTTGATCGTCACCGCCCGAATTCCGGATACATGCGTATACTACATAGTATTTCAATTCCTTATTGCGCTAATCCTGTTGGCTGTTAGTTAATTAGTTCGGCGTTGGGAACGCGCTGAAAAAAGTCGTGAATGCCTGGTTTCTTCTCCCGAGATGTGTGCATGGAAATTCCGCTCAACCACCTTTCTGGTTGTAAAGTAGAGCCTAATTAGAATGCTTTAGTTCGGTGTGGCGCGTCTTGTCAATTCCACTGCTCCATCTAGATGATGTGTTTCCGGGTAGGAGTAGGAGGGAGGCTACTTGAGCCAACGAAGATTGTTTCTTAGTGCGTGGCAGGTTGATAACTGATGTAGCTTGATTGGTAACTTTCAAATTGATATCTTTCAATGGGCGTTTAGTTAACCTTGGTGGAGCTGAGAAAGCAGTCGTTTCGATACACGTTTCCGTCAGTGTGAAATTTAAAAGTTTAAAGTCTTGTGTTGTGATGTGAACGCTAATTGGATACGAGGGTTTCATTTGAATGAAATCATTGCATAACTTTTCCGTTAATATGGAGTGTTTAACGCGGTTTGTCATTCAGGTGCGTGTCGCAGTATCAATGCTGCCTGTGGTCATGCATGACTGTAAGCGTGATGCCATATTAAGTGGATATTCGACTTTATGACCAACTTTATATCAGGGTAAGTCCGAGAAAGTGTTAACAAAATCATCATGTCGCAAATGGAGTTTTAGGGTGTAAACTTACTTTTTGTTGACCGTTTGTCATTGAATCACTCGGGTAGTGGGGGCTTAGTATGGAAACTTGAAGATTAGAGTTCCAACGGAGCGAAGTTTGTATTGGTGCTCGATTAACAAAAATTGCGGGAAGCCTGCGTTTAGCGCTGTGCCGCGTAAATGCTGTTCCCAGTGTTTTTGCACCCTCAGCGTGTGTGCACGTGGCCATGTGATTCAGATAGTGCGGCAGAAATGGGTGGGCCATGAATTTCAGCTCAAAGTTAAGAGTGAAGGCTTCTTCGGAGGGACTTTGCTAATGCTTGCAGTCTGTCGGGTTCCAAAAATGTATCATTAGCGCGTAAGATTTTGAGTCGGGCTGCCGAGGAAACTTTTCTCTTGCATGTTGGATGAAAGCGAAAGGGATCCCGAAAGTGCGTCATCAATTATGGGCATATTTGAACCTCTGTGTGTTTCAAGTTTGTTCAGTGGTGCGGAAATATAATCTAATTGGTAAACTGTAGGTTATGAGACTGGAAGGACCTCCGTATCCGATTCACTCGAGGTTTTTTATCAGGGGGTCATTGAAGTCTAATGGAACGTATGTTGGCATAGTTTTTCGATCGTGGGAATCTCCTTTAATGACTCGTCATATGAAAGAATTAGGTGCTCAATGCTGTAGTTACCCTTAGGTGTTATGTGTATTCTATTAAGAATTCTGCCGGGAGTTTTAGTTAATCTGCGGCTCTTATACAATATGATGCGACTGTGTACCCGGTCATAGTTTCACAGCTCATCAGCACTCATCCCAATGCCACGAGTTAATAATTGTTGACTGCGTAAATATAGCTTTTTCATCTTTATCGTTGCTAGCCCTCCGGCTCCCTGAACCTCTCAGCACACTCTTTCCTTAGATTTCGGGAGTTTCATTTGCACAACATACACTGACTCCGAAGTTGCTAGTTGGGCTTTTTTTGTTGTGCGAAGTCGTGTGAGCTGAGCACCTCTTTAGTAGTGTCGACTAGCGTGTCAAACTCCCGTGCGCGCAGTCATAATACCTGTCACCTATCACTTACAGTCCCTCCACTCCGTGCCACGTCAAACTCTCAATAAGCTCTCGGATCCGGTTGGTCGCTGCTTCCACCCAGTATATAAGTTTTGCCGGGCGTTTGAGAAATATTTCCGAAGGCAACATCGCCTTCAATTTTACTGGGTGACCAAGAACAGGAACTCACATTATGGTTCGATACAATATGATGCTTGCAATCTTGATGCTTTACAGTTGGTTATTAATAGTAAGATTGAGAGTGCATACATTTAAAATGGTATGTGCGAGTTCATTGTAGACAAATGTATAAGTAAGTATAAGAAAGGCACTGCCTTTATTTTCTGGCAATCGTACTGCTTCGTAGTTATACGTATCCATTGTAGATGGCTATAACGGGCTCTTTTTCTGAATCGCGGTTTTTTCCTGATGCATATAATAAAATACTTGGCGTATTTTCCATCACACAATAATGAAATGGATATTGACGTTGGTGACAGAACTTTTTTTTGGCGGCTTAGTACTCTCCTTTAGTGCTTACTACATTTGCATTGCTGTAAATAATATAATTTTAGTTGATATTCTGAACTGTACGATGAGACATAAATGTATGCGTATTTGTCTCCCTAACAAATAAAAATATTTTCCATTCATCGTAGATTTCCTTTTTTCTAAATTTGACTCCCTGGCGAAAAAAGCTTCACCAAAAGTCACAATTAGTAACCAACTCCTTTTCCCGTCACGTGAAATTTCTAGCCGGTCGTATCAAGCTTTTAGCCATGTTTTAAATACGCTCGATTTCATCTTCGTCGAAATAATCGCCCCCTTCAAATTGTTACCCAACCCCTGCCAATGCTGTCAACGTCGACGCTTTTGGGTGCGTAGTGGAACGGATTGGAGCAGGGACCAGCTAAATGTCTTTCAGGGGTCTATATTGCCTCGTTCATTTCTAAGATGGAACAGTCTTCTGCATTTTCTGTGCGAATTCTTGTATGGAGAGCTCACTGTAGTCTTTGAAGAATGGTGTGAGCTCCCTGTGACCTATTGGTAAATGGGGTAACTTTCATTAATGTCGGTGCCGACGTCGACACCTACCGCGTTTTCCCTGCCATTACGTGCCTTATTTCCATATTTCCCTGTTGGCGTGCCCCTCCCACGATTATTCCGTAATAGTTTAGACGGCTGGTAAACTTGCAAGAATAGTGTTGGTGATAAAGCAAGTTTCAGTATCGCCCTGCTTTCTCGGTATTAGTGATCTGTAGGATAATATTTGACGTATGTTTAACGATACGGGAAAGTATTTTTGCAGCTAGGCAGGTAATTAATAATATCCATTATGCCTCCATGACAGGTACTTTTAGAAAATAGGTCAAATTAACACAAACATTGATTGTATTTGCTTAAATGGCTTGTCATGCCGTAAAGTGCTTTTCTCTAATGTAATGATACGGTATAATACTTGTCTACGGTTACATTATTGAATTAAAACCACTAGTAGTAGTTTATGCGTCTAGTGCTAGTTACAAGTTGAATACTTAGATACAACTTTTGAGCTGCTTGTAAGCAGATATACTTCCGTCGTTTGAGTAATATTTTCAGTTTTTAACGCTCCAGGGGTGAATCAGTTGGATCTGGCTTTCTTAGTTTGGAATCACCCCCCCCCCCTAGTGGAGGATTACAGTTTACCTACAGATGAAGTTAGGGAATTATACTGATTGATAAGGGGATTAGGTAGTTTTGGTTCTCGCTCAAAAGTAATGTCATCTGAACAAACCTGGGAAGTGTGTTGGCTGGACGTCCATTTGAGCTGAAGTAAATTTTTTCGTCATTATTTTAGCTCAAGGAATAATAAATTAGCGTAGCAGATGAAGTTTTCGTAGGGTACTTCCATGCGTTTAATTTCGTGAAATATATTATTATTCGGGTAGCACAGAAGAATTATTTATCACTATTTCAGATTCAATTTTTCACTTTTCATTTTAAAACTGAACCAAAACAATTCGGTGCGAAAACCCCAAGCCTGGTTTGAATTATTTTACATCAGCGATATCTTTTGTGGTTAAGTTACTTTGGTAACTAGTTGTGGTCTGTTCCGGCGCCAGAAGTTATGTCACTGATCTAGATAAGCTATCCATTAAGAAAAAAATGGAAACCATATTTATTGAAATAGTCAATTTGTGTACGCCAGGTAGAGCATACGACGTCTCCATGTGAGACGCTCTCTATCGACGTTTCTAGCTGAGAAGAAACCGTTTCATTCCCGTCTTGTTTGTGTTACGCTAGTTTCCTTTGTCTGGAGGAGAACCGCACATTTTTCTTTCTACCCGTCCCGCCTCTAAACTGAAGATAACGACGTAAAATCTAATTCCCAAACTCCTTTTTGCACCCCCTTGTTGCTTACCGTCGATTTTTTCTCTGTTAATTTCCAATATTTGTCTTTTTGACTTCATATTCCAATTTTAAGAATTCATTATGATTGTACACGTCGGTATTGGTAGCTTCTCGTAGTTATTGGAAGCATGAATGAGAATGCTAAGTATTTCTTGCCATATTTTAGGGGGAAACGTCATCACGAAAAAATGTCTTATCGTGGAATTTATGATATTGTGTTCAAAATCCGGCATTTGCGATTCTGAAGGACTGATTATAATTGCATTTGTCACATTCCATTGTTTTCTTCAGCCCATTGGTAATGATATATTTTTTACTTGCCAAGATGATGTAGTAGTTTACATAAGCAGGCCTTGTGTTGACCTGCGACTCGTTTCCGGTTTAACGAAGGCGATGTACTCTCTCTCACTGTCATTAGGATGTGCACATCTTCACAAGCATATACCAATATTTGGTTCGTTCATTGTTCTCACTTTCACTTAATCGGCACGAAGACCAATAAACGTGTTTCCTCTGACCTTTTCGCCCAAGTGTACCATTTAAGAAAGAAATCGTTTGAACGTGGAAAGTGGACACTGCACAATGGGGAAAAAACTAATTAAGTTTTCTTCAACTTAATAGGGAATCCGGAGTGGAACTTATTGCCTAGTCAATGACGTTGCATAGTTATTATATTGAAATTATTTGCACTCGCCTGAGATATTTACGGGAGTTTTGCTCCTATTCTTGCCCCAGAACTTGTGTACCTGTGTCGGAAAATTGATGTCGTGACCGGGCGTTGTTCATGATTTATTTTGTCATTTTTCATAGTGATATTTTCATAAAAGAGTATTTACGTATTCCTATAAATTTTTAAGTGTGTGGCAGCCCTAAGGCTTGAACTTAAAATTATTGCACTGGTGAAGGAGCCCTAAGGGAACTCGTTCTCGGGTGTATATACTCATACTCCACGACTCCTCCGTCGATCCATAGCTGGCGGTTTGTGTATTTGCCAGATGATTTGATTTTTCGTAGTCGGTGTTATTGCCTTCTCAGTTTAGCCCAATCTGTGAGGAAACTCTATGTGAAAATAAGAACACGGTAATCAATGTTCATTGATATTACAGCTCGCGTGGAACTAAGCCAATTGAAGTATGAAGTTCCCACTTCTGGTTACGGGGGTCTATTTCCTGTCTTAGTGTCGCTTGCGATTTCCCGAGATCTGACGCCCAAACAATCACACATTCGGTGATAGCCAGGGCACCGCCCAAATTTGAATCCGGAACTCGAGATTAAGGCACATTTAGATATGTAAATCCATTACGAGCCTTACGAAATTGCTGCTATTGATGATCCTTGGGCATTACCTGGAACTAAGGGGGCAATAACATTTTTTCCCACATAGCAGCCGTGTAAGACGATCCTTTGTTGGGTCTATTTATGTACAAGCAGCCAAAGTGAAGCTGGAAAAACAGAGTATAAAATTTATAGGATATCAAATGATCGTGATGGGACAGAGGACAGTCCATTTTAATGTTAGTTAACCTGCATCAAGATTTTAATTGCTTTATCTACAAAATTCGCGAACCGCAATCATTTCCGTCACCTGAGTAGCACCGGCACGTAATATTATAAGGCTTGCATCCATCCTGGCTTCACTGCTATCGTATATCCCCCGTAAACATTGCGTCAAAACTGAGAAACAGATTGTGCCCTATCTTCTTTCAATAACCGGCTCTCAATGTTGAGCTGCAGATATTTAACAGTTTTTACTCAGAGAAGTTTTCTTTTTCCCGTTCAAAATCTGTTTTTCATCTTGGTGATGTTTTCTTCTGTTCATACTTGAGCTACTTTCTGGTCATCAAAAAAAATATTTCTTGGAACGTTATAAGTGATAGCAGCTCTCTTGAAACTCGTAAGGTTAGGATATATTAAGAGTACGTCAGTTATTTTTCCACGGGTATATTACGGGTTCATTTTTTTGTTATGGTACACCAGTCGTTTCTTCGCAACGAAGATCGGATATAGTTATTCGTCGATTTCTCGGGTACGATACGCTCATGGGTAACCGTAGGTAGTATAGGGATACGAAATAATGCTTACACCCTGATTTGCGACTCTTTTGCCGTAGGTCATAGGTGGTAGGTGACGTCGGACGATCATTCACATATCAAACCTAATATTAGTTTGATTACATTGGTTTTAGGTTTGTTCATATTGATTTCTTATGGCTGATGGGATGACCTAATGGTTTATTAATCACAACTTTATCGCTAGTCAGTGCCTTCTATCAATTATTGCTATATTATTTTTGCTAATTACTACTATATCATTTTACTTACTCTATTTTTCGGGTACCAAAACTTACTGGTAAACTATAAGCGGCACAGGGAAAAGGATCTGGCCCCCGATACCGTGATGTGTGAATTCTACACACACACACATTGCACACATTGGGCATAGCATTGGGTGAACTCCACCATCCCCTATCAAACCGACCTTCGGGTTGATAACTATTTTATGGCTTTATTATTACTTACCATTATTATTACTTAGCGTTGAAGACTATCTCAGTTTTCAACAGTTGAAGACTGTGATAGAGAGGAAAAGCGAGGAATCGGTAGGAAGAGGATAGGGATGAAAGGAGGAAGGAACAGAATTGAAGAGGGTCCTTGTGTGAGGTTGAATGTCGGGCTGTGTTTTGAGGGAGACGATGGATCGTCGCTGTAGCTTTCGGTACTTTGCCGATAATTATAATTGTTATTACTTATTACAATATATAATATCTTACTGTTGTTTTCTGCAGGAAAATAGCACGATGTAGGTCTTCCTACCGATTCTTCCTGGAACGGTTTAGAGGCATCATAATGAAACATACGTGACGTAAAGTTTCTCCTTTGAGGGAAGGAGACTAGAATATGGACGTCAGAATACAACCTACAAGTTGACGAGTGACAGCATCAAGTTCAGAAAACGCAGGCGTCACAGCAGTAAATATGCTTTCTATGTCCAGAAGGTATTCCATATTTGGAATCTCCATCCCCTAGTAAATGCCGCCACGAATAACGCCGCCAGTCCCAAGTGCGCCGTGGATACGGTTGGGGTGTTTGATTTACCGAAGAGCGGCGGCTGCTATGAGATCGTTTGTCCCTCACACGCATCACGTCTGTGGTTCGCCGCTGTTTACTGCTGTCCCCCCAGGTCGTCCCTGTGCGGTCCATGAGGCGAGCGCATCGGAAAGATTGCCGCTCCCATGCTCTCTCTCTCCGCAGTCGCGTCCATCACCACTGCCGTGCCTGCCATTTCCCCCCCCCCCCCCCACCTCAAGCCTTCCTTCCATTTCCTGTAATGACTCCGTGACGTAATTCGGAGGCGTAAACAACGCGGAAGGTGCTTGGATAGAATGCATATCCCCCCTTCTCTACCTCATCTAGTCTCTCGCTCTCTGCCCGCCTCCTTTATCCAAACCCCCCCCTCGCGGTCCGATCATCACCGAGGGGAGTTGCCTTCCTTCTGCGTGGACGACCTCCGTTAGGTTCTAGGTCTCGCCGCGGCTATCGAGAGATTTATTTTGGCCGGGACGCGGCTCATTTTGCACCCCCTCCCCCCTCAACCTCCTGGGACGATGTCTTGCCTCTCTTCGCTCGTAGTACAAATGTGAATTCTTGATGTTCTCGTGACTCTTTTTGAGTCTGCCGCGTAAAAAAAATTCCTGGTTTGGCTAGTAGATCTCGGCGTCAGTGCGGAATGTCGCGTTTTTTAAGCCTTAGGGTGCCACCTCTGCCGTTGGTACGATCGATGCTGCCACTCATGCATTGAAGAGTTTCGTTCTCTGATTGAGATAATCTCTATCTCCTCTGCCATACTATTGGCCTGCAGCGTCTGTAGCTCCTCGTATTTCTTCTGCCATCATTCCTTCCGCCAAGAGGATTACTTGGAGAGTTATCTTTCACCTCGGCGTTGTTGTCAATCCCCTCGAAGCTGAAGTGTTATGTTAGTCGGCGCAGCGGTAAAATTGTAGCCTTGCCGCAGACGATTCCCCTATAAATCGATGTATTTTCAAAATCAAATAATTTTGCCCTGTTACGAAGTTATTGTTATTTACACAATAAATTATATTCTCCGGTCTTTGACGATAGCATTTTTTCACCGTAGATAAAATACCCACCGAGAGTAAAAAACTTTCTTGGAGCATTCGTAGTATGAATTACCGACACCCCTGACCAAGTGTTGATATGATATGATCATGATCATGGAGTCTGTGGAGTACACACCAGACTGTGTAAATGTAAAAATAATTTAAGATCATGTTTTAGCAGTGTATTGAACATATAAAGATTGCCATATGTTAGGAGTTGAATTTGAGACGAAGAAATTATAATTTTTATAAATTCACATATGATTGCATGCTCTCGTTATCCCCTATGAAGAAATTACTGTGATGCAGGCTGCAATACACTACTATTTACAGCCATCTGTCCGTATTATTGGGCGACACTTGGTGAACGTCTTTAGAAATTGATGCCATCAAGGGGAAATCTGACAGAAATATCAGAAACATTTGTTCAACTGCTTGTAAATACGTATTTCTGTTAATGTCTCATTTTCATGCCTCTCTTATTGCTTTCATATGTGATCATTGCTGTTTAGTAGGGTCCCTGACATGTTTTTTAAAATTTCTATAGGAATAGTAGGGCATAATCGGACTTCATGAGTCCTTACTCTACGTGATTGTAATATTACGCCAAAGATGCCGGAATTCATGCGTCATGATCGATGAACTTCGTTTTTCGCTCCAATTGTACCCGTGGACTTGTTTTTTGCTGGTCGCTGTTATATTACGTAGGTTTAGCGTGATAGGTAATTCGCTTGAGAGCTTGGAGAATTCTTTTAGTCATGCAGCATCCTATTTTTTTAAGGTAATCTACCGGTTAAGGTAGGTTTCTGGATGGACACAACTACCAAACAAACATTTTATTACTCCTAACAAAACACAAAATCCATCATCCTACTCTATATCAGGTCCCTCTTCATCTCGCAGCATCCTATAGGTGCTCGCATATATCAAAAGTATAAATAGCTTGGAGAGTCCTTTACTGGAAATACCCTGGGGAATTCCTAATGAGTTGTTAAGAAAATCATAGATTTCCGTGGATCTGTTGACAATTGTTAATAAGACTTGATCTTTCATGTCACTGATGCCCTTTAATAACAAGCTGGGGCTATGCCTCCCATCCATTCATCAGTCGGCTTTAATGCAGTGACGTGGTTTTACATGGATGGATGTATCTTAACGAGGTTTTATGACCCGGTGGAAGCTGGTTCCTGAAAAAAATTGAAGTACGTATCTGGTAGTATCATTATGCCTGGAATTACGCCCCCGAAATCTTCTGAGTGCCCATTCAACAAGCGTTTTTTATGTGTTAAACGGGTCGGGAAATTGGAGAAGCATTGGGAAATGACTGACAGGCAACCCAAAAAGTGAAGTTGTAAATCAACTATGTGTCGGATAATCGTTTTGATATGTGAAATAAACCAGAAGGGCGTAAGGGTACAGAAAACAATATTTTTCTTCTCGAAAGACTGCGGCGAAATCTAACAATGGTATGTAATTCTTAACCCTTAATGTGATTCTCAATGTCTCATGAATTTGGCATTGTTTGATAGCAATGCTACCTGAAAGCAAGTGAGTGGTATTTACGAGTACATTACTGATGTATATCCCGATATTAAATGATGCTTCCATGAGAAAGGCTGTGACCTTTGATTGCCAATTTATTTTGAGATTATGAGGGGCACTTGTACCGTGTTTGAATCCCCCTTCAGTTGTGACAAGAGCATAAAAATTGAGTTGTGGAGTCGAGGAAAATGAGACTTAGCCGTTACCTCCGCGGGCCCAATTGCTCGCCAGTATACACCTGAAATTGGATGTGAAATCGATTCTGTGTATCCGAGGCCATTTGTTCTGCACTGTCACTGAGTGACGGCCGCCTTCCTCCAATGTTCCCTTTGAGGGAGTTGATTGAACTATTATGCCGCGAGATTTGTGGAAAGGGCTGCAATAAATACTCCGGGCGTTCATATTACGTTCCGTGGCTGATGAGCCATAAAATAGATGCGGGGAAAGAGAAATGCGGAGATCCTTGTTAAAGTAGCTAATGTCATCGTATAAATTACACCTATTTCCAACAGAAATTCGTTCATAATAGTTTCTTGTGACTTTATTACCTCCATCTTTCAATTTTTCTCAAGGCACAGGACAGCTGATTGTTGGCTAACGCGACGAAGAGAAAGTAGTCGAAACTTAGTGATGTGCTATTGTATGTGAAATGTTTCTGAGTAATGATAGTCTCGTTTTTCTTTCCTTTCTTTTCCTAAAACGCAGTAAGTCTTAACTTCGTCCCAATTAATACTATTTATTGTCATAAGTACCGTTTCCTTCTCACCTCTTCAGTTCTCGGCCTCGTTGCACCACCAGGGGTTGCCGTAGATGACCCTCTAGATTACAAATTTTAGTTGACCGGCAGCGGTCCTTCACCCCTTCCTTCCCTTGTATCCATGATGTTACCAAGTTAAGGCACTACAATGCGATCCAACGTAGTGTTTCTTGGACTTGGGTTCCCAATTGTGACAGTCGGTATTCCAAATCTTATTGAAAGGGTGGCCGCCACGTGGAATGTGCTTATCGGAGTCGCGGATGAAACGGATAGCATATCAGAGAGCCTTAGCGCTGTATTAGTCACTTTTGCAGCATTGCCAGCACTTTTCGTCTGCCTCGTATATTTATATCTCTTTGACTTGGCAAGCAGCTGCGTCTTTTGCCAGTCCTTCCGCCTTAATCTGGAATCCTCCCTCAACTGATTGCTCAGTGGCTCCATCGTCTCTGGGGGAAGCGAGTCGGGCATGCGGTCTTGAGAAGGAAGATTTAGCGTCCCGTTCCCCTGGACTGCCAGTGCCCCCTTGAGCTAGCAGAAATGTTGCATTTTCGGAGGGTTCCTTAAGAGGAATTGTGGTGCATAGCTGTACCGACCTACAAATCTCATTCAGTATACTTGGATGAAGCTGTGTGGGATGGCCGCTCTTAGTCCCTTGGTCTACTAGTATGCATGCAAAATTTTTGTTCGTCGCCGGTAAAGGATTGTACGTGGTAAAATTAAATTCTGAAAGTTGGCAGTTCCTCTTTCAAAGAATCTTCGAACGCTTGTTCTACGTTTGATTCACTGGATAAAGTTGAGGATTAGGAGTTTAGTCAGTCCTTGGAAATGGTTGGTCACCAGGAGCATGTGCGCCAATTCTGTCTGGGAGAATTTTGTTTTTGGTGAGGGGAGTGTTCATTGTCAGCGTAACATGGAATTATAGATTGATATGCAACAGCTTTAAACCAACATCAAATCATTTGAATTGCTTGTCATTGTTTGAAATGGACTCAGTTATTCGTGCAAATGTTTTTCGGCCGGGCGTTCATGAGACTTCGTTTGGTAATTTCCGGATTAAACCTCAGAATTTGCGGAGAGCTAAATGTGAAAAACTCGAGCGCGCATGCCTTCGAACGCGTAATTGCTTTCTGTGGCCCTTGGGTGTGGAAGGACACTACGCAGAGTGTTCAGCTATCGTCAGAAGGTGGTTCAGGGTTCAAAATCTGTGTCGTCTATAGACAGTTACAATTCACCCAAGAGTGTGATTAATGGGTCTTCCGCGAAACATCTCTGATTGCAAGGGGAAACGGGAAAGCCCCTCCTACCACCCGTATGAGTGTCTTTCATACGCCTTAAGGTCTAGTTTGGGGGAGTTCTGCTACCCTCGCCTATTAGCCCAAGCTTGGGTTAGATCACAGCACGTATCTATCTGTCCTTACATCGCTGAATTTGCATTGTGCCCAGTCTCGGGCATGTATATTATTTTTGTGTTCTCCTGATTATAAAATGTGGTCACTCTCATGTCCGATCCGCATTAATCGATTAGAATTAGGGATCACAGGTTCGGAGGTAAAATATCAGCTAAGTATTATGCCCTATTCTTTTTCCTCAATTTTCTTGCTCTTGAAAATCCTCTTAATCTTTTCCAATCCCTCATTCAAGCGCCACCATTATCGGCGGCATGCTTGCGGCGCGAGTGACTCGTATGATGTTTCACAAGCCCAAAGGCGTGTCCCCTCTGGTTCATTTTGCCCGCGAACCAGTCGAGCACCGCGAATCTAGTGAGGTGACAACTTTGACCGAGTAAAGAAAGGCTTGTCGTGCGCTGTGACATTGCATCCAAGAATGCTTCTTAGATGACCAAAATTCGTTCTTGTTTTACTCTATATCCCCGCAACTGCTGTATTAATGTCGCCAAAGTCAGCCGTATTCATTTCGAGGCGACTATGGTACAGACATGACTCAGCTCACTAAGCTCGCATTTTATCAAATTCGTGCGTCGTCATCTGTATTGCGCGTGATGAAAATTTTTGTTCTCCCGCGAAGAAATGTGAATTCTGAAGAAGGACGAATCGTCTGAGTTATCAACTTTTATCTCAAAGAGGATTAATTTTGTGTTCTGTTCACGAAAGTTCTGCCTCCAGCTACATAATCCGACGACATCTTGATAAGATTCACGTTATTTTATAGATGAATTTTGCAAATGCATGCAGTTACAATGGCGAATGAAGGCATCATTAAGTCCTTTCTGTCAGGTAACGTGTGGCCCTAATTCTTATCTATATATATGAGGGTATTTTTTTAAACTACAACTACTCGTATGCATATATTGTAGCAATCTGCGAGTTACGAACTGTAGAGCTTCAGGCATTAAGTTGTGAGAAATTTCCATTTTGGAGAGAAATGATAATTAATAATTGTAATTTCCA
Organism: Hetaerina americana; assembly: GCF_022747635.1. NCBI lineage: Eukaryota > Metazoa > Arthropoda > Insecta > Odonata > Calopterygidae > Hetaerina > Hetaerina americana. The sequence goes on from NW_027286403.1 coordinate 12,527,769, forward strand.
CTATAATATTTTTATTCACATGACCCGGGTTTCGACACTTCCCGTCATCTTCACCTGAAGATGACGCGAAGTGTCGAAACCCTGAGTCGCGTGAATAAAAGTAGAATAGTTGAATCTCAATGGTTAATTTTCATTTCGCTCCACTCTACGAGTTATTTAGTTCATATAAGTGTCTCCGTGATTTTAACTTAAAGGCTTCACGTAATGTTTGCGTTGAAGCCATCTGAAATTACAATTTGTAAAATTGACTCATTAGTTCAATTTGGAGGAGATTGTTTCCGATTGGTGACGGAGTGCTCAAGACCCCGTTCTGGTTGAAATGATGGAATGCTTCGAGGTCGGGTGCCCTTGGTTTTACGTGGCCTACCTACAATGAGGGCCAGAATAATGATTTTTTTGAAGTGTGTACATTTTCCGTCCATAAGAATCGACACAACTTCCAGCGTCGACCCCCACCATGCCGGAAATGTTGGTCTGGAGTATTGCCTGCGGTTGTGTGTCGTCAAATGAATTTTTAACCCGACGTTTTATGCGGAGATTGTCCAGCAGAGAGCTAACCATAGTTTTGTTGTTCTCACGATTGATTGTGACTAAATTTAATTATATTGTATATTGATAGCGTAATATAATGTATATGGTACAAGTTGCATTGTTTGAGAGCCAGTATTCCGTCTGCGGCATTTGCAAGTTGAAGTATATTCACTTCGTCTACGCCTGATGCTAATGATGAGAAGTACTTTCGCGAAGTTGATTATTCACACTGGGGAATAGGGAAAGTTCACATGGGGCTAGGCCAGGAATGTAGGGAGATTGTGGGATCCCTAACGTTGATTTTCTCGAGATAAGAGAGATAAAACCGGTGGGTTTCTCGGAACCCAACGAAATTTTTGACACTTTTGATAGTGGTCTCTTAGCATAATTGACGATCGTCCCTTACAATGGTAGCGCGGTGTTTAATGTTTCCTTCCGTTGGTGCAGTTACTGGAGTTGTGGGTCTATTTTCCTGTGAAAATTGTCTGCCTTCTTTAAGAACTGTAAGCCATCATCTAGCAAACGTATGGCGATGATGTGACCCTCTATAAGCATTATGAAGCATCACATAGCCTTCAGCTGACGATTTGTTCAGGCAAAAGCAAAATTTCAATGCAGTGTGTGTTGCCCGTCGCGTGTCACTACAAGCAGTTGCCATTGACAAAATGCACGTTTCAAATTACAACGGCTGCTTCTGACTCTACACAGGAGTCAAATCAGTGCAACTTTTACCTTATACATTACACATTAAGTTAAGAATATAACAATATTACATTTTTACAATAAAGTAAGCGAATTAAAATTTTATGATCACTCTTAATTGATCGCACGTCGGTGTGTATGATCAGGGTCATTCCGGAACTATCCTTGTGTAATAAATTTACGCATAATTGCTCATTGTGTGGGCTCTGAATTTTTTCATCACGAATGGTTATTATTTATTCCTCATCTGTAGCGACGCCTCCTCGGTTATGCATGCAAGACATTTTGCTCTTCTCCCGTTTCGGTTGGAATGTGAAGCTGAATATTGGATTCCGCGCTTCCTTTTGCTCACTTCTCCGGTGAATGTTAATCTGGGAGTCTTGACGCTCGAAATTGAGAGCGCATCGTAAATTGCATAGCGCCTATTTCCCCCCTTCCACAATCTCCGTCTTCCGATGGAAGTTTGCCAGATTGCGACTCGATTCAAGGATCATCTCTTCCAAGATGGCAAAAGGACTTGATATTGCTATAAAGGGGTCGATAGCCCGAGTGAGGGCACACAGCCCATAGGCCGGTCATTTTCTCTTTTCCCCATCTGTCTTGGAGCGTCTTGTGTTGCGATTTATTTCTCTTGTTATCTGTTATGGTTTCCCTCGCCAGAAAGGACCTCTTTCCGCTATCGGCGGAACCATGGTCATGGCGACCGCCTGGAGAGCGAATAAAAACTGCGTAATGCTTGAAATATACGGGAATGGATGGTCATCGAAACGTGACCGGCTGTCGTGTATAACGGGCGCTATAAATTTACCGAAGAATTATCATTATTACGCATGCATTGTTATTCTTGAGAAATTGAACTTAGTTTTACCAAATGGACGCAAAATTTTATGGTGGGCAAAATTTTACCCATTCGTTTTGAGTGCTAATCCAAATACCCTTTAAGTAATAGATTCCAGAACTCAAATACACCTTAGTAAATGTATCATACGTAAATATTTCTTGAAGTTTCAATCACCAATTTCAATGACTTCAAATCTCTCGCTCTCATTTAATTCATGTGTGGAGTGTGATCGATTATTTCCTTTTAGATCGCATATTATCACTTTCCAATTTGTAGTCGGTTCCATATAGGCTAAGAAAATTCGTAGGCGTTTTAGATATGTAATTAGTCGTCTTATTTCCACTAGATGCTCGATTTCGTTATAGGAACAGTTATAGGATTATTTTTCAATTTATAGGATTTTCAGATGAATAAAAAAAGTTCCGCACCATTCTTAAGATTTATATATGCCAGAAGTAAACGAATCCGTTTTAATGGAACCTCCTACTACATGCCAGGAGTACATTAACACTTTCGGAAGACCATTTGACACTGTTATTATTACGAATAAGCGAATTAGACTGAGAAATACACCACTTTGGTTTAGGTTCAAAAATTAAATAGTTATTCCACGTTAGCACCTGTATTAACGGAATTCATTGAAGATAAATCGTTCATCAGGATCACGAATCTTCAAAAAAATTATTTCCATATTAGCATCCCATACTTTTGATTGTGTCGCTGTACATTTGAAATTATTGGGAAGTAAAGTATTTGTTTTTCAATACTTATTAGGAATTTAATTCAGATCCTTACCTGAATTGGCCTCAGTTAACAACCCGAAGGTTGGTTTGATAGGTGAAGGTAGAACTCACCAAGTACTAAGCGCAACGACGAGCAAAAATTAAGTAAAAGTGAACATAATTGTTTGACATGCCGACGGACACATGCGCTAATATTTTCTTAAATGCCTTCAGCAGTCTTGCCCCTTTTTCTAAAATTAATTACGAGTATTTGGATATCCGGTTTTTGGATTGCTCAGTTGTTGAATTTCAATTTTCGAGAATCATAATTACTAATCTAAAATAAAAACTATCACAGTAAGTCACTTTAAATGAGTAATACGAATGGGAAATATATCGCAATATAATCGCACTAACGAAGGATTAGAATAAAAGTAGATAGATAGAGGTCTTTATTTGGACGAAATTGAGACCTAATGGCCCCTTCTTCCATTTAACCCATGTACTAAGTACTGAGCAATGAGCGCATAGCATTTGAAATAGACGGGCTTGAGTGACTCTGAACATGTCGCGTGAGAGTAATTCTTAACGGCCGACATGGGGAACGAACTCTTGTTATATTTTAAATATTTATATTTTGTATGTAATAGTTTTTATTTATAGTTCACAACCTACCTTAAATAGGTACATTACCAATTATGATGTTATATGTTTGAGTGCGTGTCAATGATATCCTGTTAAAACTGCTTGGCTTCATTACACGAGTTGTAGGTAAATGTGATATAAAAGTAGGCCACGATTAGAATATGCGGCAAGTGTATGGAGCCCACATCGGAGAAAGTGTACATTAAGGATTTGGACGTAGCTCGAAAGAAGATCCCCTAGATTTGTGAAAAATTGCCACGAGAAGGAAAGTGTGACGGGATGGTGGGTGAAACTAGGATGTGAGCTCTTATGAACATGAAGAGAGGGATAGCGAGAAGCTTTTAGAAGGGAGCAGGGCATCGGAGTTAACCTCCAAGCAGTTCACCCCACATTCTCCCTTCTGTTAAAGCTCCCAAGCATCAAATTATCTTGTCATTCTCCTCCATCCAATTTGACTGCATTCGACTTTCACCGAAAAAGTCCTCCATCCAATCTCTTCTCCCACAATACTTAGTATTTCTCTGCTTGTATTTCATTTTTTTTTATTTCATCATTTCGTCATAATGTTTGTATCCTTCTCTAGACCGGTATCTCAAGTCTCCAAGCTAAGCGCGTCCATTTGATTTTTTCAGCCACCAGATTTTTCTCATATATTTCCTTATCTACGTGAACCCTTCTTTACCGAATTTACAAATCTTAATGCCCTCGTGACTATGTCCATATTGCTCAGACATACTCTGAAAATAATTGAAGTGTTCCATTTTCCCACCCGGAACAATTGATTCGCTCCTACGTAAATGTTTAACTTAGCCTTGGCATTTCTTGGTTGTCTCATTCCTTGCGTTTTCTTATGGTTTACCTTCTTCTCATGCCTCATACACTGATTGCGAAGCTATCTCATAAACGAGTGCAATTCCATGGCTGTCTATTCCTCATACCATATCGTCGACGTATATATGTTTTAAAGCACTCATGGTGATGGAAAACCATGCCCTACGCCATCCTTGATTTCCCATCAGTAAATTCGGCATCATTCTCTATGATGTAGTCGCTGTCATTGTTTGTGTAACCTGATTCAGGGACAGTTTCGGGTAAGACACCTTTCGCTGTAGTCTACTCCTAAATTTATTTAAACTGAGGCTTGTGTAACTTATCGCATCAGTGCTTTTCAAGAATAACGAACTCATTATGCGAGCAATATTCAGTTTGGAATTGCATTCCGTTACCTGTATTCATTTTGGCTTTTGTTATTAATTTTATAAGCCATTTTGAATGGGGTTAGCGAAGTTTTTTTCGCATAGCAAAAAATTAATTTATTAGGGGCATTAACCCTTATTTTGAATTAAGTCTTCCCTCAGAATGTGTACAAACTTGCACGCTATTTGATATGTTTTTACTGAAAATTTTTCCCTTCTCCCGTCCTCTCCCATTTCCTCCCTTATGATTCACCCTATCCAACTGACGCGTGCACCCCCTGTCACACACCTTTTTGGTGGGTCGCGGGCTATTTATTTTATGTGTAAGTGCCCTCTTTCGTTGCGGGGAACTATTTTGGCTTAAAATTTGTTGTCTCAGGCGTAACTTTGTGGAATTTGCATAACATATTGAAATGTAATGAAATAATTGACTTTGTAATTCCACACACTTTATTTAAAAAACACACGACCCAGGTTTCGACGTTGAACGTCATCATCATCAACCTGATGATGACGTTCAACGTCGAAACCTGGGTCGTGTGTTTTTTAAATAAAGTGTGTGGAATTACAAAGTCAATTATTTCATTACATTTCAATATTTTGGCTTAGTTAATTAGTCGGCTAGGAAACGAGCGATAAACCAATTTGTTCTTTCGAAATGTTTGTTTGATAAGAATTAGGAGCGAAAGTAGGAGTGAATGATGAAACCTCTTAGTGGACTAAGAGTAGACTTCGCGTCATGGGGCCGCTCCCGTGTGAGACTTAAGCATATGTATTTTATTAAGCTATTTTCAAATTTTGGTGTGTATTTAGCCAATATATGTGATTACTCTCTATGCATATGGAATTTTTTGGAATCCTTTCAAAATCCGGTCAGTTAACTCTGCATTAGTTATGTTTTTTGAGCAATTTACATAAATTATCGGGCTATCTGTGCAACATAAACTTGATGGACAATGAGTATTTACAATGAAAGAAGAGCGGTAATTATATCATCACTGAAGCATTCGTCTGCCCTGTCCTTTCGGTCAAAAGACCCCAAAGTTTCTCTCTACTTCGTTTGCTTACCATCTGATTTAATGTTTAGAAGAATGTACTTTGAAATAACTCAACACTACGTGTATTAGATAGGTATTTATCTTGTTCTTCTTTCATGACGCTAATGCGTTTTATCTCATGTTTTAACTTTATCATAACTAAGTGCAGTATCTTTGATGTCCGAACTGCAGATTCCATTGTTTTCCGATTATAGGATGAGTTTAGTAAAGTAGTCGATTTCGTTATATTGTGAGCATTATTCGGATCAAATATTCAGGCTAATGAAAATTTTGAACAAACACGTAATTATTTCATTTTATTTTCTTAAGTCTGCAAGTTGCTGCGAAGTCATGAGGCAGGGGGTTCGGTTACCAGCCGTTATTAAAATTGGTAATCTACTGGTTAAGGTAGGTTTTGAATGGACGCAGTCAATACAACGGTTCAGCGATGCATTTCCTTTCCTCTCCGAACAAAACATCACCTGGCACTACAATAATCCCTCTTCAATCCCGCATACTTCCTTAGTCCCTTCATTCCCTTCAACATGTCTCTCCTATTTCCACCCCTTCCTCTTTTGCATAGCCCTCTTCCCCCACGGTCTTCAACATACCATCTCCAATGCAGCGATTGTTGCATTGCAATGCATATTAGCGGATGACTCCGTTAAAAGTTACTGTTGCGGCATCTCCCGCAGTTTCTTTGGAATACCATCTCCAATCAAAAAGCTCTGCATCCATCTTTCCAATTTCCGTCATTCCTTTGGATTCTCCCAAAAATTGCCTCTCCTCCCCCACCATGCCTAGCACTTCCTCGTTTGTTTTCCTTCTTGTCCACTTCACCTTTTCCATCCTTCTCCACGCACACATTTCAAGTCTCCAGTCTGCGTCTATGGTCTAGATTCAACAACCATGTTTCCGCCGCGCGCAAAACCATCTTCTACATCACAGTTTTGACGAGCTGATTCCAAGCATGCCGTATTACTTTGTTAACGTGTGATTCTAATTGCCGTACGTGACGTTTCATCCACTGTTGCGATCACGCACTCTGCGAGAAAAAAGGGATTCTTATAAAGACCTATTCGGCAGTCAGTCTCCCGAGTATCGATTTTTGGATATTTTAACGGTGAAAAAATTGACTGTTTTAACGTTGAATTCTAGAGAAGCGATTGTTTTTCAGTTTCCAGGATATTATGTGGGTTGAAATTCAAGCATTAGGTGTCGGAGGGGAACAAGTAATAAATCTGCACCTCGGATTGGACAATTTAAATGTGGATTTTCATGGTGAAGCGTCTTCCATCCGGAAGCACGGCATAGCGAACGATAAAAATATGGCGTGTGAAAGTAGATTGAGCTAACCTATTGCTCAGTTTCTCATAATTTCGGTAAGTGCATACAAGCACCTTATTTACGAGAAGCACCAGAGCACGCGTGTAAATACGAGATATCGTGTGTAGGTACATGGCACGTTTCCATATCCCTAGGAGTGCATATGTACCAGGCTGACCCGGGGAACAGTATTTTTTCTTTTCCAATAAGAAATCTTTTGTGCGGCCTCACCGAATCGCTCGAATTCTCGCAATATTTTTTAAAAGGAGGTTTTATCTGTGTTCCAGTAGCACCAGTTGAGGAACATTTCAGTATTTAGTCGATATCCATGTAAATAACTATTTAAAGTTTGTGAACGATTGTTTTAGCTGTAGCCATTACTTGTAAGATGAGAATTAGGTATTATCTATCTGCAACATTTTTCAGGAGAAATTAAGATTTGCCAACTTAGTGGGGAATCTGTATGCATCTGCCTACCGAAATGTGGCGGGCGTATGTTGTTATCGATAGTGCTCTCGTGTTGTCGTCCCGAACCATATGTGCTCGTACTCTGCCAGTTGGAAGGCATTGTGGATCAGTGAATGTTTCCACGTGGAGGTTGTTCGTCCTAAGCATTATTCGTAACGCTTCTTCCTCGTGCTACACAATACTCCCAAGTCAAATAAATGATTTGGACTGATGGTTGCGAGAACATCCACAAGATGCGAATGGGTACCAGCTGTTACAAAGATAGCTAACCGCCGATCTGAATCAATCCGAATTATTCTTCGTGCTCTAGAGAATGAACTTCGGTATCAGCATTTTTTCATGAAAGAGGTAAGCCCTGTTCTTTCACTGGTGGCCGTCCTAGTACGAATACCCCAGCATATTTGCTTATTTTTTTAAAACCGTAATATAGGATCCGCTTAGGCATTAGTAGAATCCCGGAAAATTGCTTTGCGTCATTTGCGTTGGTGGCTCAGATTATCGATTCTAGGTCGTTCTTCACCCAATTGTGTGCGTAGACGCAGGCGCGGACTCCCTAGCCCACCCCTTCTCTTTCTTCCCTTCCCCTCCGAGGCGATCGGAGTATGCGACCCCACATCTTTTCCTTGCTCAAGATTTTACATTTGCAGTTATCTCTCATCTTTTCTAAGACTCCGACATTTTCGTGAAGAATTGGCTAACCCTTGGAGGTACCAAATATTTCAAGATCATAGGCGATCGCCAGGCTCGTCTCTCCCGAAATTCGCCACTGCGTAGATGCGTTTCCAGTTTCCCCTGGGTGGCGAGAGAGTGCAGCACCATTGACGACTGAAATATGCACCCCCAGAGAATACGGCTCCACTCCATTCAAACTTCCCTCATCCTACTTGGGCGTCCACTGTCACCTGTATGATCCGCTCGGCCATTCATGTGGAGCGGCTCATGTGATGTGCTCCCGAAGGGAGGTAGTTGGTTGCTTGTGCTTGACGGCGGGATTTGCTTTCGAAGGAAATACTCGAGACGCTCCGGTTTTTAATGCCGTACTGGTGGCTGACTTCTCCAGAAAGAGCTCGAAAGAATTTTGATGTGTTGGTGAATCCAGGGTAAAAAGAAATTGCCTTTTTGTCACATTTAACGCCCCATAAATGCCCTATTTCTACTTGACACTCACGTTAAACCACGTACTTCAAGGTTTTTAAGACCTTTGACCCCCTACGTCATTGGCAATATTTTGAAAAAAAGATATATGTTGCTGGTCGAAAGACTAGTTTTATTCTGCTCTAAAGGTATGGAAATTTATCGACGTTTAAACGTATTTTTATATGGACCGTGGGGTCTGAAGTTGATAAATATCCTTTTATGGTATGTTTGATAATCTCAAAGAGTTTTAACCATGCCAATGGGAAAACCCTTGCAGAGTCATGTCGTTTTTAATAATATTGTGCCGGCGGTTGTGTGGCGAAGCGGGCGTGAATAATAACACAAGTGAATATTCTGACTTGGTTGAATGAAGTTAATAATCAATAATTCAGGGAATTAGAATCTGCCTCAGTCGATTGTCACGTTGGCTGATGATTATTAGATAATGTTGTGCTATAAAGTAGTTACAGCAGAATTTTCCTAGTCACATTTCACCGCGTGTGCACGTGTCGTATTTGAATTTGGATAAATATGTATTCATTTTGAACCATCTTTAAGGGATTGCTTGTATTATTGTTCGAAAATAAACACACGTGGACGAGTATGCAGGGGAAACACTAACATCTCGATGCCTCCATTCATACTTAGCCTTTGGCTGCACGCTCGTGACTGGGTATGGAATCATTTCGCTCCTTGGCCTACGATTTATCTCTTGCCAGGACACCAAATTTGCATTCATGCGTATTTCTCGTGTACATATGTATTCATTTCACATTCAAATTTAGTTTTCTGCGTATAATTTGGCCATGTTTGAGTTACTTCAATCCCTTCGCTCGTCAAATTCTAAATTGGAATTGGGTTAATTGATTATCCTCATTGCGGTTCGAAAAATTGGTGGTACCGCCAAGAGGCGAAATTGAGGCGATTGAGGAGAGAATTTTAGTGTACGTACTTATGTTCGTAAAACGATATTAAGAATTCAAAGAAAACATTTTTGCCGTTGCAGTGTTTTCGCTAATCGATTACTTCTTTCCTTCGCCTTATTATTCTACGGACGAGGCAACAGTTAGTTGTACGAAGAAAACAAAATGTTGATTCTTGCCATCAAAGCGTCGAAACTTGTCCAAATTCGTGGCCACATTAAAATGTTTCTAAAGCTGTGTCTGGTTGATTGAACAGAATATCGTAATAATAATAATTAATCGCTTACTGAAACGTATGCAGTAAATTATTTTGCTCTGCTCAGTCCGGGGTTGTACCATAGTTGTGGGTCTTTAAGACTCGAGTGCTTATGGTTGAAATTGGCTGCAGAAAAACCTCGGCGTCAATCATTCCAGTGCTTCTTGAATGTGGATTAAATTCATCCGTGGTTATTCGTGGAAACGGTTCGAAGTTACGGTTACGAAGTTGCCCCGATATAGTTTTATCTGCTCGAAACAGATATGACAATGCACCCCGTCGCGGGGAGTCGACTCTGCTATCGATTTCCAGCTCGCGGCCGAAATCAATAGGACACACGAGTGACACGGACGCCCCTTCTCTCCTCCCACGCCATCGCTCCCACCCTCCCCTCCGCCATCCTTTTTTTCTGTCCTCCCCCGCCCTATCCTCCCCTCCGTGTTTCCCCTCTTTCTCCCCCTACATCTTTCCCCGTGGCCCTCCCTTGCCTATTCCCCCTTCCATGTCCCCAACTTCCCCTCCCCTTTTACCTTATTTTCCCGCCATCCCCTTTTCACCTCTCCGCCTTCTCCTTTTCACTTCTCCACCGTCCTTTACCTCCCCTCCGACATCCCTCGCCGTCACTCCGCCCTCCCCTTCCGCCAGTCGAACCTCCTCCTCCTCTTCTCCGCTCTCCCCCTGTCTTTCCTTGCCTTTTCCCCTACTCCGCCGGGGCGCTCGTCCACCCCCGCAGCGTAATACAACCAAGCGGCAGCGTTGCCAAGGAGACCCCATCGTCTTGGAAACGGAGGTTGATTCGTGCGGCAACAACGCAGTTGGCGGGGAATGGTGGGGGGAAATTAAGCGGGAGTTGTGTGTGTGAGGGGGGAGAGAGGAAGGGAGGATGTGGACTAGTTGAGAAAGGGGGTGGGGCGTTGACGGAGGGAGTGGGAGAGAGTAAGAGTGAGGGGGCGAGTTGGAAAGGGTGAGAGGTTAGGCGCGGTTGCCACATTTCTCCTCCTCGCCCCATCTCTCTCACGTATCTCCGAAAGGGGCAAACATTTGTGTTTCTGTATTCCGGTTACGTGCCCCCAGCAAATCCAGCCCCATATATAAATGCAAAACGGATCCTCACTCTTCTGGGCCTTAAACTTTCGACTGCACTCAAGCGTATAGTCGGAAAAGCTGTCATTTTAATTGGCACTGCAGTTCATTCTTTTTGTTTCCAAGCGCCTTATTTCTTTTCTTTTTTCATAACCTAACGGATAATCTTCATAATAAATGCCGAAACCTTCGCATGGCACACCTACTGGGCATGTAGTATGCAATATACTTAATATCTCGAACTTCATGTGTTGTGCATGGCAAGAAAGGACCAATGGACTCACGTTCTCCCCATATGGTAATGTAAATGAACCAGTTTTTCTGTGAGTTGTGAGGTGCGTGTGGTATACTCCTCCAAATAATAGAATCATGATAAGATTTACCAAGCTTATGGAATGAGTACGAAATATTAAGTAAATGTAGTCTCAAAAACTGGGTGCATAGGTTGATTCATTCTTGAAAGAACTAGCACGACTCCTAGTATTTTCTCCCAAGTATTATCGTCACATTTAAACGACTCAGGATGAGATGTGCTGCTGGAAAACATTTCCAACTGTGGAAAGTGTAATTTTTGAAAATCCGAAGGCTTTTTGAGAAATATTACGTGTGATTCGTGCTCTAGCTTCGGAATGTGTTTTTATTATTTTTTGCTCGTGGAAGCACCTTTGCAGTGGATGTCGTGTTGAATGTCAAACGGGAAATACAACCTGCGTTTTTTCCCCATGGAATAATCCGCTACGATCATTCCGCAATACTTCGGAGGCTCGGCATCAGATTGTATAAGATACTAAACAATATGTACCCAAGATATCATTTCCTTAAATTTCCCACAATCGTGTCAGAAAGCTCTTCAATAGTCAGTCCGTCGCGGTGTCATGTGTGAGCATTCCTCCTGCGGAAGTGAAGATCTTTTATGTTCTTTTTTCTCCGTTGTGGCCGTTAATCTTACCGCACAAAAATTTTACTCTTTTTTTGGCCCTAAATTCGCCAGCGAGAGTGGTAACATGCCAATTTTTGTTTCTAAGAATGATTTTTCGAGGATTGAATTTTATGGTGTACCAAAATGCTTTCATGATTTCTCCGGTGCGGGAAGCGAGGCTTCTGACGAGTTTGAAGAGTAGATAATCCAAAGTAGTGAAGTTTGATTTGGAACAATGAGAGCCAACATAATAGCTTTTGTTGTCTATGTGCAAGGAGCCATGCCACCGTCATTTCTCAACTGCCGTTGTCGATCAAGGCAGAATTTCACGTGGTGGAGGTTGATGTTCGAATTAGTTTATGGCCCCCGGCAGCCGTTTATTCTCCGCACCAGAACTCTCTTGCTAGCAGCAAATCGTCGATGCAAGGCTTCCGGGTGAAAGCTGGAGAGGTGGCCACCCTGTCGAGGTAGGAGAGGTGGCGTGTCGTGGGCCGGAGGTGTGTGAGGCAGGAAGGGCGGCAGCCGTGGTGAATCTGGGGGAGTGGGGATTGCTACCTGTTACGTTCGACTGCGTAAATGGTGATCCAGACAGCGAAATATTCGCAGCTTACCGATTTTCTTGGGAAATGAAAGCCGACGCGGTATTCACCATGACAGCGGCGTATTTACTGAATTTTTTCACAAATGGCTGGTCTCAGGGAGCTAGAAGTTTTACCTGTCTCGTTCATATCCCGAGGATTCAATAAAAATTACCATTGATAAATTCTATAGTAAGGTGATTTCCACGATTGCAGCTCCGGTAGCCCGCGGATACATGGCATCCCATTTGTTTCCGAGTGAGTTCAATATTTAAAAAAATTATCCGACGTTGCACCATGGTGAGTGCGTCATGCTCAAAATTGCACTCCGTTTGTCCGAACGAATGACTGATGCTTATTTCCCGGATGCACTATTGCGGCTAGCGTATGTAAAATAGGGAGTATCGATGCGCGACGTTAATGAGGGTATATACGACCCGGTCCCGTAGCGGGCCAAAAATTTCCTGGTTGGGTACTAGAGGGAGAGAGGCTTTTCAATTGATTTGCATCGCCCACGCCCGCGCCTCCCGCCCACTCCCTCGCCCCCTTGCACCCCGCCCCTCCCCCGCCCGTCCCATTCCGAGGGTACCTTCCGTGCATTCTTTATTTCGCGAATGCACATAATAATGCTGCGCAATAGCTGCTCCACCAGCGTTCTACCCGACGGCCGCCCCTCCCCCTGTGTTACAGTTCGCCTTCCCCAAACTTCCGGGATTCTAGCCTCTCCGCATCCTCTGAGATATCCCCTCCCCACGATGATGCTGCCGACCCGGGCAGTCCAGAGGGTGACGCGAGCGTCGACCGGCCGAATCGAAGGCCGCGGGTTCGAGTTCCGCCTCGAGCGTGGGTTTTACCTTGTTCAATGGCAGATAATCTGGTTTTCAGTTTGTTGTGCGATATTACTTCGACCGTCGGAACATTAAAAAAAACCCGATTACTAACTGGCTGCAGGTTGTCGTATGTCATAAACGCTTGATAACGTAGCTTATATTCAACTCCCTCTTGCAGCATTGTTCTCACCCATGGCCATTTTTTAAAAATCTTGTGCATGGAAACAGTATAGCTGCATGATATACCTTAACAGTGCCACATAGAGCCATAGTTAACCAACAAATGAGGACTTTTACGTTAGCTAAAATATTTTTGAGTGGGATCATGATCAAGGTATTATCGTTAACACTCAAATTTTGGTTGGTATATCGATCGTTAAAACAAGTAATCTTCTCCCTTCTAAGTAAATTAAAGGATTAAAGGTCATCACAGTTAATTGTACCATTGTGACACAGCGACACTGGTACTGGCGTTAATTTTGTTTGTTACTCTTTGCAGTGTGCCTTAATATAGAGCTACACGCACATGTGCTAGACGTGTCTTCAATTCGTTGTTCTGACAATATGCCTGCTCTCAGTAGTCACTGAATAGCTCAAGATGATGTAACAATCGATAATCAACTCTGTTGAATTAAAAAGTTACACTTTTTGAAATTTGGCCCGATGTAGTCACTGAATCCTATTACGAATTCTTAATTCGCGAATCCGTAAATTTATAGGGTGATACTTTGAAACCAAAAGTATTTTACCCATATTTCAATTCACATGTGTATGAAATTGGGTTTCACGAGAGGAAATTGCTCTTTTTAAAACCTGATTTTAGGTGGAATATAAAACTGGCGTAAGAGTTGGTGAAATTAGAATTAAATCTTAACACTACCGTGCGGACGAGATTGGAGAAACTAATACGTTTTAGTTTTTGATTCTAATAAAGGACAAGCACGGTATTGCATGTCAGTTGGATTAGTTTGAATGTTGTAATTCGGAAAAAGTGAATTGCTAAATATTCACTCTTATCCATAACATGGGACACGGGCATTAGAGGAAGTTGTTATTCCTCTTTTGGACGGGTTGAATGTTGATGTGGTGAAAAAGAGTCAATGAAGAAATTAGAAGACTGGCTAAATTTGTGAAAATTTGTTGCAAAAAGAAACCTAAAGTTGCATAAATGGTGAACTTGGGTGGGATCCCCTCGAGCCTAGAAGAGAACCGCGCTGGCAGGCTAAGACCTATTAGAAATTGGTGTGCTTTTGGGTGTCATTTTGACTCGAGGACAATGACTCGGACTCCGAAATATATTGGCAGATTGGTTCGCGTAGAATCAATACAGACAGGCGGCCAACACCTATTGAATTTTGTATATTCCTTCTTGCTACGTGCATTTCGCATTAACACTGAATCTAAGTTGAATATTCCTGACAGCTCTTATGTGAGTGACGCTCTATCATCTGCTTTTCGTCTTCGAAGCTATATTATTGAAGGAACCGTAACGTCTGCCACGCGTCGGGATGGCAGCTTTCAGGATAAGGAACGTGTGGGTTTACAGGACGTTTCAACAGATTTAAAATCCCCAGTTGGTAATTGTGAGCAGTTAGTGATAGGGATGACATTTTTCAAGAGTGAGTTCTCTCTCTAAAGACAGGTAATGGAGTTAGGCGTGGGTTTTGTAATCGCGATTTGTCCCTTAAACTTGAGAAATTTAAATCTTCCAGTAGTGGAATTTCCACCTCTGTTTGTCTACTAATGCCTTTTAAATGCCCTCAGGTTCTGGGGAGTCATAAACTAACGGGTAAATTCGATCTACCTGTGCTTTCGTAAAAATCAAAGGGTCTTAACTTTCATGCACAGTATTCGTAAGAGCAGACCTCTCCCTTCCCTTTGCGGATCACTTTCTGGCTTGCTCAATCGACCTGCTGGGGAGGTACGCAACGAACCGGCGACCCTTGTACCTCTCTCCCATGTATCCGAGGTAAACAACCCTCCGTGCATCTCTCGCTGGCCAAAAAAATGGTCGTCACCAGTGTGTAACACTCCCTCATCTCCGCTGTCATGACGAGAAAATGAAACATTTGCCGAAATGTCTAAATGTCTCTCTCTACACCTCTTGACAGATGGCTCTTTGTCATTGCTAGCAGTTTTGTGAGTGCTTGCAATGTTATTTCTCCCGCGCTTACTACGCGATATTATTCGCCGTCAAGCACCATAATCTGAAATTAGGAGATGTTAATCTCCGCTAGCAAAATAACTGAAAACACCCATGTTGGTCTGTGAAAATTATGTTAAGCCGGAATTTCTTGCTTGATGAAATTATCCGCTTCGAAGTTTGATTGTCATAAATGCCCTCGCTATTCGTTGAAAGAAATACTGCCTACATTCATTCAGCTATCTCCTCATTGCGTATTACACTCATTTTCCGTAATTGTTAACGTTTTTGAGGTACATAATTGTGTCAACAATTTGTTCGGCAGGCAATAATGAAATACTTAAGTGTGCACCAAAGTTTAGCAAACCAAACAGTGTACCTGCAACCGATACTTTCTGTCACGGCTCATGTATGGGAAAATCAAGTAATTGTGAAAATATTACCTAATTTTTAAGAGCTGATCATGGAAACTGATGTAAAATCAAACCTCAAAATTAAGCTCTGTGATACGTCTTGTTATGAACTTAAAGATTGAAAGTCATAGAATTCTGTTTATGTCTCGATGCAGATCGCAAAATTGGAAATCATTTTTTTTCTCATTATGCTTCATGCTTGCGATGTTTTATAAATGCGATCCACTGCACATCCGTACTTGAAGGAGAAATCAGTACATGCCTTCAGTCCTTACGGTTACCTCCTGGAGTTGTTAGCTATCCTTTTTACAGCTCGGCCACCTGTCACTTATTGCCACTGTGTAGACATCTGCGCACACTTTGCATGATTTAGGACACCAATATTTAATTATGTAATTAAGCGTTAATACCCGTATAGAATGGTGAGTGTGACAACTCGATTCTCTCAATACTTTTGGAGTGTTTAATCTTGATTTTGCTAATTTTTTGCATGTTATATTTTGCACTTGGTGAGTGAACTTACTCAGCCAATTTAGTATGTGGTTTTAACCATTCCCTCTGTGTCAGGAGTAAACTCAAATATCCTGTACCTTTCAAGAAATCAAAGCCTGGACTGTTCTTCGCACTTGGAAGACTCCGTTTTTCCAGTTGTTCTCAAATTCTTGCTTTCTTCTCGTAATCCTTTTTAACCAAGCTAACGGATTTTCTTGTAAATTAAACTGAATTCATAATTAATACTTTCTCTGATTAATTCAAGTGCTTGCGGCGCGAACAATGGGGTAACACCCCTCTCTTTTTTTCATCGCATTTTCCTACAATCGTCTAATTAATCCAAGTTTCTTTAAGGCGTCCTGCATTTTGTTAAATTAATTTAACTTCTCCATTAAAAGTCGGAAATAACTTGTCTTATTACTCGTTCCAAGCCAGTCCTCCCGCGTTACTTTTAAATATAATTCCATTCCATTTGCTCGAAAATTATATTCCTATCATATTTATCAAAACACTTCGAATCCCCATTATTTCCACTAGTCTGAAGTATGCCCTGAAATACTTCGGGGTAGCCATTTCCTCTTGTTAAATAATTGCTAATTTCCCCCTTTTTGAAAAATAATCGTATTTTGCTGTACTGTACAGTACTGCCTCTCTTTCATGCTATCTTCGTTAAAGGAAGGATCCCATTTTAGTTTATTTAATTACTCCGTCTTATTTTCTGTTCGTTCGCCAGGGTATATATATAAGCTTTTATAAATACTCGAGTCACACTTCTCCGATGATTTCAAATCCTTGCATCTTGTTCTAAATGTGCGTCGACCAATGCGACATAGTATTGCATCACAACCGAAATTCCGTAGCCGAGTAGGAATTCTTAGCCTGAGTCACAGCTTGGTGAGGGGCAATGTCCACCAGCGTTTGTCGGTATTTAATATCCACGTGTACGCCCTTCAAGTCGTCTAACGTTGTGAAAGGAAAGCGCTTAGACAGTGGAAAGGGATGAGGAATGGAAAAAAATTCAAAGGCTAAGTGGTTAGAATATTTGCTTCCATCACGTATTAGTAGTGGAATAAAAGGAGTCCTTTTGTTGTTGAAAGTGGTGTTCCATAAGTAAGTTGGACTGTTAGTAATTGAATAGATTTTTGATGAGAAATCCCCGCTCTGAGTTTTTCAATAATTTCTGTCATCCGCTAAATTTACTCATGGCTCCCAAACCACCCTTGCAAACATTGTAGGGGAGTATTTTATTTTATTATAACCCTTAAGAATGAACCGAACCGATTTTATAATTGGAACATGTCTCAGCTGGATGACTAAAGCTTCGTCGTCTAATTTCTTATAAATAGTCTCTTGCACGAGCTTTATTGAAATATTTTCGAACTTAAAAGTCTGTACTGTAATTAATATATCTATCTACAGCGAAATATTTGTTTTATTTTCCTCATGTTATACGTGTTTTGGGGCCGAAAGATTTGTAGTAATAGTCACTGCAAGTTACTGAACAGAATCAACCAATTTTCAGTCAACCACACCATATTTACGTACGTTATCTAGAATGAAATCTATGTTTAAAATTTAACACTAAATTTAAAATTCTTATCCTAATCGTCATTCTCCAGTCAGTAAAATCAAAGGGTTTCGCTTGCTTTGGTAAAATGTAATGGCAAACACACCTGCATGAGTGTTACATCCCTTCGAGAATCTCTTACTGTTCACATACGAGGAGGAAGTCCTTCCCCATTTTTTGCGTTACCATTAATGTCCTCCAGGTTCAATTTATGTATAAATTTGCGCCGTAGGATACTTCGTTACTAGCACTTGCCTTTCAGAAAAATTGTTTTTACTTCCGTGTGGGAATCACTCGATTGTAGTTGATCGAATGCAAAAAGCTCGGATTGTTTCGCACGACTGGGCAATTCTAAATTCGCACTAGACATATTCTATGGCATTTATGCACACGAGGTATCCCAGTGAATAAATTTGAATAAATAGCATGTGTTTTTACAGGTAAGGAACGTAGAATAAATTGGGTAAAGACCAAGAAATACCTTGAGTTGGGGCTTGAAAATAGACGCTACAGTAGATATTTTCCAATCTTTGTGCTACCCTCTCTATTGCCTACTCTCTCTCTCAAGTGTTTAAGAGATCAGAGTGGATTAAATTATTATAAGATTATCATCTTGATTGCAGTATATCTTAGTGTAAGGCCTAGCTGCAGAATATGCATGCAATTATAAAAGACGCACATGCTCGGTTGCTACTCGAATTCCTTGCATTTATATTTTTCAAAAGTTAAAAGTGAACTTAACAAGACCAGAAAATATTTATTATGTCTTTGAGTGCAGGGAGGTGGTGCGAATTGTCTCCTCTTTAACAATCATTCATGTTCTCCCGAGGAGAAATATATTTAGAGCCAACCCACCGCAGAACATTAATCAACGAACCAATTAAAGAATTTGCAGCGGAGACGTACATCGCACCTCCCCCGTGCTCCCTTTGTAATGCCCCTGATGAGTTGCCGCAGCCATTGGTCTGCGTCAAAAAACATTGTCTTTTTATGTGAACGCGATTGAAATTCCGGTACACCCTGGCTTCTCGGGTGCTATAGCAAATCAGGATGGTGTAATTAGTGACTGCTGGATGTAAATTTTATTTTATTTAGAGCCTTCTCGATATTTTTTCCGGCTAGGAGGAAGGTCAGAGTTAGTTTTGAACCTCTCCGATTTGAAATTAATGCTTCAATATGTCCATTTGTGGCTCATATTTTGTGATAACTTTGAAAGCTAACTTTTTTTGGGTGGGGGATATGCTGTTTTTTATAAATGGAAACCAAGAAATGAGACAGGGCAGAGTCCGGAAAAGGGAAAAAATATTCCGGAAGTCGGTGCCGGAAGGTTATCGACCATTATCTGCACTGGCGACAGATAGGACGGAGAAAATGGAATCCATTGCTAAAAAGCTGAAGAAGAAAAAGGAAAAATTACCACGTGCTATGACGTAAATTGCCATGTTTATGTGGAGTTGAAAATGATTAATTGTGAATGGGATTGAAGGGTATTAAGTGTCATTTTAGATGAGACTTTTGAAGAGTGGTATGGCTTAGTTCCCGGGCCCATCAAAGACCCATTTAGCCGCTAAACGACTGTTGACAATAATTAATACTCCATTAAGGTTGGCGATGAAGCAATATTCTTATGAATGCCCTGACATTCTTTATAATATTTATGCGTTAGCGTAATTCAAAACAGTCTCAGACAATCAGAGTTTAAGAAGCTCTCAAGGGAAAGCAATATTCTTATGAATGCCCTGACATTCTTTATAATATTTATGCGTTAGCGTAATTCAAAACAGTCTCAGACAATCAGAGTTTAAGAAGCTCTCAAGGGAAAAATAATAGTGGACCAAGAGAAATAGGGTTATTTGGGAATATAAGTAACTGAAGGGTCAACGGAGGTCGACGGAATGTGGAAAAATTCTAATGAAATAGCATTTTTGTTGCAGTATTCGGACTTTTTTTCAGTGATTGTTCGTTATTTTTAATTCAGATTCATATTCTTCATCAATTTGAGCCTTTTTTTCCTTGACTAATGCAGATCAACCTTTGGGTAAGATGTTCCATAGTAAAATAATAATAACTAATGAAAATTGTTGAAAATTCGATTTACTTTTCCTGTCCCAACCGGTCGTGGTTTTTAACGCACGGCCTGTTATGATTTTAGTATCATGTGTTGTTGCTGACTCTTGTTATTTCTCCGATTTTGCAATGCTTGGCAGAGCCCTTGGTCAGCATCAGGGTTAGGGACGCGGGCGTTCATATTGTTTGTTGTCCACGTCAGAAAGTGACTCATTTTCTCGTGAAATATGGCGGTGATACTGCGCACTCCCATCATTCAACGGGATAGCGGATGAATGTCATGTATCGGTCATGTATTTCAATAAACTAGTGCTATTCTAGGAAGAAAAGTAGACTCGATTGTTCAATGTTGCTCAAATAGGTTAGTCACGCAGGACTTGTATTGGGTGAGGTATGCCATTGTAAAACACTTGTATTGTTTGAGGATGCGATTGGCATTCAGGAAAGTATTCTGCGCATTTCATTTCATTCCCTTTACGACACTAATTAGTCGATATAATCCTGGAAATAAATGGGCAGTTATTCACTCCTATTCTTTATATTTACTTATAATGGGTTAATGAGACTGGCGTGCCATGTGATCATGTCATATTTGCACCCAAGTGTGACACGGGTTGATCTTTAAATTTTCGCGTCGAAACAAGGGGTGGAGGATTGGTTGGCGGTGGTCTAGCTCCTGGTTTTCGGGGATACCTGTGTCTTTTGTGTCCATTGGTCCGGCAAAGGACACGTCCATCTTTTACATAGTGAAAGATTAGAATTGCATGTCGAGCATACGACAAATAAAGATTAGGTTTACTCTAATGGATGGAGTAAATATTTCACCGTCACCCATAAATACGACTGAGTGGATTGTAATAGAAAGTAGGATTTCAATCCTGTGGTATTGCGCGTTTTGGACTGATGTCAATAAGTATCATCGTGCATTTGCGATCATAATCACCAAAGTAATATCTCCATTAATGGATCCTAAATTCATCATTCTTTTTAAATCGCGGACTCTTAAATGTTTCTGGCCTGGGTATAAAGGCAATTTTCCTCCCTAAATTAACAGCAGAATTTGAAGTTTTATATGAATAATGTTTTAAGATTGATTGAGGAAGCTGTTAAAGTATTTCAATTGTGTGTCCTAAAGCTTGATGGAGCCCCCAAGTTTTCCAATAATCATGTTACGATTTGTGTTTGTTCATAGCTGTTTGAACTAAATAGTTGCTTTTTGGGATGTGTTCGATTCAGACTCTAACCAAATGCTAGGTACACGTAACATGTTTCATTCGGTGTAGCCACATTGTCCAAATATATGACTTTTTAATAATAGTTTCTCTGAAATTGATGAAATGTATTGTCTCTCTTCTCCGTGTTAGGTAATTGATGAGATTGGCTCCCAAATGTTTTATCACTCTTAGAAATATCGGCGTCCTGCATTTGCAAAATGTTTTTGTTCCTAATCAGTGCATACCCTTTGTGCATGCTAAATATTTGCCATCCGTGAGTTTTGCGCTCGTTGATCGACGGTATTTAACGTTTTTTACAGCTGACTGTCTCTTTACAAATTCTATTTGTATCAGATTCAGCATTTTATGTGCACAATTAACGCTAAGTTCCCCTTCCCAGAAGAACGCTAGAAATTTCTATCGCCTAATTGGAAATGGCCCTGGAAATTGCTGGTTATTCGCTTTTAATTAAGCTATAGGCCGGCGATTGCGGGTTTGTGACGCAGAGCCCACCGTTTTCTCCTTTAGTATAATTTTTCATGAACTGACCGTGATTTTTCGGCGCCTGAAAATTAAAATTAATGCCACGCTATTTGCCTTATTCCTTTGCATGTAACAATGCAAGATTGCGTGAGTCGAAGCAGCGAAAACATAAATCTGTTGCTTTTGGTAGCCATTTTGTGATATCCGCTAGAGAAAGAGTACATTATGAGTAACACGTGGTGTTTAAAACGCACGAGGATTCTCCCCGATGCATTCCTTACGTATCAACGTCATTATCGTGTCTTAACTCCGGATTTCACAAGTCTAGGCTTAGATTGTTTAAAGTTTCTTAAGTCCTTGTCATTCCTGATCAAGTTCAGTTGCTACCTTCTATAAAAAGTACAAAATACTCTTTCAGTTCAACGTTCCTACATTCTAAAAATTAGTGTAATTTGCTCTTGTTTGGAGTGCAATCTAAGATAGCAGGGTGATATGTAGGCTTATTAATAAGTTTAACTACGATAGGTCCACCTTAGAAGCACAGCATATGACTAAGCTTATTCTGAATATTAATGCCAAGTTAGTGATCATTAATGTCGATCATATTATGAGCTTGCATCACATTATCAAGCTGGGGCCTCATTTGTATTACCTGTAGAAAATTGCCATCATTTGCCAGTCCCCACCAATAACTAATTGGCGTGCAAACTTGGGGCTTCAAATATCTGTAGAAATCTCCCGGAGTAAGCTGAAACTTGCCACCAGGGGATTGTGGAGGGTTCGCGGGGGATATCTCCCGCTCTGTCTACATGATATATAAACAGTTACCCGCGAACAGTACGCTCTTTTAGATGGATCTATCTTGTGCCAAGCGCGGGGCTGTGCCCTGCACGATGCCCATGGTTATAGCCTTATCAATTTTGTCCGTGAAGGAATTTTCGTAAATGTAAAGCTTGCCACAAGCCTCGTCTACTTGTTCGTTCCTTTCCCGGATATGCAGGGGCGGATCTTACAGGATGGATTAAGGGAGTGTTAAATAATGCTTGGGATTTTCTTTTGCCTGTAGAATGTCTTAGGCAGTTCGATCGTAATTTCCTGTGATCGCAATGAGTAATTTTCATATGTTCATCACAGAGGCCGAACCACCATAGTTTCATGAAGCCCGCGTCCGAGGGTGGACTCGAGTGTTCGGGTTAGCCGGCGTGTGCGTTACCCACAAGGCTAACAGGCAGGTTTGGTAGCCTACTTAGCAGGGGAAGGTCAACAATGGTAGATGGGAAACCGCAAGTCCCCCAGGAATTTAACTGAGCCAGGAAGAATTTATCTCGGTGGCTCGAAGGGAAGGGGGGCATCCTCCCATGACCATTCTCTTCCCCGTCCCCATTTGTTACTTCCTGAAATCAGGAAATCACAAGAGGCTTAATTTTTCTTCACATGCTGTTCATATGGTCTGGAATTCCATAGCTGCATTCATACGCCAGTTCGTCATTATCCGTCACAAAAATTTTATAGGCTCACTTCAAGTTGTAGACGTTCCTGATTTTATATATTTTAATTCGTCTCAGGCTAAATACGCATTAATTTCATTTATTGTATAAATTACATTTTTGTTTAAAGTAAAGGAAAAATCATTTCTTATGCTGCCTATTATTTAGCGAAATTACTTAAGCTATACCTGCACGGCTATGATATCCTGTCCTTCATCCCAGATTCCTTTACACTTTTTAAGAAAACCACTCTTCCCATTTAAGGCTTATATTATATTCGTTGTAACATATGTATTCACGTCGAATTTTAACTCTTTTCAATGTAAAATTAAGAATTATGTTAAATACTAGTAATAATTCTAAGTAAATTATTCATTACACTAATATAAGGAGTTGATACTTTAATGTAAATTTCAGCACATGTATTTTTAGCACTAGTGTACCTAAACTTAGTTTAATTATTTCATTAGAGCATTATCGAGTATAAGTTTTTCAATATTGAAGTATAATGCTGTGATTTAAATAATAAACTTGATGTGTACGGAATGCTAATGTAATGGGAGGTGTAAAATCTCTTCGCGTCATACTCTGGGTATAACAACATGTATTAATCATGTGTGCTGATAGAAGTGATGCTGTTGAAATATACGTACATTATTTTCTGCCTTACTTTGAAGAATGGTCACATTTTAGATATAATAATGATGAATGGACTTATTGGTATGCGATGGTGGATGGCGTTGCTTTGTGGAACTCCTCCATGATGAGTGGGAAAAAATACTTCGCCGTTCTACAAAATATAAATTTATTTGCAATCGGTTTTTCTACGGATTATTCAGATGATGATAGTCTGTATCTAAACCGGCTGCAGGCAAATTATTATTGGGTGGAATAGAGAAGAATTTTCTTTCCAACTTAACTGTGATGAGACATTAGTCCCTTCTTCCACTTACAACATACGGAATCTTCCTCACTATCCTTTATAATAGCCTATCTTATAATGATCTTCATATTTCATAACTCCCGATATGGTGGCAAATTTATTATTCTTACGTGGATAAGCGTATAAAATTACGTAATACTATCATGGAGTCGTGCATTTATTTATTCTAATGGTGTTGTGTAATCTCATCTGTGTGCTCCCCACGATTTTTATGCCCCGTTTGTAGATATATTTTAGTGCATGTTGCATGAAATGTAAGCTGTGTCGCACGTGTCCCTAACCGTGTTTTCATTTCTTGCCTCCAGGGGACAAGGGCCCGGCGGTGGCCATCATCGTGGCGGCAACTCGTGGTCCTCGCCGTTCGACGGGGGTCCTCCACAATCTGCATTGTCTCAGGGCTCGAGTAGCGCGAGGTACTCGTCGGTAGGCGGCTCCTCTTCGTCGGGAGTCGTGTCCGGGGACAACGTAGCTTACGGCAGCCTATCGGGCGGATCGGCCGAGGACTGTGGCGTTCGGGGTCGCGGCGGAGGCGACGTTTCTGGGGGCGCGAGCCGACGTCACTCGGCCTCCTCGCACCATCGTCACCGACACCACCACCGGCGGCACCGTCGCCGCGCCCACGCTCCCCCTGCCCCCACCGCCCCCTCCCGCAAGAAGCGCCCCAAATCCAGGTGAGGCGCCCAGCAAAGAAATTGCTTCCTTCCCAGAGAAGACGCCCTCATTTTTGTCGGAATGAGAAATTTCATTCCATCTATTTCTTAGCAGGGATCACATTCCTGCGGTGTCATTATTCACCAAAGATCTGGGTTCGATTCCCGGCGGTTGTTTCTTGAAAGGGGATTCTTGTAGTGTAGTGTGCCGTGTGTTGAGTGAGGTTTCGAGCTGGTACTTTTTATTTTGTGTCAACCAGCAATGCATGCATTATTTAGTGACGACTTGTATCAACTCCTACTTCTGATGGAAAGTAAACCCTACTTGGTTTGTAGGATTTAAAGCGCAGTACCGAGCTTCTCTCAACTGTAAAAATCTCTTCTTCTTTGGTGGGGTACTTGGACTCAACTGTGGTGAGAGACTCCTATTGATGCAAAGTAGTTGGAAAGCAGAAAAGTCACTTAAACTTAAATTGCATTGGTCATAGGAAAACACCTGTGGCACTCTCCCAGGTTTTATTCTTTTATCAAATAATCAATCCTGTATGGAACAAGTTACCCTCTAGCAGACTTGACTTCCTCAATAATAGCTCACCCCTCATTGTGTTAATCTCTGGAATAATTTGATGAGCAATTTAAAAGTTTGTGTCTACTGAAACGTTCACACTTCTATTCGTGGGCTTGCCATCAATCCAGGCAACCCTCTGTATACTACCAGGGTTGCCCGGAAGTCGTCCAGTGTCCAAACTTAAAATAATGGTCCTGTGGATGAAACAATTTTTTTTTAATTTCACTAGATGCTCAATTTCACAATATCTGCATTGCCCTTTTGGGTTTATGAGTTGTCTCTGTACCCCAGTTTATACCATATATGTGGATACAATTCACCATCCAAGTAAAGGGGGAAAAATCCTTGGTAAAATTAACCTTGTGTATGCACATTGCTAGAAGACAGCCTGATGAAAAAAAAATATAAACCTAAAATAATTCCATTCATCAGTGACAGTACACCACTGACGTTTATTTGTCAAGTACCCATTTGCCTTATTTAGGTTGTCACTATATTACAGGAAAAAATTTCCCAGACTTTTTGGTTTACTTAATAAATGCACCTAAAACATATGGAAAACGATGAATTGAAGTACGTGTTAATTCATTGATGAAAATAATGAATTCTTGGTAGAAGTAGATTGGGGCAAGAGTGGGTGCTAGTCCTCCCAGCCTCACTATCAACCCCTCAAAATAAGTTCTAAATTAGCAAAATATTTCTAAATACTGTGAAATGTTTCAGCAAACACATCTTAAGATATCTTTGAGGAATATAGTGATTGATAAGATAGTACAGTTAAAGTAATAACATGGTTATTATGCTAATACATCTTCACTGTAAGTCTTTCATCCCAATCTGACAATCATATTGCAGATCTTTAAAGTTCAGATGTCACCAAGTAGTGTGATGTTTAAAAGATAACATTTTTCTCCTAGGTAGTTTTATTGTGCTTACCTAAGATGACTTTATTTTTTGTCTTCATTTTTTACTCAGTGCTTGTCAAAGTGATGTTGGTGTCTTTGGGTGAAGAGAGCCAGCTGGTTTCTGACGGATCAAAAATTAACAAATGCAATTATTTAATTTTTGGATTAACCCTTTCATTTTTCAAGATTGAGAGAAATGAGCCATAATATTTCCTGCTTTAGTACAAAATGAAGTGCTATTTAAATATAACAATCATAGTATACTAGTTCAGAATGATAAGGTAATATTTAAATTTCATTCCTGGGCTTTTAAAATTCTATTGCTATTTAATTTCAATGTCACCAGCTATATATATGAAACTTCAGGTTCATTGATAAGAGTAGACTCCCCCTCTGAAAACAAATTCTGCTTTTGAAGCGTCAACCTGATTCTGTGGATCTTACAGCTGGAAATAAGAAAAAATTGTGTACTTATGCTATTCTGTTCCATATGTCAAATAGAATTCTTTCTCTGATTTAGTAGAAATGGTCTTAAAATTTTTGAAAGCAATATGCATTTGTAATTAAAAGTTACCTAGCTGTTTGACATTTTATTGATTCTGGTCTTTACTCTGGGTGACAATTTCAGATATTTGCACAAGTTTATTTCATATCATTTCCCAGTGCACAGTTTTTTTCAGCACTGGTTTGAATAGTTCAGATATATTTTGACATGTTATTGTTCTAATTGCAGTCGATCCGCGAGTGAATCTGGCTCTGAGTCAGGCCGTTCAGCCAGCAGTGGGTCCCGTTCGAGTCACTCGCTGTCTGATAGCTCAACGTCAAGTCGGAGTGGGGGAGGGGGCGGAGTACCTGTTGTGGGCATTGGCAGTCGCCGCGGAGGAAGTCGATCTGCATCCACGTCTTCCTGCTCGTCCCATTCTTCTCGTTCCCACTCGCCCCCTCATCTTTCCTCTTCCAAATCCTGTTCACCCAGGTAAGAAAAGTCCACAGTTATTAATGGTTTCATGCATGCTTCCTTTTTTGGTGCTTATCAAAGCAATGAATTGGATTTGAGTCTAGCAAGCTTTTAATTTTTGGAAATTATTTATATTGTGATGCAAAACAATTGAAATTTCCACAGTTATTTATTTTGTAAAGAGCTTTCCAATGCCTTTACATCATGTAAAACGGAAGAAGTAGTAGTTTTTAGGGGAGGTGACCGACAGCTGAGGTCATTTGCGCCATTAGGGATGGGCAAGGAAAGATTAAGAGTGGAGAGAAACCTGGAATCGGCATTAGCCTTCTCTTAACAAAAGGCACCAAGGGGTCCGCAGCTTAATGTCCCATCTGACGGATGGCGAACTCACTCCAAGTTCACTTCATACAGCACCTGAAGTAGGGATCAGGATACCACCAAAAAATATCTGCCACCACCAGGATTTGAGCCCGGGGAACTCTAGGTGGGAAGCCAGTACATTAGCCAATGAACCATCACGAACCCCGATAGAAATTTAAATATCTGAAGTGGGGTAAATGTCTTGAAAATTCGGTGTGGGTAGGTGAAATGAGTTAAGGGATGGATTGGAGAAGGGCGGTGTTATGGATAGTATCAGTGGTTGTGTGGGGCCTTTTGCTATCAATGGTGTATAAATTTATTTCCAAGAGTTGAGAATGATTGTTAAAGCCCTGGTTTTTCAAAGGCTTCTGCCTAATCCTGCTTCACATTTCCAGTTGTTTCTATATCAAGTCAGTAGCCTTACCAGATTCATACCCAATGATGCATAGGCTATAAAACATGTATGAAATAAATAGCTGTGGAAAAATACAAGGTTATTATTTCATAACAATAACATTTGTTACTCTATTGGTCAGGGTACATTATGTTCTGAATAAATGCGCCCTTATTTTTTTTCTGGATGTTCTTGTGACGATTTTGTTTTTAGGATTCCTTGACTAGTGCCACCTTACTCATAGTAAATTTTCCTGGAGCACATTACCTCCAGGTTTTTGTGTATTATTGAGCAAATTGATAAATTCCAAAAGTAGAAGAAACCTTGTGGACTGTGGCGCGTCGCGCATGACTACGAATGCCTGTGACATTGTATGTATGGTATTTTGTCACAACATCTTGTTCCTTTAAAAGCCCCAAAATTTCAGAGTTTAAGAGGACACCTCGATAGCTTAACTGGATAAAGCACTCGACCGGATATTGAAGGATCTGGGTTCGAATCCCAGTCAAGGCAAATGATTTTTACACTCTGAAATTGTTGCAGCAAATTGATACGTTGCATTTCATTTATCAGGTTAACCTGACATGCCCACTGTCTAACCTGACATATGTGTTCAATGTTTTGTGTTTCCATCATTTTAATTGGAGCTTACATGCAATCAATAATTGTCACTTTCCAGCCTGATGTTGGCTTGTTGATCACTTTTACTCCAGATGTTACCAAAATGTGTTTGCTCATGCACATGACACTATTTTCAATGTTGGCTTACATTTCAGAGCTTCATATTTGACTTGTAAATACCATGGTCATATTTAGACTTTTTTTAGCTTTTAACTCTACATGAGCTCTATTCTGATCTTTGTTACTCCTCGTCTCCAATTCAAGGTCAGGGATTGTCAGAGTTGACTGCTTCATATGGTTTCCATTTGGCTTGAGTTCACTTAATTATTGCACTTACCAGCTCCAGTTGTGTTCACTGAAGGGAGTCCTTCAGAATCACTGTCATAAATACATTACACCCCATGGCATTTGTCCCAGCAGTTGAGGTTTCCCAGCCCTTTTGTTCCATAAATCATACAAGAATGAGCCCTATGTAATGGCTGTGAATAAATTGCAAATATTCACTGTAAATATTAATATTTTAGACCTTTAGAAGTACAAGATTACATTCTGGGTCAATAGCAGGAGGGGGGGTGCCTCTAGAAAAAAGAAATTTTATTCTATCAAAATAGTTTAAAAAAACATCAAACCATTTGACCACTGGACTTCTTTTGAATAATTCCAGGGCAACTAAGTATATTTCTCGGTGAGGGACTTTTCTCTTCCTGGAAAAATACTGGTGATACTCCTGGGCTCTTGGTTGTCCTATGGGTGGATGTCTTTTTCATCAGGCATAAATGAAAAATCAGCACAATAAATTGTGGTGTTTAGATAAATCTTATTTTTGTGCAATGCCATTCATTTAATATATTCTCGCAAAGCTTAATACGGAGTAAATCTCAATTTTTCTTTCATTATTTGTTAATGTCTTTTCAAAATTCCATCATGCTTTGAAAAAAAATTAATATGACAGGCCTCCTGGGAGACATTTAAGCTCCTAATCCAACTCCTTTTTGGCAAAAGTGCCTTTTGGTGGTGCATCTCACACCATCAATTGTGGTTGCCTTGTAAGTTCCCTGTTCAATTTTCACTGTAGTCAAATTTTTATTTGCCAAAGCTAGTTTTCAGGAATGCCTTAGTTCATTTGCTGTATGCAACCAAAACTAGAGAGGTGCTATTTTTGGAAATTCAGGGTGTATGACATTTTAATTAAAATATTTGTAGCTTCATGTATATATACCAAGATGGACACTATATTTTCCCAAGTATCCATTAAAGTCTATTTCAGGAAACTATGAATTCCCAGTTACTGATTTTTTAACATTTTCCAAATGACTTGCCATTTGGTTATCTGTCTCTTCATTCGGTATGTCTGATAGGGTTCAGTTATTAGTTTTTTAATCCTAAGACTAGCTCTCCAATTTTCCTAACCAAATGCCAATTACTTAATGCTGATAATAAATTTTCGTTCTTTCTTTCCACTATTCTTGGATTAAGCTATTGGTCTTCCTCATTAAAAGAATTATTATTTTTTCCTCCTAATTATACCAGTTCATCTGAAGGTGAGATTTCAACATCAATTTTGTGGTTTGTCTCCATGTATTGGTCCATACCTTTTCTTCATTTACTCCCTTGCATACTTTTTCATTCCACACTTTATATGGACTTTGGTATCTACTTCTAGAACTAGCTTCCATTCTATTTAAGTTATCTTGTGCATTGCATGTGCATAAATATTAGAGAATAATGAAAATGTGTTGGTATAACTCTTTGGCTCCAACTATTTTTGGTGAGTATAGGGTACTTTGACACAAGAAGGCAGTAAAGTATTGTAGAGGTTGTTATTGTTAAATCATAAATTTTACGGCAGATTTACACATGCTTCCACCATG
This sequence comes from Hetaerina americana, assembly GCF_022747635.1. Lineage (NCBI taxonomy): Eukaryota > Metazoa > Arthropoda > Insecta > Odonata > Calopterygidae > Hetaerina > Hetaerina americana. The sequence goes on from NW_027286403.1 coordinate 12,558,099, forward strand.
TGTCAGGGAATATGTATGATGAAAATAGAATCGATTTCATGAGTGCTTTTGATCGTTGATTGAACATTTTCATGGGGACACAGCCTTCGGTAAAATTTATGCTAATCTCTTGAGGAGGATTTTTTTGAGGAGAAATTATCCTTATTCTTTGTCTCTGCAGTTTAGAAATAAGCTAGGTTAATTGTTTAAATTTCAGAGTTTAAGAGGGCACCTCGATAGCTTAACTGGCTAAAGCACTTGACCGGACATTAAGGGATCCGTGTTCGAATCTCGGTCAAGGCGAATGGTTTTTACGCTCTGAAATTGTTGTATTGAAATGAACATTGGCGGATGACTCTGTTAAAAGTGACTGTTGTGGCATCTCCCACAGTATCTTTAGAAGTTAACTTTAACCTCTGGTTAAGGCCAAATCTCTGTTTCATGACCAGTAATAGTACCAATCTTTTAACAGCTCAATGACTGACAGATGATTTTACTCCAGTTACAATTTTCACATTCATTAGTGGGCAGTCTTATTTTTTTCTGAAACTGGATTTGTGGGCAATCACCCCATTAAGTTAATGTCCATGTTAACTAATATTTGGTTGGATTTAATGAGACATTTCAAAACAAGGCCTTAGTGTACTCCATAATTTTGGCTGCTTTTACTTGTCTGAGAATCCATAATTTGTAGTGGTAATGCCTGATGACTTGGATTTGCATTTCATCTTTGTCAACAGATTTATAGCATATTAATATCATAACACATTGTATTTTTTTTCTAGTCATCAAAGTGGTGTCAGGAGTGGCCGTGTTGGTGTGTCACTTCAGTCTGCAGTGAGTGCTGCTCCTCACACCAACAGCTCTGGTTCATCATCCCTAGTGGGTAGTGGCCTGGGAGTCGGTTCTCAGGTGTCCCACGGAGAAGACCGCCGTCCCTTTGCCATCTGTGTCCGCAATCTTCCTGCCAGATCTAGTGGTAAATATTTACCTGAATTAAATTTTTGAAAATTTAATCCTTTCTGTTAGGTTAAGCAAATGTTGCTATTTTTTAGCAATATAAATTAGTATTTAGGTGAAATAAAATCTTAATCTAAGGCCAGTCTCTATTGTCATGGTATTATCTTCTGTGATTTTCAAAAACTGCTCATTCTGGGAAGTTGAGGGTACCTTAATGTATGGTTTCATCATATTTGCATAGACATCTTCAATATGTTTTGATTCATTAGGATAATTATCACTGGGAGTATTTTTTGTCAGTTACATTCCTGTAGGAATATTTGGTTCATTTTTAAAGCAGTGGTGATTTTTTGAGAAGTCAGGGCTCTTGAAATGTAAAATGAATAAAGATGTAAATTAAAGATTTATAAAGACTTTATATGGAATGTAGCACTGTAAATCTGAAACCTGGTCATTTAAGGGATAGGATGAAAATAGATAAGCTGTACTTAATGTGGGCATGAGGAATTGAAAATTAGTTTAACAGAGAGTAAAATCAACAATGAAGTTTTTAAATATGGTGGAGGAAGAGAGAGAGAGTTGTTAGTAGATGATCTTAAAAGAAGACAGCAAAGCAGGTGGTGGAAATATTGAGAGGTGCCTGGTTGTTAAATGTCATTGTGGAAGGGAGGATGAGAGGGAAAAAGGAAAGGCTTTTTGGATGGCAAGTAGGGAGACAGGAAACCTGAGGAAATGAAGAAGGAAATATGGCAAACCATTGTAAGCCAACAAGAAGCATAATGCATTGGATCATTAATTCATATTGGAATCACAGTATGATGAATTTGCTGTACTTTTTATGGAAGCTTATGGTCCACTTTACAATGACAACTTGTATTGCAATTGTATGAATGCTTTTAAATTTAATATACAACTTTGCGGAATATATAAGACCACTATACAGTTCAATGCATTGTTTTTAACAAAAAGCATTAATTGTTTTGGATTACATATTTTTATCTAGGTAAATAATTAACTCCATGTTGCACATTTATTATATAAACTTGTGTACTCTTAGTATCAATCTAGTAAATGCTCATTTTTGTTGTCTAGACATAGGAAAATTAAAACCCTTGACCATCAACAGGCATATTGAGTTTTGATGAAAGTAAGAATTAGTGGTAGCTAAAATCATATTTTATTAGAAAATGTTCACATTTTCTATTACAAAACACAATAGAAAATGGCTAATAACATTCTGGTATCAAAATGAAGAATGATGAAATAATTGTGTGGGTCCTTGTATTTAGAAATCGCTTGGGTGTGAAGAAATTATTTATGTTTTAGAGATCAAATAATTTGGGTTGAAGGTGTAAGTGTTCATTATTGATGACAAAGAGGATCTTTTTTTCCTAACCTTAAATCTCTTGTGGAATCACTCTTTGGCAGAACTGGTATATAAGATAAAAGCAGTGTAGCCAATATCTTTTGCATAGGATACCTTGGAAGGGGCCCCATTCCCTCAACTATTTTTTTCATCCCCTCCGTGATTTCCACCACCAATAACTATGAATTACATTTTTTTGTTTCTTCAGGGAAGTTTCAGTGGGTGTGAGGTTATTTTCTGTCATTGATATGCTACTGCCGCAGTGTAGTATTGGTGCATCTGGCAATTCATGGTGTTTTCACTTTCATCACCTGCTGGATGTCTTATCATCATATTCCCACTTTGAATTCAGTTTCATTTACTTTTTTGTTATCTTTCTCTAATTTTAATTCCATCCCTTTTCCAATAATTTTCATTACATTCATAGACTGGAGTGTAGTTTCATTAATTTACTGTACATTAGTGACTGTTGCCTCATTTTTTCCCTTTTGAGATAAGTTTGAATATAGAGAAATGATCAGAAAATTAGAATAAGGTTTTATAAAACATTCTCTAAAAAGCTCGAATTGTTCCAAAAATATTTTCAAGCATACTTATTTGAGATTTTATTCTTAAAAAGAGAGTACATATGCAATCCAATGCAATAGAAGGAAATAAATTGGAAAAAAATGTGGCCAGTTCTTGAATTGCTATAAATCGTAATTCTTGTTCAAAATAGTGGATTCATTATATATTCGGAGCAAGCTAATGTGTATAGCTTTGTCTAAACACTTTGAAAATGCAATCACTTTCTTGAAATTGTTGAAAGTTTAGTGCTCTGCTATTAGACTTTAAGTATGGTAACTTCTTATTGTTTTATTAAATCATACTCTTTATGTTGTAAATAGTCCAAATGCTGTATGCCATGCTATTTACTATGCCCAAAGGGACGTAAGTATCTCTCAAAGGATGATAACAGTTTTATGATCACTCCCTGTGCAAAAGTCAGTGTACCCTACAGAAGTAACTCCCCGAGTAAGAAAAGAGTGGATATTTGGTGTATATTATTTCATTTTTGCATGAACGATTATTAGTGGTGAAGCAACAGCATTATTCTTTTTAAAAATTATTGACTTTAATTATTCTCTATTTGCAGATACAAGCCTAAAGGATGGATTATTTCACGAATATAAAAAGCATGGCAAAGTCACGTGGGTAAAGGTTGTGGGTACAGGTGGAGACCGGTACGCAGTAGTTTGTTTTAAGAAGCCTGAGGATGTTGAGAAAGCATTAGAAGTGTCAAGGGATAAATTGTTCTTTGGTTGCAAAATTGATGTTGCTCCGTATGAAGGATTTGATGTTGATGACAATGAGTTTCGGTAAGTTTATAGCCATTGCCATGTTAATGTGGTTTTATGAGTGAACTTTTTAGAAGATTTTACAAAATATATATATTTCTATTTTAACTTTCAGGCCATATGAAGCAGAGTTAGATGAGTTCCACCCCAAAGCCACAAGGACTTTGTTTATTGGCAACTTAGAGAAGGAAATTACTGCCTCTGAACTGCGCAAGCATTTTGAACAATTTGGTGAAATCATTGAAATAGACATTAAAAAGCAGGGTTCCGTTTCATCATATGCGTTTTGTCAGTATGCAGATATTGGAAGTGTTGTGAAAGCTATGAGAACAATGGATGGGGAGCACTTAGGAAACAACAGGATAAAGCTAGGATTTGGGAAATCAATGCCAACAAACTGTGTGTGGGTTGATGGGATTTCAGGTAAGCCCCTGTCAAAAAAATTTAGCTTTTATTCCTTCAGCCTTTTCTTCCTTATTTTGTGAATAACTTTATTTTTGTTTTTCAGTGTATTGTTTTTAGTAATTCTGATCAAGTTTATTTTCTTTCAGATTCTGTTTCAGAAAAGTATTTAAACGTTCAGTTCCATCAGTTTGGACCCATATCTCACATTGCAGTTGATCGTGAACGAGGGCATGCACTAGTATTTTTTGAACAGGTAAGTTTTATTCCTAAGGAAGTCTTATATTGGGAGTGTATTTCCATTGTGTTATCGCTTGTGATCCCTTACCTTATTGCCTTTAAAAGTAGGTGGTGTCAAAATAAATTAAAGTTGCACATATGATAACCTTTCTAATCACAGTTTTACATCAAAAGACTATACCAAAAAATGCATTGTTCTTTACCATCAGAAAAAGTAACATGAGGTTACCTCCACATGGGAACATTATCATAACTTAATTTTATGCACACACCTTTAAGCACTCTATTAATTATTACTCTTTAGTTTCAATCATGCATTATATCTGCAATTATGTACCCACATGGCTCTTTAAACATTTCTTTATTAAATATGGTTGAAATGAAATGTGCACAAAACGTATTCATCTGTTTCCCTATAAATTGAGAATGTGCAGCAAAATAAGACAAAATTAATCATGGAAGTCTTTTTTTGATGTTAAATGTGTTTTCCTTGCCATTTTAATGCTAGACTCTTGTATATATGATTTATTTTCCTTAGCTTTTTACAAAATGGTTACGATTAATAGCTCGGTATTTGTTAAAAATTTATGCTTCAGTCTTGAGTCATTTTAGTATTTCAATTATCATTAATAAGTTCTCTGGCAGCCAATTTTACCTACTGACTTTAGTTGTCTTTTACTGCTCTGTGGTTAGAAAGAGACGACGGGTCATACAGTGGTGGAAGATATTTACTTGGCCTTTCCACTAATCATTTTACATGTATATCATGAAGGTAAATGGCTTGCCTTTGTCATGTAATGTCAATTTTTCAGTTTGAATTAATATTGTTTTGATTGATAATTCATTTTGTCATTATAACGTTAGCCATTTTATTTATCATAAATACATACATTTACATATTTAACATTTAATCGTAACAGCTCCCTGTTAAAGAGCTCTTTTGTGCATAATTTTATGATGCCTGAATGGGTAGATATTTTTTCTCTCCAGTTGTTTTTAATCACTCTTTAATGGATTTGTTGAAATTAACACCATCAAAAGAAAAAAAATACATACACCTGTGGCTCTAGTGAGGATTTTTGAACTGGTTACTTTATGTGGAGTTTAAGATTATAATGCTAATGTAAAGGATTTTCTTTAAGAATGATATTAACATAAGTGATTTATTGTGTGCCATGTTGAATTATGAAAATTATTTTGTGGAAATTGTGAAAATTTCCCATTTGAATTTTTCGATAAGTTGTGTTTTCCCAGCTTGGCATTGTTGTGGAGGGAAACGGGCACCCTGAACACTCGCCCATCATTGACATTCTCCCTCTCCAAGTTGAAGTTTTGACACCAGTGCCAAACAGACAACTCATCAATAACATTGTCTCCATAAACCTCCTTTAACTGATGTTGGATGCCACATGGTCACACATTTCTTGCATTGAGATATCTGATCAGAGCCCCAAATTCACAAACAGTGGCATTTTCAATCTTCTTAAACATTGATAACACTCTAAGAAGTAACAAAAAATGATAGTATTATGAAACTTAATGCACATTGAGCAGACAAACAACTGAAGGCGCTTGAGATTGAGCGTTGGCGACTCACGCCGCAAGCGCTCCATACAACTCGAATGTTTACTACCTTCCAGACAGTCCTTGTAGTAGTGACTTGATTAGTAAGTTTAAATTCTATAAACCCCTATGCCAAGTAGTGGTAAGGAGATCCATTTCCTGCAGTGTTCCCTTTCCAAATTTAGTGAGCATAGTGTTTAGTGAACACTTACCTCCGAAGGTGACATAGAATGTTTGCTAGCTGGGTAATGGGTAGTTAGGCCTTTCTTTGAATTATAATGAGAATTAATGGTTTCTGGCGTAACTTTATGGAACCGATTCATTATCAATAAATGAAAGGACTAACTTTGTAGTCCCACACGAAAACGATTTATTCACACGACCCGGGTTTCGAGATGAAGTTTTACTTCGAAACCCGGGTCGTGTGAATAAATCGTTTTCGTGTGGAACTACAAAGTTAGTCCTTTCATTTATTTATTATAATGAGAAACTTAAATCCTGCAGGCTGTTAAAAAAATCACTGTAATGCAAAGCGTAACGACAACATTTTTTGTGGGCAGAATGGATTGAGCTGGATTATTATTACCCTTTCATCCCAGATAATTGTGAGTCTATGATACTTCTATCTCATTGTCTCACAGTATTCCATCTGTTATGTAGATGTGTGTTTCACAATATTCTTAAAATCAAACATTAAAGATTTATGAAAAAAGTAATGAGGGAAAGGAAAAGAGAACTGCTACTGCTGATGTAATATTGATTCTTCACAAAACATAAGGAAATGCTAAAAGTTGTTTCGCATATCCTAATGGATGAAGGTTTTTTGTGCAAAATTATAACTTGCAAACTATGCCTCTTAATTCAGATGTATAAAATTTGGTGGAATCCACAATATCTCTCATTTTCATTTAAGTTCGTTCATTTTAGTTTATCATAGTTGAAATAACTAACATGAAGACTTCCCCTCCCAAATTTTTTTGTTCACATAATGTATTGAAACAAGTTTTTTATGCATCCCAAAAACGTTTTAATCACTGCATGCTTCACACACCCCCACATGACAAGAGAGTATAAATATGTAGGAATCACTGCATGCTTCACTCACCCCCACATGACAAGAGAGTATAAATATGTAGGAAACTAACCATTATATAACCCCAGATGAGCATGCATGTGAGAGATATCATATACAGTCCCTGTATTGACCATTTTATGCTTAGGAGATGATTCACACGTGTGTCCGTAAATTTTGTCAATTATGCTTTATTTTTGAAACTAAAAACATGTTAAGGATTCAGGGAAAACCTTACAGTTTTAAGCAACTTATCATAATCCATGTGTAAAACTTCTAATATGGTTATTGTTTCTTTGGAGGTGATAGAACTTTTTTTAAATATTTCAACTGTTGTTAGATCAATGCAATTTTATACTTTCAAAAACCAAGCAATTTGGTTGTTGTTGTGGAAATAAAAAAAAATTGTAGCCATTCCCGAAAATTAGTTGAATCATCTGATCGTATCTCATCCTACTTATTAAAGAGGATTTTAATGAAATATAATGCAGTCCAGTTCAACATTTTGTTGATATTTACAATGCTCAATGATATCATTTTTATTGTAAACTCAAAAATGGCAGTGTAGCCTGTTATGTATAATGACAATAGTTTAAATTATTTTACCCTTTCACTGCCAACATATTTGTATGCATATTATTTATTTTCCCATGCAAATGCTGTATTAACACATCGCAATGCCTGAGTGAGATGTGAGAATGGAATAAAAGCTCAATGCTAGTTCCCTGCGGGGTAACACAGTGGGATGTCGTGCATCTCCTCTGGCTATTTAGCAGGGATACCATGACCTATGGTTGCATTAGGAGTGCCTTCCTCAGCATGCATCCACAGTCCACTCAAAATGTGTGCAGTAATTTTGCTACAGAAATATATTTTTCAGAATGCATAAATACAAGTTACAAAAAGAATTTCAGATGTTACGCTCAGCTTTTACAATTTTAAATGGAATTCTAGCCGTAATATTGGCAGGGATTTTGTATTGAGAGCTCATATCATACCAATAACCTTTTTGTTAATTTTTTTACGGAAGACACCAAATTATGTGTATAATTATCGCTGATTTCTCTGCTCGATCAGAGACTTCTTTCATGGTTTTTATTTTTCCATACCAATTCTGTTATTTTGGTCATGACATCATAGTATTGTACTGTTCGAACTGCTGTAAAGCAGGGAAGAATGTAAATGTATTTGCTTCCTTGGTATTATCTTGATGAATTGCCTGGTCTTAGGAATGAACAAACAACTTTCTTGTTTAATAAATTCTTCGGTTTCACTCATCGTTTGGCCAAATGTTCTTTATGAAGTGCTCAAGCTCATTTTTGAAGGTATTCTTGTCTTGGGATAAAACTCCTTGAGTGGGAAAATCATGCTCAAATTTAAGGGGATAATTCCCCTACATTAGTCCACTTGTTTTTAAAACATCTGGATTCTAATGATCTCCTTCCATGGCAGCTCCGGTTAGGCTCACAGTAGGTGGTAAGTTCGTGTTACAAAGCAGTTATACTTCACTGACAACGTACATGATTTCTATAAAAAGTATCGGGAAAAGATTTGGAAAAATAGATTTATATTAGATATTGTTACATTACCTCAAAATTTTTCAAAGTACATCCCTTGAGTGTCAAAATGCTTTTGCCAGTGCTTTCTCTGGGACTCGAAGGCTACCTGGTAGGTAGATTCTGTAAAGCCCTTAAGGGTACACGTGCAAGCTTCTATGGTACCACGTAAGGTTCCATGGTGGTGGCCATTCAAGGAGGATTTCACTTTTGGGAACAGGAAATTGTCTACTAGTGCCAAATTGGGACTGTACGGGGGTTAGGGAATTGTCACGATGCTGTTGCAGAATGTCTTCACAAGCAGGCACTCTAGTTTGCTTATGGTGGTCCGCAAGACCTTTGGGACAAGTTTGGCACAGATCTTTCGCATTGCCAAATATTTAGTGATTATAGTGTGCACTGTCATCTTACCAATGCCAGTACGATCGGTGATCATTCAATTACTTGATCGTCGGTATGAATTCTGCACTTAATGCACACATCAGGAGAAAATTGTTTCCAATATTTTTATACAAACCTCGTTATCATAGGGATATTTAAGGGTTCTTGGAATCACATATTTTCTCCTGATGTGCATATTTCCCTTCAAATGTCTAATCAAACATATTTTTTAGCTTGAGAAGCTAACCAAAATATCCCTTATGCACCAGCCCAAAGTCAAGGTGTGTGGAGTTTGGTTGAGAAGTTGTCACTAACAGATGTACTAATCAAAAAATGTTACTATTTCATTAGCCTGTGGAAAAAATCATCTGTAATTATTTGTACCTCTTCGTTAACTAAAACGATTCTTACTCTTTGCCCTTAAGTCATGCTTCAGATCTGGAAAATGTGAAATCAAACTTATGTTTGGAGGAATTTCTTCAATGAAAGATGAATTTTATGGGGCATTAATATGAAAGGTCACAACAAGATAATTCCTAAACATATGGTAAGATAGGCAAAGTCATCACCAATTTTAACTGTAGAGTGACCTAAGTAAAACTCGAGGAAATCATTTTGCAGCATATATATTTGCAATAAATATTTATTTTGCAAAACCAAGAGCCAAGGCTTAGTTGATCATGTGGTAAATGCTAGGGAAGGTGCTGTCAGTTATGACCAAGGGTTGAGGTGGCCCATACCCTATTGCCGAGAGGAGGGTGAGGCTTCATGCTTCATTGGTTGCTTAAGGGAAAAAACATGTACCTGGGAACTTCTTTGCTTTGCTTTGGAAGGCAATCTCAAGGGCCCTGTACAGCTGAGAAAGGGAGATGCTCCTGGCTTTAGAGACTTTCTCAATCACTTTCCGCTGGCACAAAAGGGTTCATGCATAAATTTACAAACCCAATTACATCAATTTTGATGTCTTTTTAACGTAAAATAACAAAGGCAATCACCAACACCCAACCCCTAGATGGGGTAAAACCCACTTACATGGGAATCAAACACTAAGCTCCCGAAATAGCTGGTGAGGATCTTACCACTACCGAGGCCAGTAAGAGTTTTTGTGTTCATTTAATTTTTTCAAATGGCTATAGATAGGATCTGTAGTTCCTGAGCTCAGTGTAGTTTATAAAAAGAGATCTATTCTACTTTTCCATCCAAGTGAATGTTTCAGAGATAAAGCCTATTTCAGCTAAGATTGTTCTGAGGATTGTGTTTATATCCCTCTAAGGTTATCCCTTGGTCTGCCTTAATTCACTGCGGGAACTATGAAGATTACAACAAAGGCAAAATAAATGGTGAACTTCTAATCTTGGATTTGTCGGAATTTGTTCAAATTTCCCTCAGCCTTTGGACAAAACTCATTAAATGCCCATTCACACATCTTTCTTACCTGCTTGTCTTGTAGTGAATATGCATTTTCGTAGTTCTCTTTGCTGGTGGCACTGCAAATGTTTTATGTTAGAATCTAAACTCTTTTAATTTGTTGGATATTGACCCAAGTTTACCCATTGGATGCAAACTGATTTATTGTATTAAATTATAGTTTTTTATTTCTCTAAATGTAACTATGGGATATTGTAACTATGCGCCTTTTGCAACCGCCGATCTCAAGTCCTAGAAATTCATTTCCAGAGCTAAATAAAGAATTGAGGCCGCTTCATCAGAAAGAGTCGTATATAAAAAATCATCCTCAGTACCATCAAGTACATTTATAATTTCAATATTCTTAATTGATTTTAGAGCTCTCACATTTCACAGCATGCCATGGCGTTTTTACCCATACACAAATCTTGCAAATACTAAGCCTCTTTCCTTCTTTATGTAGTTATCAATGTGAAATCTGTAGACTATCCAAATGTTACTTTTTTTTCATTAATCTTTTGAATACTTATATAATGCAAACATCTAAAGATTGAAGTTGACTCTTTAGACTATTTGAAATTACTGTTATTTGAGTTTATAGTTGGTTGATTTTATTTTTCACAGCTTCTATTCTGTGACTCCGAAATTGATCCCATGCTAGCAAGGCAAGTTTCGGAATGGCTAGACTGCACATTGTCCCTCCATAACTTCATTCTCCTTTTATCCATTCAGCCCTAAGGATGAATGTGCACAAACATCTGTAGGTAGTTTTCCCTTGGGCTAGGTTTTCCTTCTAAAAATCAAGTCCAAGTCAACTTTTCACAAACCTTTTCTATATTGCGCCTGATACATTTCCAAAACTAAGCCTACAAAATAATCCTACAAATTTTGAATGCTCTCAAGGTTGCATTTGTCAATATGGCTTGAGGCACTGAAATAAAACTCTTAATATCAGTTTCAATGTAAGTTATTAGATAACCTAAAGGCCTGTTTTACATCTTGACTTATAGAAAATTTTATTCTCATGAGCAACAATGCCAGGAATATAGGCCTCTCAGCAAAATCACATTACAACTTGGGAATCATTTTATATATTTAAAAAAGTAAAGATATTTTAGGGTGCCATGATATTCAGATATGCTATTCTGTTCACTAATCTCTGTTTTCCAATGCATACAGATCATGTTTTACTTATGTTATGGTGAATTATTATTTTAAGAAATTTAGGGCCACATTAAATAACCCTAGATAAATATGGGTGTGCCAGAAGATCTGAAATGGACTAGACTTCTTGTCACAGGTATACTCATTTTATTTCAACCGTATGAGGAATTTTATTAATGGTGAAATTTTGAATCTCAACCGCAGAATTCTGTTTAAAGTGTGTGAGGTAAATCATTGTTTTTCTATTTGGTATTAAATACCAAAGTTTTAATGATACAGGCTCTGTCCAATAAATACACGAACTGAGGCCATAAAAACTTGCAAAAAATGCAAAGTTTAGTCTATATCAATTTCTTCCATTTCAAAGTACTCTCCATGCATTGCTATGAACTTATTCCATCATTTTTTTCACTTTTTAAAGCACCCTTGGCAGATAAAATAATACTTTGTAATTCCACAGATTTATTTCACAAACACACGACCCGGGTTTCGACGTACAACGTCATCTTCAGGTCTGGTCAGCACCTGAAGATGACGTTGTACGTCGAAACCCGGGTCGTGTGTTTGTGAAATAAATCTGTGGAATTACAAAGTATTATTTTATCCGCTTAAGAATGAACCGATTCCATAAAATAACGCCTGAAACCATCGATTACACCCTTGGCAGTCGTTGGCAGTTAGGCTTTTTAGTTTTCTTGTTGTTCCCTGCTTTATTGGGTCCACATGTTCTTAGTGATGTCCCCTCATCACATTTTTGCATTGTGGGAATAGGAAAAAGTCCTAGGGGTTGAGATTTGATGAATAATGAGGATGATCAAGGATGGTGATTGAATTTTTTGCCAGAAACTGGCAAACAATTAATGCTGAATGTGAAGGTGCATTGTTATGGTGAAGGATCCATCCATCATGTTTGGTTATAATAGTCTGCACTGTTGATTTTCCTAAATTCAGTTCATGAGCTATCATTCGGACAGTTTTTCGATGATCAGTATGGCCCAGGGACCGCACAAAATCAATGTTGTTGTCACCATAGGTGGTTGCAGGTCATCCCGGCCTTACATCTACATAGTACCCCGCAAGCTGCCACAAGGGCATGTGGCGGGGGGTGTTAGGTCACCAACCATAAAAAGGAACAATACCACATGCAAAACAATAGCATGGAAAATTACACCCACAGCAGCGCACAGACACATGCAAAAATCCCTTCATCCAACACTCATGCAAACACATATACCATAAACCAACAAACAACTGCACCCCAGGATGCAGCATGAAAGCCATCCAACAACACGCAAGCCAGGACACAACAAGCTATAAGGTGAAACTCCACCACCACTTGAATATGTAACACAAAACACTCTACCCCCCGAGGAGACTGTGAAAGGCCGGGAATGCAACCCAACGTTGCATGTAGCAGGAAATTCCACCCACGGAGAGGGACAAGGGATTGAAAGGGAGACTTAAAAACAGATTAACAGAATACTAATGAGGTCATTCGGAAAGAATGGGTTATGATAACAAAACACAAGAGGTTAGTGAAAGAGCATGCATTTAAGTAGAACTAATTATTCCCTAGATGCTGAGGGTGGCAAGTGGAATTTTTGCAATCTATAACCCTGCAGTTGCTATCCCGTATTGTCCGTGGGAAGAAGGAGTCCTTGAGTCTGCTAGTTCTGGCATCTATTTCCCAAATTTTATATGCATGATCCAATCGACCAATGTATGTAGGAGTGCGAATAATTTGCGAGACCACGGTGCTGAAACATGCGGATCTGAATTTATTTAATAATTTCAATCTTGCATTGAATCGTCTCTCTTCTAATGATTCCCACCCCAACTCCATAAGCATTTCGGTGAAGCTTTTCGTTTTATCGTAAGAATTTTTAACAAAACGGGCTGCCAAAATGGGTTAAACCTTCTCAAATTCCTCAATGAGGCCATCAGTTAGTCAATGAGTTAATCAGTTAAAGGGCATAATCATGTCTGTTCCTGGTTGGAGCTTTTGATAGTGTTATGGGATATGAATGCTGCACCAGGCAAAGGAAGAGATAGTAATGAGGTTGGGGACGATGCTTTGGAACAAGGAATGACCATGGAGAGAAAGCCATAGAGTTCTTCAGGAGATGGGGGTTAATCATTACTGATGCTTGGTTTTGATACCATGAAAGGTGTAGGTTAAAAGGAAAATGCTGGGGGATTCAGGAAGGTAACAATTGGGACTATATTATGGGGAGAAGCAGATTAAGGAACAGCGTGATTAATTCAGTTTTCTGGGAGGAGAAGCAGATTCAGATCATAACTTGGTAATAATGGACTATAATGTCCTACTCAAAAAAATTAAATGGATGTTGGTGTAAAAAATGAAATTTAAAAGAATGGACAGAAATAACAAAGGAGTATGAGCAGTCTTCAGAGAAATTGAGTGACGATAGGGAGCTGGGTACTATAGAAGAGAAATGGAAACATATACAGAAAAGGATATCAAATGCCACCAAAGAAATAATAGGATTATTAAATAGGAAAAGGACAAGGAAACTATGGATTGCAGACGAGATAATTAGAAAGATAGATAAGAGATGGAAATGGGAGGATATAAACACTATATAGGTAGAAGTAAATATTTAGAGTTTGATGATAAACTGAAGCAGGCAACTAATAGGGTGAAAGATGATTGTGAGAATATGGAAAGTTCATGAAAGAAGAGTGAAATCGGTGCTTTACTGAGGAAGGTTAAAACACTGTCTGGAAGCAAAAAGAGGAAATCGCAAAAAATCAGAGATACGTCAGGAAAATTATCAAATGAACAAGAGAAATGGAAGGAGTATATTTAGAAACAATGTGACAATGACATTAGGCCAGCAAGCTGAGATATAGAAAGAAAATATTATGTAAACGAGGATAGCGTATACCCAGGCTGACTCACTCACAGTGAACTGTTATGAATGTGTGCTGTAATGGGAAATCCTGCGAGTTGTGAGTGTAGTAAATGATTATCTGTAGATGGAGTATTTTCTTCTTTTGTTTTAAATAAATGGAAAAGAATTTTTTGCATTTTAATCCTTATTACCAGATCACTCCATTACATGTTACTCATGCGGCATCTTGCAGTGTTATTGAATATGGCTATGTGGATGAGCCAGCCGGCCGAGTGCTTTAGACATTTAGTCCTTGAAGTAAAAGGAAGCCTTGGTAGCTTAACTGGCTAAAGCACTCGGCTGGCCATCAAGGGATCAAATCCAGGGCTGAAATCCTGGTCAACGCGAATGATTTTTACACTTGAAAATTATTGCATTATAATGCGCATTGTCCGATGGCTGTGTCAAAAGTTACTGTTCCGGCCTCTCCTGTAGTTTCATTGAAGTTGCCTACGTAGATGAACTTTATCTTTGTATGTCCATCATTTGTCACCAATTTTTTACACTGATATTAATGTAACTTGAGGTTATCTCAGGCATCCTTCACTATCTCTCAATTCTGTCTGAAAAAATATTTACTCTCTTCCCAAAACCAGGCACTTTTTTACAGTAAAAACTAGTGACTTAGACCTAAATATTTCATTGGCATGTGTTAAATTTTCCATTTTTATTCCATAGAAGTCATGATAATTCTTAGTTTGCAGTTCTTTTAAAAGTGCTTCTAAAATTAAAGGGAAAAAAATTTAATATTTTGTATGGCGGTTATCTTTTTTCAATTTTCACATTATTTATCAAATTCATGGAAAAGGAGAACGAATAGACCTCAATGCCTTTGTTTAATTCCAATCCATGAATAATATTTGTTCAGCCTTGTTTGTTTTAATTTCTGCTAATTTATTGTGACACATCATTATTATCTCTTTTAGCATTTTTTTTCCATTTCATGTCACATTAAAATTTCATTGTTTTTAATATTTGTTGAATTTTCAAAATTTAACTTCCTGTCTTGTTAAAAATTATTGCATTAAGGAATTATTGAAGATTGAATTGCAATTATCTCTGAATTGCTTGCCTGGGCCCAGAATGGTGTATTATTGTAATTAGGGAGTTAGGGTTGCATGTCTGCCAAATTTCAAAGAAATTGGTTTTCGATAGAACCAGTCCTCCCATTTTAAGTTATGAGGGCTGACCAGAAGGTAACTTCTTTTTTGGCCGACCGTGGCAATGGTTATGGCTAGAGCCACCATCTTGGTGTCTAAACGCCCCTACACTCAGTTCACATCCACATCCTGCTGGGGTAGTGTGCAGACTGCAGCTCTTCTACTTGGCTCCCTGCAAACTGTTAAAATGTGCGCTGCAATAGAAAATCCTGCAAGTTCTGAAGTGCAATCTGCAATTCAGTTTTTACTGGCAAAAGAGCACAAGCCAATTGAACTTCATAGGCAAATTTGTGAAGTGTATGGAGATGGAATAGTGAGTGAAGATGGAGTGAGGCTGTGGTCCATTCAGTTAAAAAATGGCCACACCAATGTTCATGATGAGGACTGCAGTGGTCGGCCTAGACATGTGACAGATGAACTGATGGTGAAGATTAGTGAAAAAGTTCGTGAAAATCACCAATTTAAATCTGCGAATCCTAGAATGCCTTTCCAAAGCAGCTAGTTATCATTATGAGAGAATTTTGGCTCCAGTGAAAGATAACGCTCTGTTAAGAGCTCCCATGTGTATCCTGTGTGAAATGGCATTTTGGCAATCTTGATATGATTATCTCACCTCAATTATTTCAACTTTTTCACAAGTAGACATCTTTTGAAATTCTTATTGCTATTGCTGCAGGCATTATTTTAGTTTTCCAGGTATTTCTTTTTACAAATTATAGAATGCAAACTAATTATGAATAGAGAAGTAAACGAAGAACACTTGGCAATTTCAGTTCATTTTAATTTAACTTTTTATATATCAGGACCAGAAGAAAATAAGAATTAAAAAATGTATTATTTGTGTGTATTTAAATCCAGCCCAATGACATTCAGCAAAAATAAATTCATTGTTACATAATATTTTTAGCAATCTACAGGAATTATGTGTCAACTCATGATTAGACCATTAATAGAAAGTAATATACTGAGAGTGAATCAGGATGTGTGTGTTTGTTGCATTGATTTTGAGAAATCGTTTGTGAAAGTGAATTGGGTAGAATTAATGAATTTATTGCAGAAAATCAGATGGGCAGTGCTAGGTAGAGGGGTAAGACAGGGTGTTCATTATTGCCTGTACTTTCCAGTGTATATGTGGTGGAAATAGTAAAAGAGGCATGGGAAAACTGGGGCAAGGAATGAAAGTCAGTGGAGACTGGGGAATCAATAAAATCTGGTAGCGAATGGTCAAGCTTTAGTTAGCCAGTCAGCCAAGGGGTTACCCACATTGTTGACCACATTTGAAAATCAGTGCGATTGGCATGGGAGAGATTCAATGTAAACAAAACAAAGGTGTTGAGGTTTTTCAGAAAGAGGAAAATGTTAAAATAGGAGGGCCAAAACTATAGCTGGTGGAACAGTTTACTTTTTACTGGATCTTGCACCAAGACAGTCACAGTAGTATGGGTATAAGATGAATGATTGCATTATGCAAAGAAGCTTTCACAAGGAGGAGGGAATTGATAAAGACTGAGGGAAGACAAGGGACTCAAGCTATCATATCACAACCCAACATCCTATTCTACAATAAGCCCCTCTTCAACTTCATGTACTTCCTTCATCCCGTCCAATACCCTATCCTATTCCTGCCCCTTCCTCTCTTGCCAAACACTCTCCCCTCTTATTACTACTGTTGAGTGACGTGTTAAGAAGAAGCTTGTTAAAACTTTGAATGAGGAAGGCTCATCAAAAGGAGGAAGTACTAGGTGTGGTGGGGGAAAAGAGAGTTTGGTGAGGAGGAATCCAAAGGAAGCAGGAAAGATGGACACGTAGCATTTTGATTGGCAATGGCATTTTGACGACTGATAGAGAAGATAATGTTAGGTAAGGGAAGAAGGGGCAGAGATACAGTAGGCATGTTGTGGATTGAGTGAAGGAAGGAAGCTTACAGAGTTGAAGAAAAGTTTATTGATGTGTAGCATGGCTTTTTTTTGTTTTGTTAGGTGAGGAAAAGAAATTTATGAGCTTACAACTGTGCCCTTCCAATAGATTGCCATAAATGGAAGCATAATAAACTTTAAAAATAGTAATTGGGATCTTACTGAAACAAATAAAAAGTACTTTTTTCCAGTAAATTTATGGTATTTTAAGGAAGTTTGTACTTAGCGATTCTTTGTCCTATATAACTATCATTTTACCTGCATATAATGTTCATTTTAACTCAATAAATTTAAATCAACAAAACTATTAAAATTGGCCTTATTTAATAGAAAAGTTGCATAAGTAGTATGGGACCTTATATAGACATAGATATTTCATATTATTCACTTGAGTTCAAAACATGCTAGTAATTGGATTTTCAACTTGTAATTTTATTACTGCTTGGTACAATATGTAATTTATTGAAAGAGTTGGAAATGTGAAAAAATGGTTAAATAAAATATATGCCATCAATCCTGTAAAATAACGCTAAGGAGAGCTTTAGCCTCAGACTGTGAGGTCACTCACAAGGGTGGGTTTTAATTTTTATCATCATAAAGTTAGATGGTGACCATCTAACTTTAATAACTTAATTACATCAGATTTATGAGTTCTTCATATGTTGTAGTACTCAAAAGTGGTTCAAGCAAATACATATGCATGGGAGGGTGAAAGATTTTTCAATTACAAAATGTTAATTCAAAATATATCTGCTGTTGTCAGAGGTTACCAATTTATCATACAGTGGCATTCTCCAATTTTAAAATTGTAATAGTGATGTCTCCGTAATTTACAAATCCTGTTTTCAGGATCAGTAACCTGGTAGAGATTCTCCAAAATTTCAGATTTCCTTTACTGCAATAGCGTTTCAATTATTGAAAATCTTTCCTTAAACTAAGTGGTATTTATATTTTCAAAAATCCTGATGCTAATTTTAACGGATTGACACAGTGTTCATAGAAGATGTATGAGAAATTAAAGTTAAAAATTAATATTGTTTATTATGAAATAATTTAGATCGCAAAAATATCTTTATTTGAGAGTTGTCAGATATCTCTCAGGATTCATATTAGACAGTTGCAGGAATTTTTGAGCTTGAATGCTGAGAGAGAATTGAAAGCCGCATCCCAATTAAGCCCTGGGTGGGAAATGGGTAGTTTCATAGCTTCTCTATGCTGTGTTAAAGACTTCATTTTGCAGCTAGTTTTTCATCATTTTTAAACTGGATAAGCCATGAATTATCTTAAGTCCATAGAGAGCAGATTGCTTATGGTGATAATATTCGGACATGGCACCTTCTTTGTTGACAATCTCTGGTCCATTGGTACTGATAATTTGTAAAGTTTTCTCCTGCCCTCATCAGCCCCACTTTCTACCCTTTTGGTTTGTAAAACTCCTCAAATTGAACAAAAGATTGATAAAGAAAATAGTTTTATTTATGATAGACAAAAATTGTTTTTTAATTTCATCATTGAAAGAGGAAATAAATGAATTAGGTATGCATAAACATATATAACTACAGGTAATCACACAATGTAATGAATGTTACCAATTTTTATATTAGCTTATAAATTTTAATTATAAAAAAATAAGTACTAAACTTAACAGATTAGGAGGTTTTTTATGAATCCATATTTGTTCAAAGTGAATGTAATTAAGGGCATGTTAAAACTGAGTGCTTAACTGGCTTGCATAAATTTCATCTGTAACGGTGATGTGTAGGCTTTGATTTTGTGAAATCGTGATGAGTATGAGGTAGAACCTTTTGTTATCCAGGAAAATCCTTAATTTTTTAGGATTTCTAACAAAATTTTAAAACTAGAAAAATTGGCTTATAATTCTTATATGGTCATTAAAATTCTCTTGCATTCTTTCTAAATAGTGAAATGACATTTACAATTTAAAATTCTTAATGAAATATACCATTTATAAAAAATTAAGCTCTACTTGTGACAGATAGATGAGTCTTAATATAGTTTCATCTGATAATTTGATGCTTTATCATGCCACTTTATACTTCTTTATTTTTATATTAGATCCCTGAACACATTTTCTCATTTCCTATTCCTTAAAGGGGTCATGAGAGGTATTCAAAATGAGTATGGAAGGGGGTCAGGGTTAAGGGTTTTTTCCAATAAAATGAACAAATTAAGTTTTAATGTCTTAATTGAGATCATGCAAAGCAATTTTGTTGTCATAAGTACCTGTAATGCTTAATTTGGATTGCAACAGAATTACATCTATTCTTAGGTGTAAAAATAATGAAGTAAACCACAGTATTGCCTAATTCTTACATTTTGAATTATTACACACTTTCATAGGAAAGCAGTGTTCAAATATAGCATGACATTTTTGAAGAAACTAGAGATATAACATTACCATCTGAGTAGGTAAACTAAGATTACTAGGAAAAATTGAAAAGCAGATATTTGAGATTTACACAGCCTTTAATGGCAATTGGTTATGTTTAAGTGGTGCTAGTCCTGCAAGAGGACTTTCTTTTAGGATTCTTAATTGCGAAAAGAATTTATGCGTAAATGATGAATATAGCAAAATTTATGGCCTTTGCTGTAACGGATTCAATGGGCGAATGTTTATTGACATTAACATGGCAAAATTTAAATATTGTGAGCTCAATATTTACACATCATTATTTAAAGGATAGGTGCACAGAATTCAGGGAAATAGGCTATATTTAAGAAACAAACAACATATAGATCATGATAAGTAATAGTCTCCAGGCCAAAGTTAGATAAAAATACTAATATCTATAGGCTATTACAAATGGGGATAAGCTATGCTTGGAAAGTGTTCAATGTATGCTATTTCCAAAACCTTCATAGAATTTAAACATAAGTTCATTTAAGTCCAGGATTTGAGGCAATGTGTCTTAATACATATTGTGTTTAAACTCTCAAATATGCACTAGATGTGTGAACTTTTGAAATAATGCCCCTAATGTATTTAAAAAAGCAAATTTCCTTGAAACCATACATAATCATGTGTGATACTCCTCAGTTATTAGTTGTATATGCCAACACTAACATATTTACTTATCTTTTCTGGCATAGAACTTTGGCATTCATGAATGTTTGCGTGTATTCAACCTGTTTGGAAAATCTTTTTAAGTGTGATTCAATTCGCCAGAATTTTGACTGGCTTCAAAATCTATAGTAACAAAGCTTTGTATGCCACTACATATGAACTTATTATATTTCTTGGCCTGTAAGTCAACGGTGCATAAGATGTCCTGATTATTTTAGGTCTGAATTTACGAAAAATACTTGGATCAGATAAAGAAGAGAAAATATCTTGACTTTAACACTGAATATGAAGGAAATTGAATTTTTGCACTAAAAAATTAACAGCTACTTGTGTATCAATGTTCATTCATCGAAGACATATGCTACAATGTAGGTAGTACATTTTTGAATAATTTTGGATTTTTTAGGAAGTGGCGCAGAAAATTAATGTTTTAAAGTTCTGGTTACTTACTAGTAGAATAAAATACGTTAATCATTAGAGTTATATAATCCTTCTTGTCAATAGTTTGTGATCTTAACCATCAATACTCCCGTCAGAATTAAGAAGAATGGTTGACTGCTTAATATCTCATCAACATCTTAGCATCTCCTTTCATTTCATGTACCTTATCCAGTCGTCCATCTCTAAGGCATTCATAAACACATCAAACAGCCATGGTGGTCCTTCTTTGTAACCAATTTTTATTTCAAACCAGGTTCTTAAGCTCTATCATTCATTTGCCGTATCATTTTCATGTGAGCATCTTCTTTCATGGGATTTAATAACAGTTCATTCTCTCCATGTAGTCTCAAAACATTCAATAAATTTCTGGTATTTTCCAATTTTATGCCTACTCTAAATCAACATATGCACAAATGTGTTTCTTTTGCACATTCATGAATGTCTCATGAACGTGCTTGGTGAAGTGCGCACACATGATCTGTGCATTACCTGCCAGGCATAAAGGTGCATTGCTTCCAGAGCTTTTGGAACTAATAACTATACAGATTTCATGTAAATCCTTAAAATTTGGTACGGAATCAATATGGGTCCTCCCCCCCTTGAATCAACAGTTGCTTTTTATTATTGTTTTTTTTGTGTTTTGTTATTACATTTCCTACTTCTTTAGAACTCATTACTTTGGTCTTAATTAATCTACATGCCACAACTCTCACATTGAACCTCTAAAGAGCTCAATAATAACTGCAATATGTTAGCTGACCCTTTGCTTGATTATCTTGAAACCAAAATGACTTATCACCTTGCTGCCCACTTTTAACCCCCCCCCCCCTTTTTGGTCAACCCCTTCTCAGACTCTCCTTAAATTTCAAAAAGGCACTGGTAGTAATGGGCTACCTTGTTTCACTTCCTTGCTCACATTGATTATTCCATCACTACCTTTACTTAAGCCATTTGATTCCTGTACCAATTCCAAATAAACCACCTACCACGGCAGTCTTTTCCTTTGTTCCATAAAACATCCGGCTAATTTGCTCATTTTCATCCTAATTGGAAATGTTTATTTTCTTCTCTTTCTGTAATTTCATTCAACTGTTATTTTATTTTAGTGCCTACACTCTCCCACTGTACAGTCTTATATTATGTGTAAACAGAAAAAAGTAAACTCTAAATAAATTAATAATAACTATTTTTCATCATTTATTTTGGTTTTCAAGAATTATAAATATATGTTTTGCAGCCCTGATGTGTGGAATATTTCATGCATGTAAAAATCTTTCTAAATGCCATTCGTACTTAAGAATGGCCAAGTCACTTAGTGCCATTCTTTAAATATTTTATTCTGGATGACTATGAACAGGTTACTGGGAAAGTAAACGTACAATTGAGTATATTTTTTGCAAAATCACTGAAATTTTTACATTGAAAATTAGTATTTTTCTCATTATGAGAAATATATTTGGAAATGCATCTCATATATAGACATTTTTCTAATTTCATACCATTACAGTTTCTCAAGAAATGCATTAAGGAACAAAATATATTATCTTTCAGTAACTTGGCGAAAGGTTTTTTTTGCATATTGAGCTCTTGAATGTTATAGTGAAGATGTAAACTGCTTGGTTGGACATGAAAACATAAATGAAGTAAGAAAATCTTTAATTCTACCTGAAAAATTGTGAACACTGCAGCTCATATAATATATTCTGGTAACTTTTATGGTCGTTTAACTTCATGGAGAATATATTCGCTGGAAATAAATTGGCACTCGGTGTTTCCTCACTCAGTAAGCCATACATTTGAAGGTTGGTTTGATAAGTGATGGTAAATTACCTCATACTAAGTCTTACCAATGTTCTGAGTAAGGGATGCCTGTACTTGTTTTTTTCCATTATCTACTGCTTATGATTTCTCAGAGCACTGTGGTGCCTATAACTTAGTAGAGATTGCGTTCTGGATATTGAGAGGCATGAACAGGGTTTGAACAATGAACGCAATAAGGCAGGTAGCCTTTCATTCACACCCAGTTGATACCTCTCCAAATTCTCTCCTCTGGAACTTTGGTCACTAAGCCACCACACACTGACTTGATTTGATGACTAGAAAATGTAGATTTTTTATGGAAAATAAAAACACCATACTGGTGACTCATTTAAGGGTATTTGAATTAAAATAAAACTTACACTGCAACATTAATTCAACATTTTTCATATTAAGTAGAATTTTTAAACGTACGAGTCTTTCTTTCTATTTTAATAATGGAGCTCAAATAATTGTTGATTTTTAATTCTTTTCATACTTTTACCTAATTATTAAAGAAATCCTATTGTGGCACCACTCATTGAAAAAACCCTTAGATATAATTTGAACAGTATGGAACTCTGACCATGGCATATGTCAATGCTAACTATGTTGCTATAATGAAACACATCTGAATTCTGAATTCTTTTCGGTTGACTAAGGCTGAAAATAGCATTTCATGTGGTCAATCTCGAGAGATGAACCCATTAACCAATTTGGTGTGAATTATTTGAAATGTATCCAATGAACTAACAGATAAATTTGAACAAATATTTGTCATGTTTTTCACAGAATAGCATTATAAGAATAGGGCCTGCCTATTCCAGCTTTCAAAACATTACATTTTCTACATCACTGTATGGGAGAGTGGGAGAGGAAGGAAATTATTATCACATTAAAACTTAGGCACTAATAGAAATAGATAATATTTCTGTGTTCTTTCATACAATGTCTCAGGAAGCCTGAAATCTATCAAAATGGTGGGCATTTAACCCACAAAATTTAAATTAAATCTTGCTAAACTCCATTGGCTATAAATATTGTTAGTGGACTTGTTACATTGTCATTTAAGCAGTGTAGATAATATTGCATATTTTTTAACTTATATTTTAACCATCACAGTTATTTTGTAGTCCTAGTATAGGAAGGCCAATTTTGATGAAGTTATCAATTGTCTCCCCAAACTGGCTGACCCGCATCTCTCATGGAGCCAACCCCCCAAAATTGTGCCTAGAACATACCTATGCTTGTATTAGAATGACTTTATAAAATATTAAATGAATGTAAATAATATATAACATGTTGCATACTATATGCAGTTATTATCACATTAGAAGCTATACACTAATAATAACAGGGATTACTATGTTTAAAAAATTCAAAATGTAATAAGTGATGAAGATAATCATTCTACCAATTCATTTTGACATAGCAAGTAGTGTTTTTTTTACCAATTTTTTCTTCATCTAAAAATATTTGGGTCAGTTATTAATCCAATTAATATCCAAAAAATGTAATGGCAGTTTACAACATCGCTGTCGGTAGTCCTGCTAAATGCTAGTGTTTACAGTTTAATGTTGCTAATCACTTTGTTTTGTCATCTTTTAAAAATGGATGCACTTTTTATATTATCTAAATAATTTAATCCTGGGAGGGGTCTGTAATATGGATAGTTTATTTTGTTTTGTGAGTAAATAAATCATAATCATGGCTGATGAAAACTTAGTTTGATTTGAAAGACTAAACAATTAAATAATATTTATCACCTTAATAACTTTTATCAATTATACCAGAAAGGTAATGGTGTTCTTTTTATGGTCATCACTGTTGAATACTTCTAACTGTGATTTATTCAGTCATTCATTTTGATTTGTTAAATTCATGGCAAATATTTTTCATTTTTGATCAGTGATAAAACACACACTACTATATGTACTTACCTCTGCATTCATTTTATGTTGATAAAATATGTTAATTTTTGTTTGTTGATTCAAAATTAGTTGTACCAATTATGTTATGTACCCTTGAATATAAAATTTTAAATAAATTGATTGGGCTTAGTGGTATTTGGGAAAAGGTAGAAATCTTTTTGGGTGAGCCTCAGCAAAGAGAAGTCTATATCCATAAATAGTCACCTTCTGGTGATTTCACCTGCAAAACCCAAAGAGTGTTGAGAAAATGAAATATTTGTTTTTCTGTTAGTTATTATCATACGAAAAATTAATCCTCCAGACCTTGTTAATCCATGTGCTCACATTGATGGGCATACAAATGTTAACTTTTTAAAAGAGTTGTGCTATTAGTTAGGCTTATGTTCTAAAGTTAGTACCAGTGTTAAGAAGTGTTTTGAGTTTTGGTTGCAATTGTAAATAGGATTATCTATTTCGCCTTAATGTTTTTATGCTACATGTTTTAAATATTCCAATTTCTCTCTACAGCTACCGTGTGCCCAAAACGCTGTCAAGGAAATGCGTGGTGTTGCTTTACGAGGTAGAAAATTGCAGATTGACTTCGCTTCTAGAGAGTGTCAAGAAGCATTCTACGATCATCTTGAAAAGCAAGGTCATGCCAATGCCGCTGCAGTGACTGCAGTTGCTACAGCAGCAGCAGTCACAGCTGCAGCAGCAGCTGCTGCAGCTGTTGCAGAAAGACCTTGGGATAGACGGGACTCGCAGGGCTTTGACTCTCGGTAAGTAATTTTATTTTTTCCCATGCATTTTTCACTTTCTTTGGTATGGATGTTTAACTGCATTAATTGGAGTTCATGCTGAATTGATGGATGTTTAAGTTGTGGGTAATATTGTTAAAATTTCAACTTAATAGTTACTATTAGATTATTATTTGAGTTCATTTTAGAGTTACTATTTACCATTAGAGTTACTTCATTTAGGCCCGGTTTTATAATGTCTGGTTAAATCGACTATTAACTTTGAGCTCTAGTTAAGATCAGTTTTACAATTACTACTTAAGTCGAAACCATCAGTTAAAATACTCATCAACTGAAAGATAGAAACATATAGTTTTGGGCTTAACTTTGTGGAAACTTAACATATCGGAGAGAGATGATGATTATCAATTGTGGAATATTATCAATAAAGGAATATTCATTCAAACAATCTTTGACAAGTTTCAAGGAAATTGACTGGGAGCAAAAAATTTAAATGAAACAATGACAGAAGCTGTTTATGCTATATGGTAGGTTGCGTACATTATAAGTTGGATTAGCAGCTTCATTTTTCCCTACCTGGAATAGCTTGAAATATGTATGCATTGATAAACTGTGTAATGACTAAGTGAGACATAGTGAATTGACTTCAATTGATAATGAGATAAATGAAATGAATAACATAGGTATGAACCTACAGAATACATTGATTGCTAATTCTCAGTTCCCATTTTTACATACTCAAATGTTCTCCTGAGGAGCATTATCAACTGCAAAAAATAAACAGTTGTTGGAAATGTTTTTTATATAGGAAAGTTATATTTACTTAGGGGTAAAGAATGAAGGCCTTACTTACTCTCGACAAAATGCACATGCTGGGTATTTTCAAGGCCAGGTGCGTAGCTCCCCAGAAGAGGGGTCACTCATTCATGTACCTGGGTAAGTGAGGCTTGGGACATTGAGCAGTCCTCCATCTGCAACAGTGCCTGGCAATCCTTAGCTAGTGGCTTTTTGGTTTATTATTTTACGTTGTCATGCTTAGTACCAAGGTACCTCAAAGTTCTTGCCATTGTCACTTTACATTAAATTTTGATGTAATACTTTTCCAAGGGTCTTCCTTCTTCCTGGTAAATGTGTAATTCATTGGCCAAAACTGAAAAATAATAATAACAACTGAAAAGAAAATAATTCAAGGAAAATGAAAACATGCCTCCTGTTTTCATGACACTGAATAATATTTCTTATTTTCAAATGTATTTCTCTCCCAAATTAATTCAGTCTTCATTCAGTCATCTAGCTCTTAATAAAATATTGGAAGTAAGATTACATTTTAAATCTTTTAAATAAATTTGAATGCTTTTTAATGTAAGTTGGTACTTTTTCACCAATGTCAATCAGGGTTTTATGATCCAGAAGTGTTTATTACTCATAACTTAAATTTAATATTAAAGATTTTCATTATAATTAACAATTGATTTATAATAAATAATGAATGAGTTATATATGA
This sequence comes from Hetaerina americana, assembly GCF_022747635.1. Classification (NCBI taxonomy): domain Eukaryota; kingdom Metazoa; phylum Arthropoda; class Insecta; order Odonata; family Calopterygidae; genus Hetaerina; species Hetaerina americana. The sequence continues at coordinate 12,585,012 of NW_027286403.1, forward strand.
CAATTTTTTCCATTAAGGTGCATTCTTAATTGACTATTTATTAAACAATTCAGTCAAAATAAAAACCAGGAAAGAGCTGTTAATGAAGTGAATTTTTTTAACTCAAAGATTGTTCAACATTATAATACAACCTCTTCACTAATTTTATGCTTTATTAAAAATCAGGTATTTTATCACTGATGGAAATAATATGTTAATTCAATTTAGATTAAAGTCAATAATATCACTTTGAGTTTGTTAATTGTAATCAGTGTTCTCTGTGTACAGTAAGTAAACAAGTATTCAGTGCCATTATTTTTTCTCCAAGGAAGTTAATCAAAATTGAATAAATGTTTCCTTGCTTATCTCAGGTTGAAGTAATTACAAATGGGAAAACTATAAGGAACCATTATTCAATATCTTTTTCATCCCTTTAATCTATTGTTTATTATTATGTGCATGATGCTGAAGTCTCTAGCTGCTTGGTATTTTGAAGTAACTGCTCCTGGATGAGCATTCAATGAATTATTTAATTTTTTCTCACTCTTCTGTGTTTGAAATTATATGTAAGCATTGGCACAAATACAAGGATCCTCACTTTTCAGTGAGTTCATGATATGATGAATTCACATTGCAATGTACCTGTGAAGAAACTTGCAGTCACTTTTAAGTGAGAACTCATTAAATGGTTGCATATATCCTGGTTTGCTCATTTATGGAATTTTTAATGACAAATGACCATGTCTTCAATATTTTTTAGGGAATCTTCAAACCGATATGAGTCAGCCGTGTCAAGTCGAAGTTTTGGTATGAGCTCTGGTTGTCGATACGAGGTTGTAGGAGCTCAACGTTCATCAGTTGTTCGGGGTGCTGTACCTCCTAGTGCATCAGCATACGTTCGCTCATCAGGGTCTTCTGGAGCTGCAGGATCATCATCAGTTGTAACAGCTGCAGCATTGTTAGCTGGAAGTAGTGGAATGGCTACTCCTCCTCATTCTGCAGCACAACTGCGGACAGCAGCTGCAGCTGCTGCAGCTGCTGCGGCTGCTGCTGCATATGGTGGGGGAAGTGGGGGTAGTGGTGTTAGCGGCCCTGGCCGGACTCCTCGCACCATAGCACAATGTCGTTATGATTACTATGATGAGTACACAGAACCACGCAGTGCCCGTTACCGGTTAGCTCACAAATTTTTATATCATATGTATTAAGTCAATTCCGTTTGAATATGTGACAATTAGGACTAAGTTTTGTCTGTCCTGCTATTTTATTGTATAGTGTAGAATTACGTAATTAAATGAATTTGTGATTTATTGCATGAATAATGAATATGCATTTCTGTCATTTACAGCAACTATGATGAGTTCAGTCAAGGAAGTGGTGCAAGCCATGATGACTCTTATGAGCAAGAACTGAGGGAGTATGGCTATTCTCAGAGAGAGCGCCGTGACTATGTGACTGACAACTTAGGAATGAGCGTGGTTGGCCTGAACCTCAACCTTGGGCTCGTGGGAGACAAGGGATTTGGACCAGCGCCTAATACTCCCTTTGGAGGTCCATCGACTGCTGTAGGACCAGCACCACCCTCTTCTCACCCTTACGATGACTATGAGGATGGGCCTGTGGGGAGTCGTAGACGACGCAGCAGAAGCCGTCACCGCAGTGCAAGTGATCAAGAGAGCTTCCATGGTGCATCACCACCACCACCGCCTCCACCACCCCACCCTTCACACCTTCATGCCCATCCCAGCCCTGTACCTCCTGGTGTTGTGTCTGGAGGTCGGCATGGGAGTCCACCTGTCATGGGAAAGCGATATTCCATGTACCGTGGTTTAGGGGGCCACTCTTCTTCTCGCGGTGTTGGTGGTGCATCAGGATTTGGTGGTAGTCCAGCTCGTGATGTTATGGAAAAGGACTGTTCCACCTCAGACATATGCTTGACAGGCAAGGGCAAGCTAGTGGTGGAAGCAAAAGGGGATTTGCGTGACTCCCTTACTGCTTTGCGTGGGGGTGGTGTGGATGTTGGACCAGTGGATCGTGGTGGGAGGTTACAGAGGTATACAGAGAAGGAGCCGGGAGGTTATAAAAGGCATGCCCTTCAAAGTGTAGTTGCTTCATCATGTGGTGGTAGGACACAGGAAAGGGGACTTCGTGTCTCTGTGGTGGATGGAGATGGTGAATGTGGTGATGGAATGAGTGATAGTGTTGTAGTTGGTGCGAGTGATATTAGGCACTTGCAAAAAGAAAGGGTGCATATTCAACACCTTCTGGAACAGCTTGAAGAAATGGGAGGTACTGGCTCTGGAGGTGAGGATAGGAGTGAATGTGGGGATGTTCCCAGGAGTGGGAAGAAAGCCCGCATATGTGTGCGAGGTGGGGATGATGGAACCTCTGATGGACTTCCATCAAATACAGCCACCCTAAAGGTAAGCACAAGGAGCCTTATCTCAGGCAGTAAAGTAATGGTGTCCCCATCATCGTGTGGTAGATCACTGCTATCACCAGTTGGAAATATGGTGAGGGGAAATGCTCCATCTTCTTCTCCCAGGGTTAACGTGTCCCCGTCAGGCTCCCTTAAAAGTAGTTCTTCAATTGGAGCTAAATCTGGAGTGATAACTATTTCATCAAAATCCAGTCATTCCAAATCAAATCAAATTGGGATGGGTTCCTCTACCTCCAGTGATCTTGGGGATGTAAGTAATCGGCAACATGGAAACAGTGATACAGCATCACTTCAGTCCGTTTCTGGTAATTATCATCGTAGATCAGAAGTTCGTAGGTCTGCTGATGCTAAGAGCCGTCGACCAACTCTAGATAGTGTGAGATCTAGAGACAGTTCAGTACCTGGGCCAGAGAGTACAACCTTAACAACTAACAGGGATTACTCTCCTCACTTTGTTTGTAAAAGGAGAAAAACTGGAAGCTCCACGGAAAACGATGACAGACCTTTGTCAAGAAAACATCATCACAACGAAGAAGAGGGAGTGCTGAGCGCAAATGAGACAAAGGGCCATCACGCACATCACCATCATCATCACCATCATCATCACCACCATCACCGCGACAGGGAGAGGGGAGAGCCTAGAGCAGCTGGCGTTGCTGTTGGTGGTGAAGATGAAGAAGGAAGTCGACCGGGCACCCCATTATGCGACGAGAAGCCTGAGAATCCAATGGAGCCCCGTAAGATTCCACGTGAAAAACTGGATATGGGTCCCCTGTCCCTACCTCTACCAGGGTTTGCACGGATGAAAGCTAGCCCTAATATTCCTGTCATTGAGTCAGCTTCCCCCGATGAAACTGTATCTTCCCCAACTAAGGCAGGCTACACAATTAAGTCTCCTCCTCCACCTGTTCCCCCACCCCATAAATCTTGTCCAATGGCTTCCCCAAAGTTGGTGTCTTCTGTTCCAGAGGCGAGGAGGGCACCTTCTCTGCCCGCGGTCGGGGAAGATGCAAGGGTCGTGGAGACCAGGACGGAGACTGCAGGAAGCCCTTGCACAGTTGGGCCCCGCCAAGCAATTTCCTGTCCCCCAATATCTGATGCCTCACATTCCCACAAAAATGTTCAAATCTGTCCTCCCAAATCCTCCCCAAACACAGCTGTCAGTATAACATCTGAACCTGGAAGGTCCCCTTCTACATTGTCCTCACCAAAGCATTCCTCACAATCTTCTTCGCTGCCATCTTCTCCGACTTCTTCGGAGCGTGATGGCAATTTGGCCTCCTCTCCTGGAGTGCCTTTCCCATCATCCCCACCTGGTGCACCCTCACTTGCAGAGCGCATTCGGCGCTTAGATGAAAAGTATGAGAAATGGTCTGGACTTAGGGCTTATGGTCCTGTTACCGTTGGCAGTGGTACAGGTTCTGTGACAAGCTCTGCATCTTGTGAGAGTGGTGTTGGTAATGATTTCCCCTCTGGTTCACAGTCCATGAGGTTACGACATCGGCCATTAGACCTTGATGAGTTAAGAAAGCAACAGCCATCAGAGATAGTTCGGTCAGTACTTTCTAGACGAAGTGTCTTTGATGAGGACTCAAAAAGGCTTGAAAATTTTGGAGAGAAATATGAGCCAGGGGAATTTCCAGCGAATTGGACCTCTAGGGCTGCACTTCGTAACCCTGGGACAGGACGGGATGGTGCTCCTTCCTCACCTGTAACCCTTCCAGGATCTCCTATATTGACCACAGGTCGCCCAACCGTCCCCTCTGATAACAGGGCTGTCTCCGTCCCAAACCCTAGCTCAGCTCCTATAACAACCACAACACAGTCGTCAACATCAGCATCACCACGCTCTGTAGCCAGTACATTTCCCTCTGGGTCAAGTACTACATCGCCAGCATTCCGGACCCTCCGAGCCAATGCAACACCTCCTTCTAGGGGGACTCAGATACCAAAGAGTCAGGGAATTGTGACAAACTCTCCTGTTGGCACAGGTACAGTTAGAGCGATAGTCTCAACTGCTCCATCCAGGGGCTTACAATACCCATTCCCTAGCCACCCACCTGTGGTTCCTACAACCTCTGTTGCTACAACTACTGCTGCTGGAGCTCCAGTAACTGTCTCTACTGTTTCTTCAGGCTCAGTAGTCCCAAGAGCAGGTTGCACTCCTCCTCAAATGACTGTAGCTCTATCTTCTCCAACAGTTACCTCTTCAAACCCCCTTCCAAGTGTGAATCCTAGTGATGAACAATGTATCATTGTTCCATCAACCACGGGATCATCAAAAACATCAACATCATCAGGCCACACAATTGAAAAGGTTTTGTCACTCGAGCCATCTGTTCCGTCCTCGGGCACGGGACATTCAAATGATCCTCTGGTAGTCACCACTGTGACTGCTGCTGGCACATTACCTACTACAGTGGTTACCACTGCTGTGTCACCGACATCTGTTACAACCACTACATCTCTTACCTGCCTTCCTTCTGTGGCAGCATCCCCTGTGTCTCGTTCCTTAGAAACCCCCCTATCTCCGATTATAACAGACTCATCAACAGTAAAGCCAATATCTGTGTCAAGGTCAAGGAGTATAAGCACCTCTGGGGAGTCTGTGAAGTGCCCTAAAAAAGATGCTGTATTGAGTGCTGTTACTGAATGCCCAGTGAAAGACATTACTGAAGAGGAACTTACATCTTCAAACCCTGTAAGTGGGAGGGATAAGGACGTAAGTACACAAGAGAAGGAAAAGGATTCCGTTACTAGTGATAATTTAGAAGAGCCTACGGTAAATGAGCCAGTTGTGCAAAAGGTGAAAGTTGTACCGTCTCCGGAAATAGTGAAAGAGGTGAAGAAAGAAGGACCTATTAAATTAAAGGAAGAGCAGGTAACCAATGTTCCTGGTGTAAATGTTTATGCAGCAGAGGATAAGGATAGGGAGAAAAGAAAAGAGAGGAAGGACATTTCAAAAGAGCAGTCTCGAAAAGTTTTAGATGCTGGAGCATCTAATGGAACATCAAAGACTGCTACAAATATTTCTAATGCTGTTGGTAGTATAGGCTGTAAGAGAAGAGTTGGCTCACAGGACAGTGTTGAAAGTGTAGGTGGGCATCACAAAGGAATAAAACGTGAACGATCTCCTGAAGCAACAGAGGCTAAGCGTGCAAAAATATCTCCTACAAGTTCTGGAGATGGACCGAAAACTATTGAAAGTAGCTCTGTATCTGTGAAAAATAGTCCAGTGTCTACAGTACCAGCCATCACAACCAAACCGGTAAAGGTTGATAGGAGGGATTCCAAAGACTCAAGAGATGGTTCTAGAAAAGGTAATGTTAGTGCCGAAAGGAAGGCTGATCGTACCGTTGGAAGTAACAGCAAAAAGGAAGAGAGACCACCGAAAACTGAGAGAGAAAGGAAGTCTTCTGTTGAAGACAAGAATAGTGTCTTCACAGCAGCTGTTGTCCCTAAGACACAGTCGGATGATAAGACCCCTCCTATTGAAACCACTCCAACAAACACAAAGGTTGTGAAAGAAGAGCCAAGTGTTGTCAATGAAAAGAAAAAAGGGAAAGAACATCACCATCATCATCACCACCATCACCACCATACGTCTGAATCATCATCACCTCCTACTCAAAAGCCTTCGGTTGTTGTTGCTCCTGAAAAGGAATTGCCAATAAAAGCTGAAGCATTGCAAGCTGGGGTGGAAAAACATCGGGCAAGAGACAAAGAAAAGCAGAAAAGAAGAAGTAAATCTGAGAAGGGCAGGGAAAGTCCCAAGGATAGTGCTAAAAATAAAGAAGAAATTAAAGTTGAGAAGAAAAAAGATGACGCAGATGAAGAATCAATGTCAACAGCTCAGGAGAAGGAAGATGCAAAGTATAAGCACTCAAAGAAAGATGCAAAAGAGCGGAAGAAAGATCGAAAGAGTGGAGGAAGCACGGAGAGTGCTGTGGTAAAAGAAGAACCAAATTCTTCATCTAGCAAGTCATCGACTAAGAAGAAGGAAGGTGTGCCTGCTCCTGTGGCTGTGAAAGCAGTGGCAAAGCGGAAAGAGAGTGCTGCTGCTGGCAGTGACAGTGATGGGGGCAGTGAGGATGATGACCCAAAACCAAAGAAGCACTCTATTTTTGACATTGTCCTGGATGAGCCAGCTTACATATCCATGTATGACAAAGTGAAAGCCCGCTCTACAAAGAACATGCAGAAGCAGGAAGAAGAAAAGAGGCAAGAGAGACTAAAAGAAAAGTTCTCTGCCTTGAAACAGTCAAGAGCAAGAAGGGAAGAGAAAAAGAGGTCAACCTCTTGGGATGAAGACTCAGACACTGACCATGAAAGGGAAGAGCGGTGTGAGAAAGAGCGCCGTAGTACTTCAGGTGTAGGATCCACTTCCGGGGCATCAGGGGCTGGTGTTGGAAAACGTTCCAATAAGTTAGTCATCACCAGCTCAGAAGATGAGGAGACATATGATGATACTGAAGACCACCGTGAGAATGCAGGCCATGGAGATGAAGGTGATGTGGAAGAGGAGGCTGAAAGTATGGTGAAAGAGGAGGAAGATCGTAGGAAGCGGAAACCTATAAGTAAATCCTCAAGAGGTACCTTGACTAAAACAAAAGCAGAAGAAGAGGATCCAAGCACAAAGTCTGAGACAGATAGTAATTTGCCCAAACATCATCCTTCTGGAGGGCAAAATAAAATACCTAAAACTAAAAAGAGTATGTATAGTAACCAAGTCCGTGCTAATAGGTCTCAGCTGATTAATACTTCTAGTGCAGATGAAAGTCTAAGCTCTGAAGTTATGACTAAATTGGATGCCCCTAAGGTAAAGTCTCGCCCTGCTTCAGCAACCTCTTCCCGTAGAGGCAGTCGATCAAGAATAGCATCTGATACGTCAGAAGAAGAGAGTCATCAGGTGATTGCATCAATGGATTCTTCCAGTGACAGGGCAGTGGGCTCCAATCGTTTGAAGACTAGAGACGTGTACTCTGATGATAGTGAAGCTGATCTCATTGGAGCCGAAACTCAGAAAGTCCACACGCCTCATTCATATTCATCAATTCAGCATCTTCCATCTCTTGCACCACCACTTCCACCACCGTCACCATTAATACCAGAGGAGAAAATAAATGCTTGCACGAAGAAAACTCCTGGAATCGGTGGTCGTCACAGGTCTATTGACCCCAGTGATGATGAGCGAAATCTCACTAACCGTGAGAGTGCACTTATAAATAATGTTCAGGAGGATTCTGTTGGGAGTCATACAATGGATGATGATGAGAAGGCTGATGTAAAGCCTAGTGAGATAAGAAGAACAAATTCAGATGACTCTAAAGGGGATAATGCTAAAGTTTTCTCCACTCATGAAGAATCTGATGTGGTTGAGGCATTGGATAAGAACATTTCAAATCACCAGGCTAGTGCAAATGATCTAAAATTGGAGCATAACATCATAAAGAAGTCTCACAAAAAGAAAAAGAAGCTTGGTGGAAGCAAAAAGGTGTCAATATCCAATGAAGAACCTAATAATGCCCAGAAAGAGATTTCATTTGCGGCTGATACTATTCAGAGTGCATCGGACTCAGGAGCACCCGATGGTAAGGGTGATGAATATACAAAGAATTGGAATAAACTACTTCCAAATGAGTCAGATGCTGAGCGCAGAAAACATCAGCTAAAGAGAGAGAGGAAGCGCTCTGGTCATAAGTTGCCTGATGAAGACAGTACAGTTGTGAATGCTCTGCTAGCATCTCTTGCAGCAAGTGTTAAAGGCTACAAAGAGCCAAAAGTTGAAGAAGTTCCAAAGAAGGAGGAGAAAAGTGCATCAATACCTGATACTGAAGCCTCTGAAATTACCAAGTCATCAAGCCAACGCAAGAAAAAGATGCCAAATAAATTGGAAACAAACATTAGCAAAACATCTGCTGAAGTAACTGTTGGAAAGCGAGATGGAAAAATGGAAGATATATTCGGCCCGCTTTCTGATGATGATGCTGGAATAGCTGCTGTGGAACAGAGGTCTGGAAATAATGTGTCAACAGTTTCAAGCTCTGGGGGAGGAAGCGAGGGCACATTTGGTGCACCCTTCCCAATGAAATGGAATGTGTCAAATGTATATGGTTCCGATTCTGATTCAAACATAGAGACATCTCCTGCAGAACTTAGATCTTCTCCCAAGTCTTCGGTGAATGTGCAACCACCCCTTTCTTCGTCCTTCCCTCCCCCACCCCCTCCTCCTCCACCCGTTGAGATTTTGACCAATGACACAGTGGCAGCACCAGCCGAATCCACAGATTCTGAGTGTATTCCCCCAGAGACAACATTGGAGATAGTCACCAAAAAACATTCAGAGGAAAGAAAGCGCAAGAGGGAGAAGAAGAGCAAGGAGAAGAGGGAAAAGAAAGAATCCAGTAAAAATGTAGTTGATGAAGGGGCCAGTATTCAGGGAGATGAGGGACCACGAGACTCTCATTCAGGGTTCTCAAGCATTCCTCAGATCACATCAGCTAAGCAGCCAAACAAAACAGCTAATCATTCAGATCATAATGAGGGTATAGTGAGTGAAGCATCGTCTATGAATGCAGGAAATCCAGTTTCCACCAGACGGGAGTCTACAGCATTAGAGGCATACTCATTCATAGAAGATGAACATGAGAGTGAACCACGCATTCCTGTTAAAGAGAAAAAGAAGAAACGCAAGAAGATGAAAGAAGAGCGAAATCGGAAAGAAAGCCAAGAGGTTCGTGATTATAAACCTGCGGAGGATGTATCTCAAGAATTAGAGGCACCTCCAAAAAATACACTTGAGGATAGACTTTCTGAAACTACAGAAGCTATTCATGTTGGTATGCAGAGTCCTTGTAATAGGGATTCTTCAAAGGGAAATGACAGCTCAATAGATCCAAGTGAAAGGTCATTCAATAAGGATCACCAACAGTCTGTTTCTCCTGAGCCAGTGCTTCCCAGACCATGCACACCTGAAGAAACTGTTGGGGGAGAATTTGATGTTGATATCATAGATTCAAATCGAGGCTCTGCACCAGGAACTTCCCCCCACCATACCCAGCCTCTACTTCCCAGAACACCCACATCTGGCTTACTTCAATCCCCATCATCTCACCCCGTCGAATCTGAGGTCTCTTCAAGGCACAGGAGTGATAAATTTGTTGCCCCTGGTTTTGGAGGAAATGTGCATGATGCACAAATTCATGATACTGCTGTTAAGAGCATCTCAGCAGGTGATTCTGTTTCTGATAGAGACGGCATCCTTAGCAATTCTGTAATACCTTCAACACCCCCAACACCACCTCATTCAGCTGATTCAGAAGTAATTTCCGATATCAAAGAGGGAGACATTTCTGCAGATGATGTCAACAGAGGCGATGCTGATGAAGGGGATGTTGGTGAGACGATGTCATCAGAAGGTGTCGGTGGGAAACCGCGAACAATAATTTCACAGGAAGAGACAGAGGATGCTGTAGCTGCCCTTCTGGGAGAAACATTTACTTTTGCTGGTCGGTACAGCTCTGAGCCAGAACCTGTGGTGGTTGTGTCCTCAGCTGCATCTGCATTACCATCTTCTCACATTCCATCTACAGAATCAGATTCTGTGGTGCCACCAGTTGAAACACCAGTGACTACTGATGCTGGTGAAAGAGTTGAACCAATAGAAGTGGTCAGTAATGTTTTGGAAGAGGAAAGTGCCAAAGAGAGCTCTTCTGCTGTGCAAATGGAAGGGACTGTTGAAGAAGAGGAAGAGGATGGTATTGTGTCAGAAGAGTCTAGGAAAGAGACGCAGTTGGCTGTGAGAAGTCTTGAATCTGAAATGCCAAATCCAGGAGTGCTGGAATCCTCACCTGCTGCTGTTGAGAAAGTCCTTTCAGTAGGAGTTAGTGCAAAATGGAAATCACCTTGCTCACCACCTTCAATGCCCATTTTAGCTTCTCAGGTGATGCCTGCACAAACTATCGAGATTATGGAGGGACTGAAAGAAAATGTTGATGATATTCATGGAACTGAAAAATGGAAAGACATTGCAATTGAAGAGGTCCAAAAAGAAATCATTTCTGGGAACGATGTGGGCAGTATTGATGAAAAGCAAGGTGCCAAAGATCGAGACTCAAGTGGACCTGGCACACCACCATCTGAGTCTGAGCTGCAAATAGATGAGGGACCATGTGATGGTGGCACTGAGAGTGATCATGTTAAAAATAATGGTGATGATGTAGATGAAGGATCAAGAAAAAATATTGCCCCAGTTATGGACATTCCAAGTGTGGCAAGGCAGCTGGAAATGCCTGCATCACCATTTGTTGAAGCAAAGGAGCAGTGGTCAGAAATGGATATCCCAGAAAATCAAACTAAAAAGGTGGATTTAGATCCTAAAGTTGTTGAGACTCAAGAATTGCCCCATGGCGGAAAGATACTGGAAATTAAATCATCTGTGTATCTGCAGCCAATTCATAATGAGGTAAACATTGAAAAAGATACTGATGCAGATCCACTGAAAAAGGCACCTAACCAGTTAGGCACGCATGATCATGACAAAATGTCCACTAATGAGGAAGATCATCATCAAGAAAACAGTACTCCTGTCATCTCTGGTGTTGGTGATGAAGAAAAGTATAAGGAAATTAATGTCACTTACGCTGAATCTAGAAATGAAGAATCAGCACTATCTGAGATGCAGGCAGACCAATTAGCCACAGAACCAGCTCAGGCAACTACAGATGCCTGCATAATACCTGAAGAAACAGCAGTTAAGCCCCAAGGAGTTCCTGTATCATTGGATAAATTGTCGAAGAGTGAAGAAGTGGAAGGTGAAGCTACTTGTCTGAAACAACATACTCCTGAAAATATTTCACTTCCATTAACACCAAATGGAGCGGAAGAAAATACTGAAACATGCACAACATCAACTGAAATGAAGAAGGGTCAAGAAGAAGAATTGAGCATTAGCATTGAGTCACCAACTTTACCAGCTGCTGGCCAAGATTCTAAGGATATGTACAGTAAAGAGACTGCAGTCTCAGACAAAGATCCAGAAAATGAAGTAATTGCAGCTCTTTCAGATAACATGAGTAATGCCCAGTCACTGGAAGATGATGTTGAAATAAAACCAATTGCCCACCATAATTCTACCACTCCAGAAGTAGAAAATTCATCTAAAATGCCCACTGAACCTAAAGTGGAAGTAGAAGACAATATCAGTGAAAGTATCAGCCAGAATGATAATACTTTTGAAGGTGAAAGGGAGAAATATGAAAAAACAGATGTATCAAGTCCATTGGATGAATCAAATGAAAAGAAAACTATGCCCGTTGAAGAAATCCCAGTGGCTTCCACGAAGGAGAAGGTAGAAACTCAAATTAATCAAGAAATAAGTATAAAATCAGAGGAAATTACGTCATTAAGTGATGCTGCGGTGCCCTCACATTCCACAGCAGTTCCATCTCCCAAAATATCTATTGCTCCTGCTATTGAAAGTGACACTTCCCTCACTCCAAAGGAGTTAGAAAATCCAAAAGAGCCTAGAGAAGAATTTTCCTGTTTGGTTAAAAATGAAGTTCCCTCAGTAATCCATTCTGGGGAAGGGAAATGTGATGAGGTGAAGGAAGTGGGCAATGATGAGATCAAGGTTGAGATGGAAGCAGAAGATGAAGAGGAAGCCAGTGCTTTGCATGCCAGCGAAGCCCATACACACCGTGACTCGGACACATCTGGTGAGATACCTGCTGATGATCATTATGGTCAGCAAATGTTTTCCAATGAAGGATATGGCTTGGTTGTCAGCTCTGGCCGTAAATGGGGAAGTACAGCACGTGGAGAAGGGAGAGCCAGAAGAGGTCGCCGTGGAAGAAGGGGAGGTCTTGCAGACTTGGATCCAGGGGCTGGTGGTGTGGTCACGCGTAGGACCAGACTTTCACGAGGTAGATTAAGAACTTCAGTTGTGGAGTCACGAGGCCTTACTGCTAGATCCCCTCCCCCACCACCTCCACCAATGGAAGACATTTTGGGCCAAAAGGGTGAAGACCTTGCCCATGTACCTGTAGAGATCACCTGTGAGGTCATGGAGACCAGAGGGAGAAAGAGTCGCAGAGGTAGAAAGAAGAAATGGATGGACATACCCCCTATTCCTCCTCTCCCAACTATTCCAGCAAAGGAGGATCATATTGAAGATGGGCGGAAAAGTTTGACGGATGTTTATGAGTTTCATGATTCTGAAGAGGAAGATGAAGGCTTTAGAAATGAAACTAGTGTCAAGGTTAGTGTCCCAAGTGCAGCAGAGAAAAAGGAAGATAAAGCACGTTGGTTGGAGAATGTTGCCTCAGTTGCACTTGAAAATCCTATCCCTGGTGCTTCACCACCCAATTCCTTGGTGGCTCCTGTATCAGAAGCCCCAAGGTTAAGTGCCCTGGAAACGGTGAGACCTAGATTGATTCTTACGATTAAAAGTCCTATGAAAGAATCTGCCAAAGTAGAAACAAGAGAGGAGTTTGTCAGTGGTGTAGGAATTGGTACAAATTGTGTTAATAAGGAAAAAGAACATTCTCTTGAAACTGGTTCAATTCCTCTCGACTCAAGATCAAATGATGATAATTCATCAAAGGACATGGCTGATAGAGAATCTTCTGACTCTTCAGCAATCTTTCCTGCAGCACGCTCTCCACCTGGTGCTCCCACACGCAAGTCTCGTCGCCTCCGAGAGAAAGATGGTAATCGAACTACCGTGGATGACGTGATAGAGGATGTGGTTCGTGGCAACTTTGGAATGCCTGAAGTGTCATCGACTGCTGTGCCATCAGTGATGAATGCAGTTCAGCCAAGAACTCCATCAAGTCCGGTTGTACCCATCCAGAGGGCAACCCGTCGTTCCACAAGGGCTGCAAGACATGCTAGAGAAGAAATATTGCTTTTTCAGAATAGAGACATTGAGGTTAGGAAATCTCCTCGCAGTGGTCGCAGTCCGGCAGCAGTCAAGTCAGATACATCTGATTCTGGACGAATGGAAGAGAAGCAGTCTGAATCTGAGGATGAGAAAAGTGAGAGTAGGGCTCCTGTTAGTGGCGCAAATTACCAGGAGCCTAGCGCATGGTCTAACATACCTGTTTCTAGCGGTAAGAAAGTGGCAGTGAAGGCAGAGCATGGTGATCGCAAGAACAGCGTTCCTGGCTCAATGTCAGTTCCAATGGTGCTGGTTATCGGTGAGTCGGATGAGCCAACAACACTTATCGACCCAGTAACAGGACTTCTCATACCAATGAGGGAATCAGAGGAAGGGCAATATATCCCTGTGACAACCTCAGGCTCAGGTGCATCAGGTCCCCCCACCACAACAACCCATGCCATCCTTCATGCCACCCCTTCCATCAAATCAACACCTGCACCATCCTCCCAGGCCCTTCCTATCATCAGTGCGCCCACTCTCACCACGGTCTCCCGTTCGGCTCCATCCGCAGTTGCTTCCGTACCATCGGTAACTCTTGTCTTGGTGCCATCCTCCTCTTCCTCTACCACTGCTGGTGCTCCTGCTCCTTCGGCACATTCCACTCCTGAGACAGTGCCCACGCTTCCCATGTCAGGCTCACCCACCCATTCCACTGCCCAGTCCCCCATGAGGGCTGCCACCTGTTCACCCCCTCGAGTCCCCGCCAGCTCACCTGTCCTCACCCCATGCCGCTCACCCAGCCGCATAGTGCGCATTCGGTCACCCAGCCGTCCACCCACCCCACCACCGCTTGCATCCCCTCCTGCTCGCTCTCATGCACCCTCACCCACCACTGCACCTGACACCTCGCCAACCCCTGCCATCCCAGTGGTTGTCCATGGGCCCTCTGCTGCATCAGCACCCGAGGTTGTAGTTCCCTCAAGTGGTGCTCCACCACCTCTTAAGGAACCACTTCCAAAGCTACATTGCATCCCAGTGGAGTTGTTGCAAAATCCAGTGGCTGTGCAGTCATCAAGGAAGCATCTGCTTATGTCTTCTCTTCCTCACCCAGCCAATGACATGGGCCCAATATCAAGGTGTGTCTCGGTTTTTATCATTTAATTTAAAAAATGATATTTTGAAAATATATCTAATAAGGAATGGACTCCCAAATTGTGGGAATTAATGATAGAGTAATAATGGCATATTCATTTATTCAGGGAAAGTTAAATCATTTTTAAAGTGAATTAACAGCTGCAGGAAAAAGTCCAGGCTCTTTATCTTTGCTTAAGTCGAAATATGAATGGTTGAAGTCAGCCCTGTCTGTTAATTTTGCAAATATCCTTTACTTGTCATCTAAAGCCTTCATGGTGAAAGCAGTATTGTTTTGAATTTGACCACTAGTATTGCCTATTTTGTGAAATTAATGCCATAATTGTTATCCATAAAAGTTACTGTCATAAGTTTGCTAACTTTTTTACAGTATTTATATTGACTGAAAATATTTTCCACATTAATGTTTCTCTTCTTGTGCACAGGAAATTTACAATTATATTGTTTCAATGTGTGTTCTTTAACTGGTTATTCAGTTTTATTTGAACTTGATTGTTGCTTAGATAATTTTGAACTTAAAATTTTTACTCTGCACGTAAATATCCCCTGAAACCTTTAAGGCCAGTTTAGTAAGTCTCCCTGCAATATAAATCTGGGTTTGTCTGGTTTGTCAAATATATGATTCAACTGTTGGTAATATCACTTCTAAAGGCTGCATTTTTTTCATCCCAGTGCTGCTGCTGATTTTGTGTAATTGTTGATTTACCGTCATAATTTATGTAGTCACCTTCACATTAACTGGTAGGGTCTGTTCTGCCATTACAGCTTATTCAAATGACAAAATGATTTTTTCCATTGGCCTGAACCCGATGTGACTTCATTTTATTTTTCTATGAATTGTGGATTCTTTGTACTTTTGATGCTGTACAAAGGCAGGGCAAGTAAAATAGTGAAACAAATAAAAAGGTATAATCAGGAAAAGAGTGAAATCAATAATAAAGGTATTCATAATAATTCAGAGATTCAATTCCAGATTTGAAATAATAGTATTGCAATTATGAAATAATTTCAGATATAAAGTAATAATTCTTAACATTTGTACATTTTAAATACCAGAAGCAATGGAAGTTTGATAAATCTTATTTTAGTACAAATAATGAAAGTTTTCGGTGCAATTTTGTCTTTTGCCTTATTTCTTTGGGTTTTAAGTTTGTGTGTAATGTAATCCAGTGAGATTAATTCTCTATTTGGTGTGAGCAGGATGGTTTTAACATTGTCAGAAGAAGCTGATTTGACATATCATGTGACTGTCCCTATTTCAAGGAGTATGGACATGAGGCAGGCATCAGGCGTTGTTGTTGAGGGTCTTGGTGCTAGGAGCCGTGCAATAATGCGTCCCCACCCAATAACTTCTAGTCAAGGTGCAACAACTACCAGCATAGTGAAGACTGGAGGCTCCTCAACTCTGCCCCATGGCCCAAAGGTATCAGTGTTTTCTAATTTTGCAGATAAACTTATTGCATTTGTTTAAGAATCAGAGAATCTCATTTCAATTAACTCTTTCACATCTGTCAAGATTAATGGTGAAAATATGAAATTTTAAATTTTGTCTCATTGTCATGTTTTTGATCAAGTCTACTTCTTGATTTTTCTCATTATTTTGCATATTTTGCGTATTTCTTTTGCAGATTTCATGGCTAGTTTTAGTTCCCTTGAAACATAAAAAATAAAATTTCCTTACCAGTGGCATATTATGAAATAATTCAATCATTTTACCAATATTTCTGTTGCCTTTCTCTCTTGAAGTCAGGTTGAACAATTTTTTATCACATTTGACATGCTTCTTCCAATTTTTTCTCAGGGTATTGGACGTGGCTTCCTCTCACAGCCTCCTATCCCATTCGCTTCTGGTAGCTGGGCATCTCCGCCAATGCCACCATCAGCAACTCCACCAGCAGTGTCAACTCCTCAATCAGTGTCATCTGTCAAAAGCAGTCCGAGTGACACCAGTCACCTGAGTGTAATTTCAGGTGGTGTGGGAAGTAGAGCTGTCCCTCCACCAATCCAGCCAGCCGTTTCAATTAGCACAGTGCCTCCTCATATGTTGTTACAGACTCGGTCTACAGTGGGGTCTCATGTGTCTCATCAACCTCCTAGTTCTCAACAGAAACAACAGCCACCCCAGCCAATGATTGCATCTATTGCTACTGCTAGAGTTCCAGGTCCCAAAAATCAAGTAAGTGAAATTTTATTTACAGAACTATCATTTCTATTTGTAGAACCTTAATATAATGAAGAATACAATAGTTTTATCTCAGAAAATGGTTTAGGATTGGAAGGTAACCTTTCAAGTTATCAAATTTGTTACCAATCATGTTACCATTTTGTTCTCTGTAAACAGATATAAAAGTTCAATTTTTGAAAAAAATTAATTCTTATAGCAAAATATTGTCATTATGATACTTTTTCCTTCGTAATTGAATTAGGATTGAATCAGAAATAATGGATATGTGTATTCATAATAAAAACTGTTGTTACGAAACACCGAAGCATTTCGGAAACTTCAAAGTTTTAATTTTTTTTTTCATCAGCCTGTGCAAAGAATTTAGTAATTATTAGGTATTGATGGGTCCATACTACTGAGACTAACCAAAACACAAATGCACTCACTCACTTAGATATTTCAGTAGCCCCAGCCACCTTCATGCGGGTACAAGGAGTCTCTGACCATGACTGACAGCCAGTCACTCCTTGTACCCTGATGAAGGTGGCTAGGACTGCCAAAACATCGAAGTGATTACTGTTTTGGTTAATCTTCTTACTATGATTAAATCAAGAATAAGTGTGTTCCCAATATTAAAGGCTGGACTAAAATTAGTAATGTATATTTAAAATTTTATCTTATGAGGGTCATAATTAATATATTTATGATGAATATATTAAATTTTGATCAGACTAGCTCTTAAACTCAATTTTCATGCATATTTTTAATAAGTTAACAATATTACCAGTTAAAAATCAATGTGAGGAAAAGCTACCAATGATTCATGGAATATGCAGCTGAATTATTGGTACAGGTTGATTTCAATTTTTACTGAACAACTGCTCATTATTCTTTCTCGGGGTAAAAAATGTTATTTAATCAATCAAATATTTTATTACTAGCATTTTGTCACTCCAATCATAATCTGAATTATGGTATTTACAATTAAGTGAATTTTACAATAGACGTAAAGCTTTTATTTGGAATGGAGTGAGTGGCATGTCTGAAGCCAGAAAATTCCCAATGCATATTTACAAAGTTGTCCGAAGGTGGAACATTAGTTTTGTTGATAGTTATGTTTTTTTTATTTTTTTTATTAGTATAAGATTTTCAGATTTGTATTGATAATAATCGACTCACTTGTGTATAAAAGTATATAGAGCCCTTAGATTCATCTTCTGATGGATCAATTTAATTCGTAAACTCTCAACAGGTGCCAAACATTTAATTTAGAAGGAAATTAATGTAAATCTAAAATGTTAAACTTTTGTAATAAACTGGAAATTAAATATTCTTATCTGAGTTAACTAATAGAATTAATTCAGAAGATTCTATAAAATTATATTTGTGTTATTTTTATAAGGGACGAATGGCCTCTCCAATGCCTGTTCGTGTTATGGTGCCATCACGGGCCACATCATCTAGGGAGAGTCCAGAGCCTGTTTTGCACAGGCCACCTTCCACGGAACAGAAAGTGTTTGACACTAGAATACCATATTATGGACAGTCAATTGTCCGTGTGCCAACATTGAGGGAGGAGGAGCCACTTCCTCCAGGACCTCCAATGCCCATCCATTACCATCGCTCCCGATCTGTGAAAGCATTGGCGTCGGAAAGCAAAGATGTTACAATGACATCAGCTGAGGCTGCAACAGCCCCTGGGACGCCCGGTCCGTTACCTGGAGGGTTGATGCCCAGTTCTGAAGTATCTCCAGGTGGCTGCATAGTTGTCCCAACACCAAGCCCAACTGGAGGGGCTGCAGCTCTGCGCACTGGGGGAGGGGCTAGTGGGGAGTCTTCTCCGCTTATGACCCACCACCATATGCCCTATGCACCTCATCACCCACAAGTTCTACAGGCTGGCCTTCCAGTTTCAGCCTATGGAGCCTCTTTGGTAAGCAACTCTTTGTACAATTTGTATTTAAAATCTCATGTTCTCAAATTATGCCCTGTCTTGTCTAAAAAATATAGATGGAAAGTAAAGGTGAATACTTTTATGAGTGTAAAGTTTATGTCCACATCTTAGTATGGTCAAGTAGAAAACAACTGATTTTTCTCATAAGGAAGGAAAGAAAACAAGAATATCTGCTCTTACATTCATAATGTCAGCAGGAATGAAAATATAATGTGCCAAGTATAAAGAAACTTTACAGAAAGTGCATTAGCCCTGTTCATAGTAACCTCACTTGACTCTTAGACGTTTTTGTTCCTTTCTTTTCTTTCATTTCCGTCACACATACAATAACAATTAAGGTGCTGGAAATACCAATTTTTTTTACCTGACTAAATGATGGTTGTACTAGGGCAATGAAAACCCTGTGCACCCTGGCTTACAGCAAAACTTAGTATTTCCATCATAAATTTCATTGATGGCTTACTTTTCAATGCATAGTATCATCTTCAGGTTCTTGCTCCTGAAGTAGATACTATGCATTGAAACAAAGGTCGTCAATAGAAGATTTATTGGAGGATATACCAAGTGTTTTTACTAGCCATGTGTTGCTTCTACATTACCCTGGAAACTACCTCATACATGTGGACCATGATCAATTGAAGGAAATTTCAACTATGTATAGTATAAAAACTCCCTTCATCTCATCAAATACATATCATAAAAAATAAATGCAGAAATGGGTGGAGATTCCTCATTAAAGTATTGATGTAGGTTATTAATTTAAACCCCTGAACCTAAGAGTCTACTCTTTGCAATTGTGACATTTCTTTCAATTGTATGTGTGCATGCAGGAGTTGAGAAAACTCTCTTCAAACATTTGTTGATTTAACTGTATTTGTTTTCCTTCTTTTGGTTCCCATGACTCATGAGAATTATTTCAGTTTTGTTATTATTTTTGGCTAAGGTAATTTATATGAGTGTATGTGGGTCAATTAATATATAAATACCCATTAAGGAACTCAAAAGTAGCTCATGGCTTGTTTCTTTTATTGTGGCAATCAGTCTGGTGCAAGTGGCTTGCGTGGAGAGTCACCAGCTCTCTCTGATTCCCCTGGACTGACAGGGGCGCCTATCTCAGATGAGATGCGTGGAATGAAAATTAGTGAGAGAATGTCAACCCTGGGAAGTCGGATATCAGTTCCCATGGCTCCTTCATCTCCACAGACGCCTACTCCTCCACCAGCACATCAGCCACAGGTAATTCAGTCTTACGAATTCCACCCCTCTCAGTTAAGCAATTTCTTAGGTCAAATGTTTCCATAATACTGCTGTATTTCCTCAATTTAGATCTTTAAATCTGATTATCATTGTAGGAAGTATATTCATCAGTCATAAAGGTGTTATGAGTGCTACCAAAAGCATGAGCACTTGTCAAAAGATGATTTAAACTGTTTTTATGTAAGGTGGCCGTATCACTTGACAATCTTTATTATACTGCTGCTACATTATCATTTTATTAGATATTTTTGTAGATCTGATGGAACGCATTCTGGTAGGAAATATTGTTCTTGTTTATGTCCTTAGTAGAAAAAAATTATGGAAAGGGCTTTAAATAAGCAATTACTTGCAAGCAAAGTGTGTAGATATTTGTGCATGATCCTAATTTTTTCTGTTAATACTTTCAAATTCATTCTGTGATATTTCATTCCTCTATATTGATATAGGCATGCACAAGTTTGTAACTCCTCGGTCAGAATTTAATTAAAAACATTTTTAGCTGGTGATTTTTTCCATGTCTGTGGATCATCCCCTTTTGGGTCTCTTTAAGTCCTTCAACTTAATATATTTGTAATTTTTATTATTTCGTATAGTTTTATGAAATTGTTGACGCTAAGTGAAATGGTTTATGGACATCACATGAATGTTGATTAAGTTTCAGCATTATGAGCATAATTTTTGCATATTTTTACCTAATTGTGGATGGGATAGTAAAAAACTGTACCTTAAATCTCTATCTGAATAATAATTGAAGAATCTATCCATATCTGGTTAGCATCAATACCATAAGACTTCAAAATTTCAATGAGTTTTCATTTAAGGGAACTTACTTAGTTATGAAGGATCTCAGGTTTTCCCGGCGTATGGTATTCAAGAAGTTCTCTCGGGTTTTCCACCGGGTCAGGTTGCAGTACACCGACGTTTCGAAGGCTGACTCTGCCATCGTCTTCAGGGTGAAGACGATGGCAGAGTCAGCCTTCGAAACGTCGGTGTACTGCAACCTGACCCGGTGGAAAACCCGAGAGAACTTCTTGAATTACTTAGTTATGTTTGATGTATGTGAAGCATTCCTGGGACCATGTGAAGACTCCAGTGAAAAAGGATTTCATTGGGGTCTTCACATGATACTTTTTCAAATCCCTTTCTTGCCAAATTGAAAGATAGATTTTTGATTTTAAAATTATTTAAACATTACTATGTATAAAATCTCAGACAAATGAAAATATTATGCGAGTTAGTTATGTAAAGAAAGATGTGATAAATGAAATGAGTCAGCTAAAATTCTGCTTCAGAATATAGCATTAAATTTATAAAAGAATGCAGGCATACTGTCATGCTATATTTGCTTCTTTTTCTCATAAAATATTTCCCTTCATGCATGCTTATAGATTATAATCCAGTTCTTTAGCAGTTTGCTGCTTGAATACAGAAAGCCATGTTTTTTTTTAATTTTAAGGGACCAAAGAAATAGGATTTTGAAATATTAAAGTTTTTAATGAATATACTGTTTCAAAAACCTTGACACTTTGGCAATATATATTTACTAAGCTGTTTCATCTTTTCATTTAAATTCTATTCTGATCGACCAGACAAGTTTGTAAATTCAGTTTTGGCACTCTACCTAGGAAGGCATAGTTATTTATTAAGGACCTTCAGCCATAATTATTTAATAAAGTGCAATAATGAATGCCAAATGATGGGCATGTATTGGTGAACCGTGAATCTCCACCCGTTGGCCTATCCTACAAAATCAGTGTAAATATTATTTTCAGAGCAGATATTGAATCAGTATGCTTGTTAGTTGTCTTGAATTTCATAATTTTGTCCAATGTATTTCTTGTTTACTTCTAATTGTAATTAAAATTGGACCAGTGTATTTGAAATTCTACTGGATTCAAGACAAAGACAATTCAAGATTTATATCTCGAGGAAATATTTAAAAATAAATGTACTTTTAAGATCCATGGGTACAAACAGATCATTCTAGCAATTTTAATTTGTCTGTTTTCAAAAGCATGTAAATTCTTGTTTGGGAGGGACTGCCGTTAGCTTTAAACTACATGGTATTTTGAATTAAATAGGGGCAAAATAATAAGTTAAACTGACTGAAGGGGATCAGCAGATAAAGATATGCTATTTCAGAAGTTATTATGCACATTTTTAAGTTGCCCAAGTGATCTGTGTACAAATGAAAATATTGCACCTATTGAAAATTGTCATATGCACAGGAAGAACTTGGATAACACAGCTCACTTGGCTAGTTATCTATATAGTGCTAGGCATTTAAAAGTCCAACTACCTACAAGCATGTTGAATTTGAAATAAATTTTTTATAATTTATGTTGAAGATTTAATGAAGAAAAATTTTGTAGCTGTTAATCTGTGGCATGATTTGTGTAGAAGCCAGGAAGATCATGCATGACTTGGAAGAAATTATTTCATTGGGAGGTTTTTATTGGCTTCACTCGATATTAGAAAGAATAGATTTATTTGTGGGTGCATTGGGATTAATCAGTGATGTATACATATAGGTGACAATGTATCAGTATTTGTGAAATGATTGTTATTTATTCACATTTTATTGTCCAGAAATCTCCCTTAAGTACAATGAGTATAGTTCCTTTATGTGCCATTTTTTATTGCTTGAAAAGTTAAGGTGAGGGAGTAGATCTGGACAGTCTCTGGTTAATCTTAACTGTAAACAAAAGGCAATCATTTAATTTTATGTATCCATTAATTTAGTAGGTGGAAGCAGTCTTAATGTAAAGTAATTTATTTTTTATTGTCAAATGCTTATTTATTATTTTTTGCCAACCTCCGCTATTGAAAGGAATAAAAGGTGACTGTCTTTCACATAGTTGGTGAATTCATTTTCTACTAATTTTACAAATTTTTGCCTTTGAAAGGAACAGTAATATGAAAAATGAATAAAATGGTATACAGCAATATTATGGAAATCATAAAAATGATTTTATAATCATGCTCCATTTCATAGATCTGGGATTTAAGATTGTTTCCATAACAGCTTGAAGTATGAATTTGAACAATTCTAATAAATTTCTTTAAAATATTTTTCACTGCACTCTGGACAGAAACGTTCAATTTTTCAGGTAGGTTGATTTTTTATGGGTAAATGGGTGTGGCAGGTGCCTTTCAACTTGAAAATAAGTTCACTTTTGTGCATCCTCAACTTGGCAAAGATGCCGTGGAATCTTGGTTTAACAAGCACTCATTATATCTAAAAATGACTTCTTAGCTAATTCCTATGGCTTATGACATAATCTAGCTAATACTTTCAGTATTTGTCATCATAGGGATGCTGATATCAACCAGGAAACTATTATTAATAAGTCATCTTGCACTTGGGTGATGTTCATTTTTTCATAAGATGCATTGTAAGATAAAATATGTTCGAAAAAGATTTAGCAGCTGGTCTTGGTGATAGCACTAGTTTGACACCAATAGAATGGTATGCCATTTGTTATAGGTTATGCATCATGTTTTGGAATGGATAACAATGTAATTTATTTATTCCAAGTCTACTTTTAAGAAATGTTTAAAAGTGTATTAAGGTAAGACATTTTGTAAAAAAAATAGATTGGTAATGCTTTAGTGCCCGAATCCCAATCATTGTTTGATATTTATATTAAGCCATCTACCACCAGATTCTGGTACTTCTTAAACCGCAGTCTGCTGACCAGGAGTGATAAAACGTTTGAGACACAAATTGGAATAAATTATTCAGTTCTCATGTCATTACCCTCTATTTGATTTAGAAGGGTAAATCTAAATCCAAATGTGAAAGCAGACTTTTTTCTGAACATTGTATTAATCTTCCATGCCCATCACCTTTGCTGCTGCCCATTTTCTATCCATCAATCAGGTCTCTGTCATCAATAAGGTCATGGAAAAAATTTATTTCATCTCCTTTATATTAATTATATAGATGATGTTTCTTAAAATTCCTTCTTCTGATAAGTGTTGTGACTTGTACAGCCTATCAATGTACTCATTTTCTCAGATCATAGTTAGTCAGCCATGGGAACATTGTAAATATATTATCAGTGTATGCAGATCTTGTTTTAATTAGAAACTTACTTATGCTGCTGGTTGAGATGTTATCAAGTACCTTAGCCAGATGCTGATCTCTGCTGACAAAGTCAATCAAAAAGGACACTTTATAATATGTCTACAACTTTAATTCAGTTCCATTGAAAATCAATGGCAATGCCATGATCTGATTGAAATCTAGTCCTCCTAGAAATGAGTCACAAAACCATTGCACCCAAATATAAATGCACGGGCTGAGGTAGTGGAAAATAATTGTGCTTATCCACAAAATATGGATTAAATTTTACAATTTCCATGTTTGCATAGATATTGAATATCTCATAATATCAAGTTATCTTTGTGGTTAGAGTATGTAGTCAGTTTATTTATGGGCAAATCATGGAACAAAAAACTGCTCCTTGGACGATACACATTGTACTGAAATTCTCATTATATACTGTACTTGTTACATCAAGATTCCATTGTAATTTATAAATTATTTCATTGTGTTGCTTTTGCTGTTATTGTCATGCATGGTGCTATTGATGGGTGAAATATAGTTTATTTGCCTCTTGTGTTTGTGGGATTTTTACAAGCAAATATATGCAGTCATTGCACTAAATTTTAAAACTTGTTATTAATGTCCTCAAATATGTAAACACTGAGATATTCCTTAAGAAATCATGTTAAAAATATTGCTTAGTAATTTTTGTGCATGAGTAATCCAAGAAATATTGCACCAATGTTTTTTCTGTGTTGGTTTAAATAATTCTTTTTCTTTTAAAAATGAACCGGGAAAAGGGTGGATTCAGTGAATAAAGAACATGTTCGATGACAGTAAACTGTAAGCATATAGAATGTATATTTAATGTAAAAACCTTTGTGTTCCTTCATATAATGTATTATTGAAATGGCATACATGTGATTTTGTGATTGTTACTTACCATATAATTTTCAAGGAATTATATAGGGTTGCTATGGTTAATGTTGACACAAAGGTCAGTACAGGTGGCACAGGGAGAGGAACTGGCCTCCCTACCCTGATCTGTGAATATCACATGCTGTTGGGCTTATTACTTGGTGAGCTTTATCCTCGCCTATCTAACCAACCTTCGGGTTGATTACTGGTATAGTATTGGTCAGTATTCCACAGCTTCCTAATTTGAATTTCCATCGTGTGTAATTTTGTTGTACTTCAAAAATTGACAATTAATGGCTCATTCGATATGAATGAACATTCAATGTTAGCTTTAGTTTCAGAAAGCTAAACCTTTAAAATGTATTAAATGAATTCACTTTTCATTGAACTCGAAGGAAATGACCAAATATTACTTTTACCTCATGTCTTGAAGTTTATATTGTTGTATCTGTATTTGTATGTCTGAAGTGTGTGCTGTACTTCTTTTGGCACATTGTGGTACATAGTGTAGAAAATAAGTGGATGTTGCTTTTTTATGACTGCCTTACTGCATATTTAGGGAGGAGATATTGGAAGACTGCCATCTGAAATTGGTATTCAAGCTAGTGGACGAGGCTCCTTCCCAGCACCACCATCTCACCACGGAAGGGTACCTAATCCTGTCCAACCACCAGCAGCGCATGAAATTCCTCCCACCCATTATGTTCACAGTCAACTCATGTACCAACAGTATCTAAGGGTATCCACAGATCCTCTTACACAATTTCCATATCTTACGGGTAAGTGAAATCTAGTATAATTCTTACAATTGAATATTTTATGGGTAATCCTTGATAAATTATGCCACTGGTGAATTTTTGCCATTTAAATCCATGCCTAGCTGTACACATTATTTTCATTTACATCTTATAGCTATAAGTAAATTGTTTAAATATGAATAAGATTAAAGTTATTTGTTTTCAATGTTTCTAACTACTTCATGAAACTGAAGAATGAAAGCCTAGTTTATGACATAGTTATTTTTGCCCCTTGTTCATAAAATTTAATAAAAACTTTCATGATAGGATTGGGAAATTAATCCTTTTAACTGGTTTGTATCCCTAAAGCTTTAAGGGGTGAAATAGTAACTCTATGTGGATGTGTAGACATTATGTTATATAATTATTGTATGCAAAGTGATTCATTTAAGGATCCAGTATCCTGTGATTGTGATATATCTTTAGAGGTACAGCCTGGTCACAAACAGTACAGCCTAATGATTTAAAGTTGGGTCCTGAGACTGAAGAATTTACGAATTTTTTGTACATCCATTTATGACTTGGTCCTTTCCTCTAGTCACTCGAAAGATTGACGATTGAACATGCTCATATAAATGGAATGTACTTAAAAATCAGTTTCTCCATTTTGCAATTAGTAACGTATGCTTTTTATTGTCTACATGCTAATTTTTTAAATCCAAATTCATTCTCAGGGGGTGTACGGTCCAGCCGGGGTCCAGGTCGTGAGGCCAAGTCTGAAGTTCAGGCTTTGGAAGCGCAGGCTGGCGTGAGCCCCCCTCCAGAGTGGCGGCGTCTTCCCAGTGGCCCAGGGTCAACTCCTCCGGCACCGGCCAGCACACCGCCTACCATCGGGACCCGTCTGCAGGCACCACCACCGCATTTACTCTCGCCGCATGACCGCAGCACTGACTCACCACAGGTAGCCAATGTTTATGCCATTGGTTCAAGGTCAACCCATGCACCTCTGAGTGCTCAAGCAACTCCTACCCGACAGCGCCAACACCCGGGCCTGCACATGGGACATCCACCACCTGGGTTCATCCCTCCACCCCTGGGAGCCATGGCACCCCTCGGTCCTGGGTCATCGATGGACATGGATATGGAGCTTGCCCTCCGTCGTGCCGAGGGTCTCCCGCTCTTGCCCAGCCAAGGACAGAGGTCCCCTCCGCCAGCGCACCACAATCCAGCCCGCCACATGGGTCTCCACCTCCCTCTTCCGTCGCATCATCCGGCTGCCCATCAGCAGTTGGGTCCCCTGCCCATCCTGACACCACCACCAGGAGGGAGATGCCCCCCTCCCCTGTCGCCCGTGGCACGGATGCACCCTGTCATTGCCTCGGAAGCACCACTGCGTCAGCAGCAGCCACAGCAGTTCCAGCAGCCTTGCCTCCTGGGACCACCCACTCCTCCTCTGGCGAACCAGGTGCCCGACCAAGCCCACTCCTTCACTGCTCTCCTGCAGGTCAGAATTGCTCACTTGAATTTTGTAAGGGGCAAGGTAAAGTCAGGGAACCGCGGTGGAAAAATTTGGGAAATCTATAACACATAACAATTCCTTTTTCTTTTCCATTTTTATGATTTGTCCCAATTTGAAAATTATATTTTGCTTATTTTAATTTCCATTCAAGTAAAAATACTTAGGTGGCACAAATTAAACTCTTGAAACGTTTTTTCGCTGGTATACCAAGCAGAGGCCTTTGGAACTATCCTTCTTCTAATGTAAACAAGCATTGTACAGAAGTGATAGAATGTCCTTTATTCTCACCTTAAATCAGGGAAAAAGTTAGCTCACCATCAAGTGCAGTGGAAATTAATTAGTTCATTTCTTATGGATACACCAAAGCTAAACATTAATAATCATGAAAAAGGTCTTAGCTTTTAACCAATTGAAGGTTCGGAATATTATGATAACTTTTGTGCAAGTTTAGTTTTTGTGCTAAATTGCAATTTAATAATTTATGATTAAATGAGAACAACATTGACAGATTTTTCGAGCACATGAAAAATGACATTTATGCATTCATATAATATTTTACCTAAAGCACTCTGCTCTTCTTTTACATCCGTAGTTCTTAGTTTGGAATGAGCTTTAGAATCATGGTCATCACAATTCTTATTGTTAGTATACCAGAGCTAGTATGTGAGTAAGAAAGTAACAATTTTTTGATGGCTCATTTTTAGTTATGATCATCCTTGTATTAAATATGGGTGGAAGTACATTTATGACCCTTGTGCGAATTCAAGACACTAAATGTGTCAATTTCATTCCATTTCTTCAAGAAATTTTAATTGCATCGCGGTCAAAATTTGCTTAATGACACATTTTGTCCATGTCTGCTGAATATAAATAAATTTTCCAAGTTTAAAATGCTATGTATGACTTATTGCCTGCTCACTTACCAAACTCCCACAAAGTAACCAGTCATTTTTTTATTTCAAATCCATGTAAATTCTGATTTAACATGGCTTTTAAACTGAATTAATGTGGCTTAACCAAAAATCTTTCCTTGCAATTTCCAGTGTTTCTAACACATTAAGGATGCTAAAAATAGTGTAGTGGCTATTTTAACTACCACTCAATGAGCACATTAATAAATAAGTCACTAACAAAATATTTTAATGTTTTTCAATGGAATGGAATGAGGACATTGAGTAATCTGTATAACGGAAAGGAAAATATACTTAGGAAGAATTTAGACACCAAATCCCATCTTCACAAAGGATAAATATGTAATTGCTGCCCAAATGTAGGTAGGTTCAGGAAAATTTAATGAAAGGTCATCGGACCTCGTTTAATCTGAAAATCTTATGGACCTTTAATAATCTTAGTAAAAAAAAGGACTCAAAATGCATGGGCCACCAAATTCATTTCTTGAGTTTAAATCATTCTTTTTTTGTTGTAATTTTTTTATAATACCTAGTCATACACACACTGTTTACCTAATTAGTCTTGGAAACGGAATGGGTTTTATTCCCAAGAAAGTGGAATAGTTTACAGGATTTAAACAAGAGGCAATTCTGAACTGGAAAGCAGAGTAATGCAAGGGGTTTATTATTTCCCAATTATGATTTCAAAAATATATAGATCTCCCTGTGATAACCAATGAGAGGGATACCTCTTTTTATTCTTTGAGTCCCATTACTGCTAAATGGTTTATGGGAAAGCAAATAGCATCATCATTTAGAATTATGTGTAACCATAATTCTTATCCCTATCTGTCAAGTGATGCTTTGACATCGACTAGGCTGACCTGTTTAATGATCTCATTTTTTACTTATTTTTCCATAGTTACAAGTTGTTTAGGAGAGCATTATCATTCTTTCAGAAACTGGTTGATCCCTCAGTTTTCAACAATTTTCATTTCTTTTCCATTGGTTGGGAGAAATTCTTACCATTTGATGCTTTTGGTAATAGCTTTCTGCATTACTTTTCAGCGGTATCCCATTATGTGGCAGGGTCTTTTAGCATTGAAGAATGATCAAGCAGCTGTTCAAATGCATTTTGTATTTGGGAACCCTCATGTGGCGAGGGACTCGTTACCATGCAACATCGATGGAAGTACTCCACCTTTGAGAATTGCTCAGCGTATGAGGCTAGAGCAAACGCAAGTGGAAGGTGTCGCAAGGAAGATGCAGGTAAGTGTTTTTGTTAACTTGTAACCATCCCTGGCATATGCTTCATTCAGGAAAAGATATTTGTTGCATTTCTAGTATCACCAAGTGTGTTGCATGTTATTCTGAACGAGTTGAACTTTAATTGATATTTTGTTTTCAGATAAACATGCATGCACCGATACAGTAAGATGTATAAAAATAAAAATGTATGAATGTATGAAAATGTTGTATGCCTTAAATCATCCACCATGCTTTACATTACTACTGGGTGGCATTAGGATGTTTTTCTGAAATCAATTTGCTCACCACATGGTATCACTGCATACCTAGTTATTAATATATGGGAAAAAGCATTTCCGCAATCAGGAAGCAATAAAACGACTGGAATGAAGTGTTAACTGCCATTCAAGTTAACTCTAGGGTGTTTTGATATGCTATTTCGATCTCTTTATCATACAGATAATTTCTTCACATTAAATTATATCAATCTTTGATAGTCATAATCTAGAGGAAAAGCTATAATAACTTCTAAATACTTCATTAGCATTTTTTTTGTAAGATTTACAGTGAAAGTAGTTTTGTTTACTTAACATATTATTTCACTCGCAATAAGAATTTACTTTGAAATCCATATTATTTGAAGAAGGACCCAAATCTTTTTAAAATAAGTAAGTTTTAAGCTGTGATTCTGCTCATTAGGTCAATTGTATGGGTATTAGATGAAAACTCTCAGGAAAGAATATGCAGTCATCTCTCAGTTTTCCCCAAGTAGAATACGAGAGCATCATTTTTAAATCTACATCTTTGTTTTCTAAAACTTATTTATACAAATAGTATTTCATTGGCTTTCTATGAGCAGTTGTGTAATAGCACTAAAATATTATTATTTTTATCCCACTTATTAAATTTTGTCCCAATGGAGCAGCCTCAAGCCAGTCATTAGATTTGTGCAAATTTTAGTATGGACTATTTAAGAATTACTCAATTTCTTCCAAAAATCAGGAAAATTGCCACATTTTAGGAAAACATCTGAATAATGGTATAAAATTTGGGATTTCCCATAAGAGCAGTTCTCTTTTCTGTTGTAAGACCAGTTCATGGTTAGGTGTGCAAGCTGTGGTGAAAACCAAATCGATATCAGGACTAACTGCAATGATACCATTGGTGTGCACAACGATGAGGGAGGATTCACTTAAGTACCTACCTCATAAGATATGGAAACCTTACAAAAATATCAAAAATAGGGAGGCATGTTCATTAGATTAAGCAGGAAAAAGTCAGGAGTCAGAATGTAGAAAATGAATGGCCATCTTGTTGAAAATAATTTGAATGTTGGTGTTCATTGGAGTGTTTGCTTGTGTACCGGATAAAGACATTGGATTTTCATTTTCCATTTCTCATCTAAGAAAACAACTCTGTCACATAACAAGTAACTTATTTTGCCTTGCATTAGAGTGAATACCAAATAATGTGTGTGATGGTGTAATCAGAAGATGAATTGTATTCATTCATCTTCTATTTTGAAGTTTTATCTGCTATGTGGGTGCATTATGCCAAATGTTTGATTGTCTTTTGAAATTCAATACATTCTCTTGGGGGAAAGCTTGAAAAAGGTCCCTATGACTGTCTCATCTCTTGCTATTCCCCTTCTTTATCGAAATTTCTGCCTGCTAGGCTCAGCACGTTGAGCTTGCGGTAAGTGATCAGGTGGAAATGGAAAGCACCAAGATTCTGTGCTTCTCCAGGGCCAGAAGCATATTGTCATTATTTTTTAATGATGCAATTCTTATCATCACAATACAATTTGCTCCCTGAGAGAATTTATTTATTCAAGCTTATTTTTATAGTAGCATTTTGATATTTGCTTCCTTAGAATTAATTTTAACTGATAACTTTTTCATTAAGGCACATTTTAATAAACTTTTCAAATGGTTATCAGAGAAATAAGCTTCCAGTACATTAACCTAAATTGAACTAAGACTTCATCCTTTTGCCTTTCTGATGGAGTGACTTTTAAATAATCACTACAAATAAGATGAACAACTGTGATCAGGCAACAACTGACAATAGCTAGATGTAGTCTGCCTTTAGTTTGGCAATTGATGCATTGCCAGTGTTGAAGCACGCTAAGTGATGACCAAATGCTATTTTATATTTTATCTTAATTCAATACAGAAGTCTTGTGCACCTTTTTACATAATTAAATTGATTTTATTGTCATGTTCTTTACTATATCATAATTTGAATGAAGTAGGACCTCACTTTATGATGGGTTCAGAGTATACTCTTTATACTATTCAGAGATTTCACTTTATAATGTATTTTATAAGGAAGCTTTTGGCTCACTAAACAATTATTGCTGTGTATAATGATTGCATTATTCATTTTGAATTAATTTATTGTGTGATTTAATTTACTCTGATTACTGTTTTTCTGCTTTTAATGCAGTTGTATAATTGAATATGTATTGCTGTTACTGTTATATTGGTTACCCTTGGTAATTAATGATATTCACATGATATTTATGTTTAATCATTTGACAAGAAATGATTAATATTAGGCATTTTTGGCTGGATTTCTCAATCAACTAGATACTCGATGGCAAGTTCTCTCAATAACCCTATCAAGATATAATGTTGACCAATCAGTAAGCATAATTTCACAACTTAACTGCTCCCTGCCACCTTCCTTTTAATGGTAGAGTTGTTAGCAATGCATCTACACCCTACTCAATGAATCCCAAACCTCTTAGAATCATGTGTCCTTGATCTCCATGGAGGAAGTCAATGAGATTTTTTGCCAGATAAAAATATTCTGTGAACTTCCATCCACTTGATAAAAGGTTGGGTAGTAAAGCATGTTGTTGGTTGCTGTGGGATTTTCCCAAATTACTCCTGACCCCTTCGTACAAGTTTAAAAAAATTTTATTCTATACTATGAAGTTGCCTGCCTCATTGGCAGCAGGACAACATCCTCGCCTGCCATTCAAGAGGTCATGGGTTCGATTCCCGCCTATTTGGTTTATCCTTCACGTAGGGCTTAGGTGTTTGTGGTTGTCTTCAATGTAATGTTTAGGTTAGGTGGGAGAAAGTACTATGAAGTCTCATCATTGCCCCAATAAAGTCATTAAATAAATGCACACATCTTATTCTAAACTTCTGAGTGAAGTTTGTGAATTTTAAAAAGAACAATGAGCAGTGTCTTCTTTTTCAGGATCAGTTATAGTAATGAATTTCGAAACTTGAAGCAATGTTGCTTAGAAGCAGCTCATCTGAAAATGTTTGAAAAAACTGCATAACATAACTCAAATCCAGTAGAAGTGGGGATGTAAATCCATAGACAATTTATCAAATGCTGATAAAACTACTATTTTGGTCGTTACCTCCTGAAAAACTCGTCATTCACACATTAAAATATGTGTTCTGTTGGAAAATATCAAAAAACCATGTTGTATTTGAAAAGGTAGAGATTTCAAATGACAGAAATACCTTTAAAACTATTCATGTGTGCACATTTTGATGACTTTTTTTGAACTGTGGAAATTACGTTGGCCCGTCACTCTGGTAAAATATTATTATTGTATATTTGAAGCAAGGGTTACCACTTATAGGTTTTTTGTACAAATGTGTACCTGAATTTACATAATAAATTTGCAAATAATCTGGTGTGAAAAAGTTAATAGAAACATATATTTTAGTACTCCAATGACTCTTAGGAAAATAATTATTCTTCATTAGGGTCATACTATGCTTCATGGCATTTATATTTTGTGTATCTTCGGATAACCAAATTGCATAAAACTAACCCTGCATTGCAGAAGGTGAATTATGAAATTTCCCCTGGAATTTTCCTTCATACTGTGTAGCATATTTGGTGTAATTTTTTTCTATCCTCTACCAAAGGGCAAACTTAATTTGCCGGAGGTGGAAGGGATGCCCATCCTAAGAGGTGTTGTTAAATTTCATCCCATAAATTTTCATTCAAATTCCTAATTTGTGATAATAATGTATCTGTGAAACTCATAGTGATATTAGTATTGATGACTTTTGTGGTTGATGTTGAAGTTTTATTTAGAGACTGGTTACAAAATGTGGGAGTATATATACCAATTTTATCATTGATGAAATACAGAATTTTTAATTTGCTTTTGAACAATGTCCAGTTGCCATCTTTCTAAAAAAAACTTCATACAATTAGTTAAGTGAGGGCTTGTGTTCTGTGAATGAAATGATTTGTCTACATTAAATAAAAATTAGAATCTAAGGATATGTACATGTACCCCGTAGGTTACAAGCACCTAGGTTGCCACTAAGGTAAACTTTGGAGAGTGAGCCTGTGTTTTATGCCTGAAAAGTTTCATTTATATTAATTGATTTGAACTAAATTGAATTCAGCCCAAAATGCATGAATTAGTTGTACTTAGGGTAGATGTAAATGCAATTTTGTTTGCATATTTAATTCCTAGGCTAGAAAACTTGCATGATTATGGTAATGTTTGTATATATTATCAATTCATTAAGGTATGCAGTCCACAGTTACAAAGAAAAGTTTCTTAGAGATTTGGTGGTGACCAATACCTGACAATATCATTGCTCAAAATATTATGTGGCAGTATATTCTATAAACTTGCCTATGCCAGATATAGTTGGAACTTTATCATCAAGTATTTAATTATAATTAGCCATTTGCTTAAGAAAATACAGGTAAATCATGTGTTGATTTGTTGCTACATTTGTCAATCGGTTTAATGTTGGTCATTATCAACAGTTGATGAGACAATTATATCTGTGCAGCATTAGAATGGTTTAAGAGATCACAGGATGGATAGTAAGGTCTCACAACATAATTCGTGGTACATATTTTATCACATAGAATCTTGTCCTCACATTAGTCATGAAATCATTGTGATATCACTAATCATCTCTATGCATCTATTACATTCAGAGTTGCCGCTCAGTCAGGAAAATTGAGGGTTAATCAGGACTTATTCAATGTATTGCAAACATTGGGAAAAAATGGGAATATAAATACCTGATTTCTGAATTGATACGCAATTCAGGATTGTGATCTGGAAATTGGGAATTCCGCATGAGAATGGCATTGCGTTTAGTTGTAAGATGTTTGTTTTTTCCGTTGACCAGGGATGGGTAACTAGTCTTCAGCTATTTTAGACTTAGATAACTACCAATAACATTAAGATTAACAGCTACAAATATATTTCTTAGTTAAACTTGTGCACAGCACTTAAATCTAGGTAATATTCATTGAGGCACCCAGTGTCACTAATACGAGAGGATAGGGTGACAATATCTCCTGTATCCTGCATCCATTTGATGTGAATTTGATTCAAACCGAAGAGCAAATAGCTTGATCTTAGATTTCATTTTTTCAGGTCAGATACCATGTCAATCCATATCAATCTCACAACAGAAACCACTGTCTCCAATTCCCTAATAAACATTCCCTTATCTAAAGCTCAAAGTTAGAGTTTTCTGTTTTGCTGCCATCCTTCTTTGGTGCTATTATCAAAACTTGCCTTAGTTTTTCTACCAGAAGATCCCATAATCATTAATATGCACATTTACGGTATCACATCACATGGAAAGAATTGGTCATCTATTTCAAATGCACTGTGGCAGTCTGCATGACACACAGTAAATAGATGAACTTATGAACTGTTTCAAGCAGCAATTGTATATCCATGATTGAAACTGCACAAGAATAAATTATTGATGCATTATTGAAATATTATTACTATTTTCAAACACATTTGTGGAAACTGTCAAGCAATATTTATTTCTCAGCAGAGCATAGCACTACTATCTCTTATGACCCCTTAATAAAGGCACTGGTGGTATTCTTTTTCTTTATTACCCACGAACGGGAACCCTCACTTTGAATCTGTGTGATGCTAGCACTTAAAAAATTCCTTTGAGTAATTTCCAAGATAATATCTGCATCCTATATTTATTCTAATCAATATTATTGCTTCCTCCATTTACTAATGAAAATTTTCTCCATGCATGGTTATTTTCCAATATTTAGGACTGTAGTGAGTTGTGTCATGATTGAAGTTACTTTGTTAAAGAATAATATTCTCATTAAATGAACACATTTCATGCTACATAATAGATCTAATAAAAGTAGTTAAAAATTATCATCAAAATCCTATAGAGTAATAAGTTCATAAAAAGCTAATGCCCTTATCATTGCCATTTACATAGTCATCTCTGCTTCTATTTGAACATGTATTTCACCACTATTAATATTAACAGTAAAAATAATGTCCATTGATTATTTAGCCAACATTTTGTGAAATGGATCATGTCAAGAATGGTAGGCAATCAAATAGATAACTTATTTTCATAGTACTCTGGTACAAGTAATTGAAGGATAAAGTGGAGCACAATACAGCATATGCAACATAAACAAATTCATTAAAAAGTCGGTTGTTTGATTTCCTTTTATAAAGGAAAGTACCTCCAAAATGTGTTTTTGTATTTGTAATGGTAAGTAGCTTAAATGCCACCTAATATATCGAAGTTTTATTGAAGTTATTTAAATTTTTGTGGGCAGAATTCAAATTTCGATTTGGCTTCAGTCTTTAGAAGTAGCTGAAAAACAAAAGCACGACTCTTATTTGACATAGTTTTCAAAATTTGTGCATTATTTGTTTGCTTTTTGGACTATGCAGAACAACTTTCCTCTGACGAGGGGACAAACATTTTCATTTGTTAGTTGGCAAGAAAAGGGTAGGCATCTACCTGTCGACAAAAGCCATGAAATTGCTTCTTTTCCCTTGCAATCTGTGCTTTCAAGAGAGAACACAAGGTTATGGTATGAAATCATTGACATGCCCGCTGAATTTTTTTTTTGCATCATCAAAGCTCTGAAAAGCTTCAAGGTACTTGGCATGATAAACATTTTTTTGTTTACTCTGCCTCTGTGGCTACCTATGTCCACCATCCACCCTCCTTCTTAGAACCAAACTTCAATGTCTTATTACTTTTATTTCTTTTCTGTTTGCATAATCTTTGTCCATGCAACAAATTTAGTGAAGGTATAAAATGGTTGCAGCAGGTTGGTAATGTATGTAGCTAGCCCAGGTACGGTGTTGTGCTCTCTTCTCAATTCATACAGGGAGGAACCCTGAATTCAGTTGGGAGACAAATATTCAACCTGAAAAATATAAAGAAAATTTCATCATAAGCCAAGGAATTAGGGGTTAAGATATGACTTCCTTTTGTATCATGCCCAATATTATTTCATATTGGTTATTAATGTAGCATAATATGAAACCCTTGCCGAGCAGAATTGACAGCAGCAGCAAAGAAAACGCAGTTGAGGGCCAGACTATTAAGAATAGGACCTTGGATTTTTAGAGCAATGTTAAGGACAGGGAAATTAGAAAATATAAAGTATGAGACAAAGGGACACAATATAGATATTTTAGGAATGTACGCAAGGTAAGATTGAAGGATAGGGAGAATTATTGGGGTGCTAATTATAGAGTAATATACAGTGGAGGGCAAAAGACCTAATGAGGGATACCAAATATAATGGAACAAAAAGGTAGGAAGAAGCATAGTAAACATAGTGCAGGTGTGCGACAATATTATTGGTAGAAGTAAAAGCTTTTTAAGGAGGAAGAAATAGAGCAGATACCCTGTATGATGAATTGTAGGAAATAATTTCAGGTTTCCCTGGGAGGAAATATGTGATAGTTTTGGAGGATTGAAATTCCGTATTAGGTGAAGGGATAGACAGGGGTGAGGACTGTGGTTTAGGTGCAAGGAGTAGCCATGGAGAGAAAACAAGTAGAGTTATGCTGGAGAAATGGTTTAATCATAATGAACACTTAGCTTAGAAGCAACAGTAGATATATGGGGAAAGTGCCCAGGGATACAGAAAAATATCAATTAAACTATATTATACTTGGACACAAATTAAACATTTGCACAGCTTTCCTGAAGCTGATGCAGATTCGAATCATAATTTAGGACAAATGAAGTAAACATCAGATTCAAG
Source organism: Hetaerina americana (assembly GCF_022747635.1). Lineage (NCBI taxonomy): Eukaryota > Metazoa > Arthropoda > Insecta > Odonata > Calopterygidae > Hetaerina > Hetaerina americana. Next base: position 12,622,231 of record NW_027286403.1, read on the forward strand.
AGGATAAAACAAGGAGTATGGGTGAGGAAATGGAATGTACAAGCATTAATCATAAGGAAAAGAAAGGATTACAAGGAGGTATTAGAAAAAATCATGATTGAGGATAGGGAGATGGGTACAGTTGAAGAAAAATGGGAATTCATCAAAAAAAGGATACTGAAAGCCTCAAATAAAACAATAGTAACTGTAAATAGAAAAGTAATAAACTGGATTTGGAAACTAATAGAGCGAAATAAGCAAGTCACAGTGTTAGCATATTGGAAGGTGATGAAGAAAGGGAGAAATGAGTGCACTACTCAGAAGGGTGAAGGCATTATCGGGAAGTAAGAATGGACAATCTATGAACACTTTCCTAAGGTCAATGGCATTTCCCAACCCAGAAAGAAAAATGCAGCCAATGTGAGAACTATAGAATTAAGCATTTGATTCTGCATGTAGCTAAAGTGGTACTTGGGTTCATCAATAAGAGGATGGAGAGGAGAGAAAATGATTACAGAGGGGATTAGCAGTTTGTTTACAGGAAGGGCTGAGGTATGCATGACGCCATGGTAGCATTGAATTCACTAATAGAAAGGAACGTAAAAGAGTAGAATCAGGATGTATTTGTTTGTTTTGTATGTTTCATGGTAGCATTTGATGGAGTTAATTGGGTAGAATCAATGAATGTGTTATATTAATAAGACTGGGTTGGTGTGATAAAGAATATAGGCAATCATTGTGGGTCAGATTGCCAGGTGTGTGTGGTTAATGGATAGTCAGAATGGACAGTGTTAGGAAGAGTAAGACAGGGGTGTTCATTACTACCCCTGTTTTTCAGTGTATAGTCGGTGAAATGAAAGAAGAGGCATGGGAACTGTTGGAGTTAGGAATGAAAGTCAATGGGAAATTCATTAACCCTTGGAGTGCCATGCATAGGCGCTTATTTTTGTGCTAAAATAGCTAGACTATTTCAAATAGAAAAATAGAGTTGATTAAAATGTCTCTAAAATAATATGTATGATAACTTACTCAAAGGTGATAAAACTTATATAATGAGGTATAAAAAGAGAGAAATAATGCATAAAAATAAGAATTATTGGATTGTCATTTACCGTTACAGCCATTGAGAAAAGTGACACTGGCCTTTTTGGGAAAATTTGTCAGCATCGCTCACAGTGACTTTGATACTTACAGGGTTAAACCAGTTAGGCGATTAAACTTAAGTAAACCAGTCAGCCAAGTAGTCACAATAATTTTTGAATGCATTATAAAGTCAGTGTGATAGGTATGGGTTAACAATCAATATAAACAAACCCAAGATGACAGTTATTTTTAGGAAAGGAAAGGCTTAGTCAAACATTAACATAGGATAACAAAAAAGTCAATTTAGTAAGAGCTTAAGAAGAAGAATTCATTTAGGCAAAAAAGCTTTCACAAGGAGGGAATTGATGACAAGGACTCGAAGTAAGAATGTTCCAAAAGATCCATGAAAACTTTGATGTGGAGAATGATTTTTTATGGTGGGGAAATATGGTTGTTGAAGCAAGATGATAGGCAAAATTTGGAGTCTTTTGAACTGTGGATATGGAGAAGGTTGTGTAAGATAAAATGGACAGAAATGAAAACAAACAAAGTACTAGGAATGGTAAAGGAGGAGAGAGAATTTGTGAGGAAAACTTAAAGTTAAGAAAAATAGATGCTGAAACTTTTGATTGGTGATGGAATGTTGAAGATTGTGATAAGAGGGGATAATTCAAGGCAGGTGATGTAGGAAGAGGAAAAGGATAGGCATGTAGGATGTAATGACTGGAGGAAAGAAGTATGCAGAATTGAAATTTAATATTTTTGATGTGTCAACGTGCTTCTTGTTAAATGGAACTGATGACTGTAGCGATGTATGATCTGTGCGTATCCAAAGCCTAATTTAAATAGTTGACTACCATTAATGATAATTGATCTGGCAAAAAGAAATGTTGTGTTTTGAATACAGTTGAGTTTTTTAGTCACACGAATAGCAGTAATTGAAGCCTTCAAATTGTATACACAAAACTTAGTATTTCACAAATCATTGTGATGTGCAAAGTTTTGAGAAAAATTTCAAGACGAAGTTTCCAAGTTATAGGACAAGATCATGGCCTGAATTTCTTCAAAGAAGTATTTTTGGCTTTCCTTGACAAAAATGCATGAACTCCTATGTTTTTGCCTGGGACTGCCTCGTAGCTTCAAATTATGTAGTACCTCAAATTTAGCCGGATTGAAATAATGAGGTTTTACTTTACATAGGTAATTTGTTACAGTATGTTCTATTTTTTATTGAAACACAAAGTCCTTTTTCATTATTTCATTTCTATTCTTAAGGATGTATATGGTAAATGACATTTATTGCTGCTGATCCTTGAAGGAGAAAATCATTTGTAATTTTGTCTGTCTAACTTCATATCACCCTCCATAGTAGGACTTAAACATTATGCCTCCTAAACTTTTTACAGGTTGAAAACGAGCACTGTATGCTGCTGGCCCTGCCATGTGGCCGTGACCATTTGGATGTGCTTCAACAGTCAAATAATTTGCAGTCTGGATTCATCACTTATCTGCAGCAAAAACAGGCTGCTGGAATTGTAAACATTGCCGCTCCTGGTTCTCACCAGGTAAGAGCAAAAAGACATTTCCCATTATGATGATTCTTGCCTATGAAATAGAGGCCCTTTAAATTGAATATTTTCCACATTTTTCAGAAATAATCATTTGTAAGCAGCCTGCTTGTCCTTTAAAAAACATATCTCTTCAAGACTTGGAAAATGAAAAATTCTATGATTCCACTATATTATTGCATGTCCGTTCAATTATGACTGCCTGAAAATTTAGGAGTGAAAAGATACTCTTTTATTTTAAACATCATTCAATGTGTCTCCACTGAACTTTTATTGTATCTTAATTCTAAACTTTTATTATACATGAGAGTTTGAAATGATATTATTTTAAGTTTATTATATCATTGTCATTTTCGGTGTTATTACTTCCACCCACTCTAATTTAAAGGTATCTATAAACTTCTTTTATATTTGAATGAAATGAGACAATTGAAATTTGTATGCAGGATGTGAAACCATTTTACATGCCGTTGTTCTGAGAGAAATTCCAAAGGTGTAACATCAAGTACAATATCCTTACAGTGCTGGCCCATTAATTGTAGGCTCTCCACTCTTGAGTTCCTTCAATCATTGGCAATATTTCCATCAATGAAACGGGAGGAAGTTAAGAGGATATTTTATTGTACAGAAGTCTCAGTAATAATATTCTTTATTAACTTGTGGCAAGTTATCATCTATTAGGAACAGAGCATGCACATTTTTGAAGGGACTCGGATTCTGAACTTAATAAATAGTTAAATGGTTAAACCAGGGTTGACCTTTCACGGCAAATGGCTTTTGTAATGTGGATGGTATGTGTAATTATTTATGATGCATGCCTCGTTACTGTTTATTTCCTATCTCATTGATGATATTTTATTGGCAGATGGGATTGATGTCATATTTTGCCTTTTTTTTATCTGCATGATTTTCCATGATTGATACTCAACCCTTTGTTTCACATTTAATAATGCAAAATAATTGTTTAATAAAGCAATTAAATGATTAACCTATTTCCAAGGAGTGTCAAAGGAAGTATCCCCAGCTTTCTAAATTTATTTCAAGTTCATTTTAACAATAATCATGATAACACATTTATAAAAATAATTTACATGTGAATTTAATCATAAAGAATTTATTTAGTATAACTATCATCAACGGAAGCCATTCAAAATCTGCTGTAATAGTGATAGATTGATATACAGGTGAAGTTAAACCTTGAAAAAAATGTCATTTTCTATTAATAGAAATTTCTAAAACACATTTTTATGGTTTGTTGGAAAGTTTGATAAAAGTTGGGAAGCAACTTTTCGTGAATGCATTTTTAAAGAGGTTCTCTGAGTGATAGGAGAGAGTGAGGTGGAATATTTCCAATGAGTTGAATTGGGAATTGAATACTAAATGCTTCTCAATTAACAAATGAATTAATTGAATCAGCCTTTTTTTCCATGAAAGAAGATTCATAATTTAATAATACTCCGCTAGAAGAATTGAATTGAAATTGAGATAGTAAAATAATTGACAACCAAGTTTGAAAGCATGAGATTCAGGGAAGATCTGTTCATAGAATAAATAGCTGGTCTTATGACATGGCATAATACATACTGCAAATTAAAATTATGTAACCTTATTTTTTTCTAAAACTTAAAGTTTATATTTTTGGCAAATGCAGGAATTTCGTCAATTATGGTGATTGTACAATAAATCACATTAATGAAACAATTCTAAGTATGGCATCATTTATTAAAATATGATGCATATTACATTTTCTGTTAGAATCTTGTTTTTTGATTAACTAGAAATGTCCACTAAATAATGACTAGGAATGTCCACAAAGGTTCGCCCATCAGTTTAATGAGAGAGTTTCACAGTTAAAAATCAATTTTATTTAAAATTGAGGTATGTGTACGTAGAGAGGAAAAATGAGGCTACTAGTGAAGAATGTTATTTTGGTGAGCTAAATAAATTTATTTTTCCTGGCTAAAGAGCTGGTTGAAAGTTACCATAATGGTAAAAATTGTATTGACAGATTTTCAAAAGTATTCAAAGGCAAGCATAATCTAGGTATGGAAAGAGTGAGATTTATGATATTTCTAGTCTTCGTTATATTTAACTGAATCCAGTATTTGGGATAACATGTGTATGCAATGCACTTTATGTATAAAAATTTTGCCATAGACTCATACATGTACCCTATATAGTATGTAGGTGGAAAAGGTCTAAACAAAGAGAAACAAAAATAGCAACATTTAATTTTTCTGACAAAACTTACTCCGACTAAAGGCTATGAAAAATTCAGTCATCAGAGTAATTGTGAATCTGTTTAGTCACTCAAGTTTATCTTACTGGGAAAGCTGTCACACCGCCCTAGCAATTTCCACTGTTGAGCTCTGCCAATATTATTTTATAAATGTTTGTAAATTATGCTAATAGCAGTTATGATATCTGTTGCATGATTTATTGGTACTTTTTTCAATAACTTGAAATGTATGATTCCATTTAGGGGTAGGTATCACAAGGAACCATCAGTGTTTCCATCACGTCAATTCATATGAATTAAGGAAATCTGGTTTGACAATATGTATGATGTAACTGAATATTTAGTATGGTCTTTGTCAAGAGGCTGTCTCTGTTTTGTTTCCTATTTTGTAATGGTTGCATTGTTTGACCTCTGTATTTTATTACCTCTGTTAGTCTTCCATAGTGTTTGAAAATGATGCCATATGTCTATAAAAATGGGCAAATGAGTACATATTGAAGGGCATTCTTTTCAGAATTCATTTTCCATTTCCAAAATATTTATAAATAATACTGCAAACCCTGCATTATTTTGTTACAACCAATAACATTTCGATGAAATAGACATGAATTTTGATCTTAATCAAATTTCTGGTGCATTTTCCTCTGTAACACAAAGACTTTTCCATGAAACTAAATATGAGGATTTTCATTCAATTCTTGAAAAATGATGCTTTTCTCACATTAAAAGTTTCCCCCTACCTACATGATTTTCCACAATTGATACTCAAATTAGCGATACATTTTGCAATGTTCTTTTATGGAAAAAAAACTAATTTGACTAATTCCTCAATATATATATTTGAGAAGCATTTAGTGTGCGATTTCCGATTCAACTCGCTGTGATTGTCCGTATTCATGCTCCCTTATAAATCAAAGAATCTCTTTATAAAGTCATGATGAAAAATACTTGCTTGACTTTTATCAAACTTTTCAAAACCCCATGATAATGTATTTTAGAAATTTCTCTTTATTGAAAATAATGCTTGCTCAAGATTAAACTTAACCTGCTTATCAATCCATTGAATGGATCTGATGGACTGATGACTGTAGCGTTAAGTATTTATATGCTTGCACATGTTCATATACACATACATACACGTATACATATGCATACACAACCAAAAACACACACATATGTGTTGTTTCCATTATGCCTATTAGCCTTAAAGTTTAAATTTATTTGATGTACGCTTATTCTGGAAGAGTTATAATAGGCTCTTAATTAAGTATAAATATACAAGATGGAAAATTTTTGAGGATGTAAAATGTTAATACAAAATATCATTGAAGAGTTAAAGATATATGTGTATGTTAATTTTGTTATATCTTCTTTACAGGCCGCATATGTTGTGCACATCTTTCCATCGTGCGATTTTGCTAATGAAAACTTGTCGAGGATAGCACCTGATTTACTCCAACGAGTTTCAGATATAGCTCATCTTTTAATTATCATAGCTACAGTATGAGCCATGACAAATCTCGAGAAGAAAACCATCAAAGAAGATCTGTTCCAACCAAGTATTTATGGCCAAACTCATTGGTATCACCAGTATGAAAATGTATTAAGTTAAAAGAAGAAGCCAACTAAATGTTTTCTGTAACATTCAATGTGACCATTAATAATTTAAATATTCCAATTAAGGTGAAAGTTAAAGGTGTAGTGAAGCTAAGAAAAAATTGGCATAACAGCTAATGTCAAGTGATACATTAGTTTATGTGACTGAAATTGTGATATGATAGATGTGCTATGGGTATTGAAACTGCCCGATGAACATTTCATTCCGTTTTAATTTAAATTGCGCGAAGAATGTTCCAGAGGGATGTTTGTATGATTGACAAAGAAGTAGAGTAAAAGAAGCTAGTAATTTCCATCAAAATATTCCGATAAAAAAGATGTCTGGATGTTGTTATTGTGTATGTATGTGTGTATGCATGGCTACTGTCCAAACTGTAATTATATATGTCCTTTGGAAGTTTTCACTGTGATGGGTCTTCTTGACTTGATGGAGAACTGTAGGAACTCTTCTCAGTGGTCCACTACTTCCAAATGGACTCCAAAGCTTTCAGCAAAACGATTTGTGTGTATGATGTGTTTAGAAATGAATGAATGTACCTATTTGTGTGAATGAATGTCAATATTGTACATAAGAGATGTTCTTATGTAGGCCTGTCAGCCAAATGAGCATGTTCACCTAATGTCATAAGTCATAATCAGATTAACTGTACATATTTTGTACATACAAAATGGACGCACTGCTTTTGCATAAAAAACAGAAAACTGAAAAAAAATACAAGACTTGCTGAGTTTTATGCAGGTCCTGTGTGTTAGCGTGTGTATTAATACCCTATGCTGCATGAACACTTCTAAAACAAATAAGAAGAAGGAGACTAAAGAATATTATCATTTTTTATTTTCAGCAAACTCCATATATTTATGTTTGAAACCCATGATTCTGTCCAGAGAAAATTAAAACAATCTATCAGGTATAAATGAACTACAAGGTGTATGTTCAAAATTCATTCCATTTCTATGGATTAAGATATTTTACTTCAGTTTGCATAAAGGGGAATTCCAATGCCACTTGCGTATATATGAGCATAGATGGCGGCAGTGACAGTTATCATTACATGTACCCCATCTAATTAAGCTGCTGTTAAAATTAAATTGTTTAACATAAGTTTGCTGAAGTGTTGATCACCAAGGATTCTTCATGAAATGTGTGTTTGTTGGTATACCCTATATGGAAACATTTATTATGATAGAAAGACCTGTAGACACTGTTATTCAATTAAAGAAGTTCAGTTTGATGAAATACTATATGTGATGGCACTGGAACCCCTTAAAAAATAGGTAGTTCATATATCTATAAATTAAAATACATATGGTGTTTATTTAAAAACGTTAAAGTGTTTTCAATGTCAGTTTGCTCAAAAGTCACCCAAGATTCTATTTTCACTTCTTTTATGTAAAGCAAGTGAAATGTAATCTATTTTTGATGTGTACAAAAGATAAAAGAACACTACTTTAAGTGTCAAATTCGCAGCCAACTCAGTTCGAAGAATGAAACCTTGTATATATGACAGAGACTATCTTAGGCTGTGATCGGTCTGATTAAGTTGTCTGATTTAAGTTGATCAAAGATCGTCCAGTGATTTTAAGTTATTGAAGAAATAAAATGGTTGATGAAAAATTATTGTCGTTTATAAGTATGGTGTTTGAAGTTCCTCTCATTAATAAACATATGACGATCACTATCTACCTCTTGCCACCAAAAACATTCCAGCTTAATGAGATGAATCTATTTGATGCCAAGGCATTTATGTAATTCATAATCTGGTACATTACTGTTACATGCCACTGTCATCATTTTAGAAATTAATGTATTAGAAATGTGGAAAGTCTTATTTAAAAATTGCACAAATTCTTAACTTTTTATCAATCATTAAAGTTTATATTATTGCTGGGACTACCCTTTTTCATTGTTACATCATAATCTTGTTTGAATGAATGAAACTTCTTGAATGAATTCTAATGTTGAAATTAGAAATCATCAAATTATTTTTGTTCAGAACATTTTTTGTTGAAAACATGGTTGAATTTTAGTTCTTGAATCATGTTTGAAATATAGTTTAAACATATTTCTCAAACATGTTGAAACATTTGTGGGAAAGTTAATTGTACTATGATTTGCATAAACCTTCAAAAGATGATAAGAAATTGCCCAGATAGTCTTCCATTAGGTGCCATTTACATTCAAAGACATTCACAAGACTGGCCACTGACAAGAATATCATCATATGTGATCTCTTTTTGAAAATAAGATAATTTATAATACCTTTATTGATAAATGCCAATTGAAGCGGTATGTACATATGCTCACCTGAATATTTTACCATAGCAAGGAAAGTAAACACTGATAAAACAAGTGTCTAATAGCTTGAAAATATTCATTGGCATGAGATGTATGCAGTGTTTGGCTGTAAGAAAGAAAATTGAAGTATGAATTATGTTTCACTACAGGTACAACAAAAATATTCCTAGTCATTTTGGCCGAAGGAATATTTTTTCATTTCTACTACTTGAGAACCAATTTCAAGTTAATGAGCTGTGTAATAATAGTGACTTGGTAGCCCAGTGGGTAAAGCATTGGACCACCTATTGGAGGGCCCAGGTTCAATTCCTGGGGTTGCTTCTGTGCACCCTCAACCTCAGCTGTGTGATTGTTTGGGTATCATATCTTCCTGGGTACCCAAATGCGGCATAGGGAAAGGAACTGGCCCCTTACTCTGATGTGTGAATTTCAGTAAAGCTTCACCATCAGCTACCAAACTCCAGGTGGATAACTGTGGTTGGTAGTAATGGATACCAATTTCAAATAAATTGTCCCATCATCATGACATTTATATAGGTATTCAAGTAAGACTTTCCTGATAATGTTCTATAATGTTGCTAGCATTCAACATTTTAAATGTCAGTATGCAAACATTAGGAGACTTATTAGTCAGTTAAGAAATCTTAGTGTATGACTTTATTTTTAAATTCCTGGCCTCGTAGGCTTAGCATTGATATGAAAATCCTGAAAATTTATTTTATGGTTGGCCACTTGGGAATTAAATGGCATATTTTTAAAAAGAATGGAGTTTGAAATGAGCCATGAGAATTCTCAATGAAAAACATTTTCCATTTGCTTACTAGATCAATGTATGTTTGCCAAATACCATGTTTGATACAGCCTTTGGCAAAAACTATTTAGCAGGAATCACTTAGGATATACCAGTGGCCTGCATAACGATGAGGGATGATTGATATGGAAATATGTAATAATACTCTGAAAATTCAGGGAGAAGGATGGTATTTTGGTCAGGAAAATTTAGAAAAAGGAATGGGAACTATAGTGGCAATCCCAAGTTTTTATAACCCAATAGTTGCTAGTACCTCTAGTGGGGGATAATTGAATTTAACTGCATCAGTAATACTTCTACATTACCCAATTGATGGCTGCTAGCATCTGTGGCATTGAGTATAATTTATTGGGAATACACCAAAGAGAAGGAGATAAAGAAGTTGAAATGTAGAAAGAAGGAAAATAACATAGAGTAAATGCCCATGCTTTCAATTCTTTGTGGGGTAATGATTTTGTAATTGGTACTAAGAGATGAAGCAAATACCAATTTGCCTCTTGCATTTAAATGAGTGGGCAAATAGAATAAATCGTAATAGAAATGGGTTGTTCATACCAAAGGGAGAATTTACCCTTCAATTTTGACCACATCTTATTAAATAGTATTATTTACGCATAGATTGGAAAGCTGTAACAGGGATGCCACCTATATGGAAAAGTAAGGAATTTTATTTAGGTGTGGAAGATCAGGGGATTTTGGAAAAGTCTCTGGGGCAAACATTGTTCGTGTTATTTAGACTATCTCCTCAACAACATTGATTGTTAGTGTTGGTGTCCTCTGACGGAAGACTAGGGCACTTGAAACTCGTAGTTCAGTGTGCCAACTGATGTCTATCCTGTCTGCAACATGCAGACGAAAGGACAAGAGCACCACTTTAAAGGTATGGAGGTCACCTATTCAACCCTTATCCCAGCCCTTTATTGATTACCTTCGGTGTTCTAGCAGTAACCAGTGTGGCTAGGCCCTCAACAGCATACAACGCTAAGCATTTATAGTGTTTAATTAGGAAGGCTGAGCCTGTAATATTTCACATTCTCAAGTTCATCTCTCTATATTCTGTTATGTAATCAACGTCAAATTAATCCAGTCATTAACCATATACATCAAGTCTGTCTCACTGGCTGCCCCCTCAATGGGCTTAAGACCTGACATTTTTAAGAGGGTTTTAAAACTAGAAGCAATTACTCCACCCCCACTCTATTTTGTGTACAGGTAGAGGTGAAGCAAGGGATCCAATTCAAGTGATTACGAATTCAGACTTAATCTTGATTGCCTTGTTGACTAAAAAAAATTGAAATAACTTATTTTTTAATGAAAATTTATTAATGATGCTGTGACATCTGAAAGGCATAAATTTGATGATCTAATATACGCTTATACTCATATACATGTATTATTTTCCATTTTGTAGCATAATGTGGTGCTCATTAGCTTTCATATAAAATGGCGAGGTTTAAAGCATTACAATCATCCCGTTCACTATGAGTAGGCGAAGACATGATACCTTCCCCCCCTAATTAATTCTGTAAGTCCACAGTTCTCAGCGATATGGGGTTGGGGAAACCCCAGGGATATGGGGACTTGGGGAAACCCACCCTGCTTATTCCCTCGATTACCTCTTTATATCAATGCCAATTAGCCTAAATATGTACACACATGATTGCAAAAATTTCCAGTATACTGCATGCATGAGTACTGTTACAGATTTATCCTAGAAATGAAAGATTCAAAAACAAAATAGAAAAGCTACCTGGTTCATCAAAAACTGCAATGTGAATGAATTGCACAATTACAGAATAACCAAGGGTGCGAAATTTGATTTCTCAGTGATAGACATGCATATAATGACAGTAATCAATTGTGAGATGTTACATAGGTAAAAAAAATGTTGGGATAATTCAAGTCCCACTCTACACTAGTAGGTCAGAATATAATTACAAAGACATACTGCCAACATGATAGGGTCAAGGAATCTCTTAGTCAATAAGTGATAGATTAATAATTTACAACAAATCTCCCTTGGCCAACTTTTTATCCTGACACTTATTTCCACATTATCTTGCATTTTTTATTTAATCAATGAAAATCAGAGATCTGGAGGATTACGATTTATATAATCATTTGGGATTGTGATTGAATCTATAGGGACCACACTTACAAGGTGTGAAAGTGTTGCCCCTTACTCTATCCAAGGTATCCCAAAAGAATTCACTTATGGTTCTAGGAAACAGTGAAGTGAAGGATTCACTCTGAAGTGGCTCTAAAATTATGATTTAAAATACTTTGAAGAGTATGGGTATTTTATTAAATTAATAATCTGTATTGAACATATGTGATCATATAAAGGAAGTTTGGACATGATACAAGCATGAGTGGCTTATGGGAACCTTCTTGGTACAATCTCTGCCCTAAATCCTGTTGCTATTCCCTTAATGATGATTGGGAGTTGTCCTTAAAGTGTAGAATAAGAAAGAATGATTTGGTGAATAACTTTGGGAAACCTTATGAAATTATATTCAAACCACTGATTTTCTAAATACTCGAAGGTGTTGGCATTATTTTGAGGGCATTTTGTCAGAGGTACTATCTTTTTTCCATCTTTCCTTCACTATTCAAATATTACATCCCTAGGGAATCCTTTGCAATCAGTTTACTACTATCGCTGATTCAGAACAATACTTTTACTCAAGATCATAAACATAAATTTGGTGCGCCAGTCGCAGGCATCGTATATCAGGAGAAGACGATGTATAGAACTAATTTTGGCAAATTGATTACGGCGGCTGCAGGGTTGTTAAAAATACAGAATTTACTCAATGGCAAGGCTCAACCTTCTGAAATCGAATATTGAGGAATTGGAAAACTTGGAAAATTTCAACACAATTTTTTACGCTAAGACTGTTTTCAGTGGTGAAGGATGAAAAAGGTGTGGTGGACAGGAAGGCAAACCAATGACGTTGTGTTGGGTATGGTGGAGGAGGAGAGAGGATTGTTGGGAGGATTCAAGAAGAGACAGGAAATATGAATGCAGAACGTTTTAATGGCAATGGCATGTTGAAGACTGTGATTGAGTTGGTGTTATGCTAGAGTAAAAGGGGTGTTGGACGGTTGGAGAAACGCTGTATAAAACCGTGTTGAATAGAAGCTTATTGTAGTGTAGGACGTTCAGTTCGGTGGAACAGCAAGGAAATTGTCGCTGTACCGCTTGTCTATCTAGAACACATTAACTGGTAGATCGATAATAATAATAAAGAGAAGGTATATATAAGCTAAAACAACGGGTATATATTTACAATGAATATATTACAATATCTGCAGATTCGACGAATAGGTATACTGAAATCGTTTGATCATGCCCAAGGTCCGCTTATCCGCTTACGCCACAGTCAATTGTCAAGTAACAATGTTTAAACCTGCTCGCTTGAAACTGAGTGTGGCAACGGGGCCCAGATTCCGCTATCTTTCATTGGAAGGTAGGGAATAAGTTGGGTTGAGAATTGATGACATCATTCTCAAAATTTTAAAAAAATATGTATATTTTGTTGTAGATTAAATTTGGCGTGGGACAAATTCATGTAATTTTCCTAGCTTGTTGACCAATTTATGAAAAAAGGGAAGCGTTCCCCTTGGTTCAAAGGTTCACTGTCAATTGCAGATTTATCATGGTATATGAAATTTGGTTAACGAAGGTTCGAGGTATTATTGGCTGGGAATGACTTGAGATAGTGTTGAAATGCGCTTATTTAGCCTGACACGCTCATTTAATAGATGTCATAAATACAATCACAATTTTATATCTCGCCCTTTCATGCAGGAACGATTCGGCCAAATTTTATTCTAAGAATTTTTTGAGCAGCCGAAAGATCTGATAAACTCGTTAGCGGATAATAATATTTTGTCATGTTATTCTGGAATTGTGCAATATTTCTAATATAACGATGGAAATGCTAGGCAAGAACATTTTTCTTCAGTTGCCTACTCGAATCTTCAACGGCTTTAGAGGGGCGTCATTATTTGCAATTGGCTTTCGTACGAAATTCACAATGTCCAAGCCTAAAGTGTTCGTTACAAGACCTGATATCCCACTGGAAGCTATTAATTTACTCAAAGAACGGTGAGTTCTGCTGGAATTCAAACGTCCGTAGTGTAACTACTGGAAGCCCTTAGTGGACGGCTAATAATGGCATTTTATTTGGAAAATGTAGGTCTGAAGTTTCAATGTGGCTTGAACCTATGCCTGTCCCACGTGAAGTGCTGTTAGAAAATGTTAAGGGGAAGAATGCAATATTTTGCACCCTCACGGATCGGATTGATAAAGAGCTAATTGAGAGGGCTGGTTAGTATACTCTTTGATGACAACACTTTTTTGAGCATTCATTTGGTTTATTATGGAAAAATAATGCCGTCCTTTTCAGGGCCAACTCTCCGAGTTGTTGGAACTATGTCAGTTGGATATGATCATATTGACACGACAGAATTAAGATCACAGGGAATACGATTAGGCTACACGCCAGATGTGCTTACGGATTCTGTGGCTGATCTTACGGTGGGCCTAATTTTGGCGACTTCTCGAAGATTCTTTGAGGCAAATCGAGCAATACTCAAGTAAGATGCAAAATGCTTCTAAATAGTGAAGGACTGGTAACGATTATGAACTTTGAAAACATTCTAATTTCTTCTTTGTTTTAGCATGCATTCAGATATTTATTTGAAAATTAACAATGCGATATTCACCCAAGTATGGCATTTAAGTTGTCTATATTGAATTTCCAAGACATGCCGCGACAGTAACTTTGAACGGAGTCATCCTTAAAAGTGCATAAATTGAAACTGTCTGAGGCATTTCCTCGTTGCTAACTCTATTGATACTAGAGTGTCTCTAAACAGAAAATTGCCATTCATTTTCATCATGTACGTGTGGAGTGAGAGTGAATATTTTTATAAGCACCCTCATTGCAAGTAAAATAATTATAAGCACTGTTGTTTTCGATGCTCAGATTGATGAGGTGGGTAGGATTCTATCATCCCATACCAAGAGACTAGGTTCGAATCCCAATGGTATTTTATTTTTAGCCACATTGTGAGACCTACTTTGATGCCATTTCAGAACACGAAGGGAACAGTACCTACTTTCCTCTTGTACTTGGACCCCATGCCATCTCATAGCTTAATACCTTTGTTGTTGCCAGGCTGTTACTATCTTTCAACCACCCCAAAATATGTAATATGTTAAGAGCACCAGAGCCCTTTTGATGGGGAATGGGCCTACTTGATGTATCAAGTTTCTTGTCACCATTTGGGTGTGTCAGTTTTCCCTTCAAAACTGTAAATCTCTGGGTAATTATAAAGCTATGCTAGTTTTTGAAGTGCAGACTAGCGCATATCATGCTCCAATTACTTGTCAGCGCAGATGAAAGTACACTTCAAAACATAATTTAGGCATGTTTTCTGTGTACTTTAAATTTTTAGTACCACATGATATATTCTGCGAACTTTGATAACTTCCATAGTTGTATTACTATTCTAAAACTAGTAGTTTGAAGCAAAACCTTAAGGTAGGTGATATATAATATAATAACAATTTAATGACAAAGTATAAAAGTATGTTCCTGCAGATGTATGTAATTTAATCACTTATGGTTATCATATTAGACCAATATTGTTAACCTACCTGTTTATTTTAATATTTTAAACTTATATCAAGACAATTGAGCAGTTTTATGACTAAGTCCAGGAAAACAGAATTTATAATTGCAGTCTCTGTTAGGATAATTGATACTGAATGATTTGGCAAACCATCTGTGGTTATAGGCAAGAAACAAATTTTTCATGATCAAGGCAATGGCATGTTTTGCATCACTGAGGATGTGGCTGCTTCTGCAGGCATAGGAGAAGGCAAACATATGAATTATGATTAAATCAATCCATGAAGTGTTAGTCAATTTCTGACTGTGAATATTAATCTGGGTAGTGTACTCCATCAACCATTTAATTGAACCCCATATCCATGAGTAGATAAGCTTTTCATTTACATGTTTTGCATTTTTTGCACAGATTTTTAATTGTGTCTGTTACAGACAATGCCTTACTTTGTTGGTTTCAGGCTCTGCCTTGTGAAACCTCATGATTTTTTTTCATCCTTCTTCACACTTGCATATCTAAAGCCTCAAATATTGATTATCATATTGCTTCATCAATCAACCATGTGTCCACACAATACAGAACTCATCCAGCATACTCCATATAAAAATATTCACTAATATTTCCTTAGTATCTGTACTCAAACGTCCCTGTTGTCGATTTCCTCTGGACATCAAATAGCTGATGTTGCACAGCCCAATGGATCATCAGGATGCACAAATTAAGGGAAAGAACCTCATGATGGCTATTATTTGGTAGTTAACCTTTAAGGTTGGCTTTGGATGTGCACAAGAGTGAATATCACTACATTCATTAGCCTGACTGATAAAGACAACCTCACACCCCCCCACTACAATTTACTCTATTTCTCCTTTGGTGGGTGAAACAGCCCCCTGACGCCATCTCTTGGCTAAAGAATCGGGGCGCTTGGCGACATATAAGACCCACGGATCTCAGGGTAAATTACATATCCTCGATAGCTCAAGTGGTTAAGAGCATCCGCCCGGCAAGTGGAAAGATCCGGTGTTCGAGTCCCGGTTGAGGAGATATTTTTACTCTTGTGATCCGTTCGATTCCGCCTTCCCCACCTCTATTGTGTTCGTCCTTTATACGTGTTCCTATCCCTTTTCCTTATATATGTTTCTGTATATATGAGTATTTATTCGCCGTTTGGCGGGATTTCGTGTTTGAATGTGTATATATATATATATATATATATATATATATATATATATATATATATATATATATATATATATATATATATATACACACACACACACACACACACACACATATATATATATATATATATATATATATATATATATATATATATATATATATATATATATATATATATATTTTCTTGATATTTTGAGGGAAACAATCCGTCTTCCTCTGAAGATATAGAAGTAAATTACTTCTATATCTTCAGAGGAAGACGGATTGTTTCCGTCGAAATATCAAGAAAATACGTGTCAGTGTTCTCTTTTTTTGTGTTTCTATATTGTGTGTTACTGTGTATTGTACTATTCGGCACTTCCGTGTTACGTCTACGAAAGCATATATATATATATATATATATACATATGCATATTTATTTTTTTTCCTGAGTAACTTTTGTTCAGAAGCTGCAATATCGTCACAAGCCTTATAGATTAAAACATGTGTTAAAATTATCAGGAAAAAAGTATTATTTGAAGTTTACAAGAACTATTCATCATGAATGAGAAATGTATGCAACGAAAAATGAAAGAATTAGGTTCTTATTTTTATACTTTTTAATGACATCAGTTTACTGAAACACCTATGTTGGAAGACCAACTTAAGAAGCCCCAGGGCCATTTTAGATTAAGCTTAATTATTATATTTTAATCTACCATTTAAAGCAGTTTTAGGATGGAAACATACTTAACATGGAAGTTTCATTTGGCTGCATTACTTATAACTCAGACAAAAACCACTACATCTGCTGAAATTGGGGTGCACACAAATGTTAATATTCAATTTTAAATGAATTCTCTTCATCAAAATTTAACTTGAAGTAATGAATTACTCTATATACTATTTCGCAAACATTACTTCTTCATGCCTTGCCTTGAAAAGATGAAGATGTTTTTGTGCTGACCATTGCGGAACACCATTAAAATAATTAATAGATTGATAAAAAAGCCAAATATAATTATTTGCTGAATCAATGGAAAAAAAGCCCAGTCAAAACCAAAAGAATGCCCAAAACAATTGCTAAAGTTAAGGGTGTAAAATTTGTTTTTAAAAGTCAGTTATCAGTCAGGTATTTAAAATTGTCTATTATATTTTGCAAAAGGATATTCAGAACAAATACAAAAGTCAATTGTGCAAAACTGACAAAGGTATGATAATGAAGATTATTTCTGAAGAAAATAATTAAATCAAGGAAGTTGAACTGAGAGAGCAGAAATCCAGAGCATATCGTCAACAATGAGAGAATTATCTTGGTGGGAGTGAGAGGACATTGGAGCCGATAAAAGGGGTTAGAGTGGGAGAACCTCCTGTTTAAAGAAGGTTTGTGTAAGCCTACTGTGCAGGTTTTATGTATTCATCAGTACCTATCAGATGATTAAAAACTACCACTGAAGTAACCTAAGTTTTCCCCAATTTTGGTTTATACCAAGAAGTTGGTGTACAATTCTTAATGTGACCGTATCGTAAAATTCTGATTAACTTCAGTTCTTAAATACTTGTCTGAATTGAGCACTTTTCAATATCTATGTGTTATCATTTAAAGAAATTATTATGAAGGTGTTTATTAAAATTTGATTTTACTTGTTATTAAGTATTGCATTCTGCCACAGTGTTGACTTTTTACCTCTATTCCTAATTGTTTGAGCCCCCATCCCCAAAAATGTGCAGTGAGTGAATATAGTTTTATTTAAAAACATAGTAATAATAAAAAAACATAGTAATTATAAAGATTTTATTTGCCTAGCGATCAAGTTATTACAACTGTTACACTTGATATATGACACATCAGGGGAAAGTAAGAAAATACATACATGGATACAAGACACATATCAGGCATTATCAAGAAATTCAGCAATTGAATAAAACATTTTTAATTTTAAGAACCTAAGTAGATTGACTTTAAATGAAGTCACACTTTTTTGGGCCTTAATTTCAGCTGGAAGTTTATTATAAAGGTGAAGGCCCTTAAAATTTGGGCGAGCACCTGCATTTTTTGTATGTATATATAAAACATGCAGCTGCTCATTATGCCTTGTAGAATATTTATGGATATCGCAATTTTTCACATACTCGGATTGATTTCTTTTTGTATGTACTTCTACATGAAAAATATAAATACATCCAATTTTTTAAACAGGGGACGGCAAGGGGCATTGTGTTTTGCAAAACTCATTAGCCGAATGGCTCTTCTTTGGACCCTGAAAATAGCCAAGGCCTTAGATGATAAACCCCAGTAAAGGATACTATAGGCTATGCGAGAATAAAATTCTCCATAGTTCTGTGCACAGAGAACAGCTATTGAAACAGTGGATCTAATCGAACTTATTAAAAAGCAGGCTTAGCTTAACTTACTGGTTAAAGTACTTCTGTGTTCACTCCAAGAGATTTGATAATTGATGTGGAAACTCAAAAATTTGGTATTTTGTTCCTGTGAGATCACCCTCCCATCAACTACAATAGAAATTACTTTACTTACTTACATATGATTATCTTCCTTTTTGTATTTCGTGTGGCACAATAATTCTACATTTAATGATACATGTACGTGATGGAGAAGTAACCTATTAGGTGACGTTGAATCTTTAGCTTTTGGAACAGTCATTTACTGTTGATAATTGCTGGGCTTGTTTGTTAGAATGGTTACATAGTAATACTAACTTAAAACTCAGTAGGTTTTGGATTTAATTGTTTTTCAAAAATGCTACATATATAAACTATTCTGTTCCTCAATTAGGTTTGGTTGTAGAAATAACTCAGCATATAGAGAATCATTTTTAGGTTAGCCAATTAATTTTGCATCTACCTGTACTATTGCCTTTCAGCAAAAGCTATTATATTCGTGGGAACTGTTGTGGTTGAAGATGAGGTTATTGCACATGGCTTCACAAGTTATTTTAGTTAGTGGTTATAATTCCACACTTTTATGTTCTTGCCATTCATTTCAGTGGCATGTGGGCATCATGGAGTCCAATGTGGATGTGTGGACAAGGCTTGAAAGATTCTACTGTTGGCATTGTCGGTTTTGGGAGAATTGGCAAAGCTGTTGCCAAGAGACTAGAGCCTTTTGGAGTAAAGCAGTTTTTGTACTGTAGTCGCTCAAGGAAGGACTATGAAACGGAGATAAATGCCCATTATGTTACACTGGATCATTTATTAATGCAAAGTGACTTTGTGGTTGTAACATGCTCTCTGACAAAAGAAACCACTAAAATGTTTGGAAATGAATCGTTTGGAAAAATGAAAAGTGGTGCCATATTCATAAACACCAGTCGAGGAGGTAATAATAATTCTCTCTTTAGTTTAATACCATTACTTGGTGATGACTTCATATGGCA
This sequence comes from Hetaerina americana, assembly GCF_022747635.1. Classification (NCBI taxonomy): domain Eukaryota; kingdom Metazoa; phylum Arthropoda; class Insecta; order Odonata; family Calopterygidae; genus Hetaerina; species Hetaerina americana. Next base: position 12,642,026 of record NW_027286403.1, read on the forward strand.
TCTTATTAAAGATCAATCCTGAATTTTAGATTTAGTTGATCAAGATGCATTGGTGAAAGCCTTGAGAGACAAAAGAATAGCAGCAGCTGGACTTGATGTGATGTCACCAGAACCACTTCCCTCCAATCATGAACTTTTGAAGTTGGATAACTGTGGTGAGGCATAAAATTTGATGTTGTGCTATCAATGAATATTATGTATAAATTTTAACTTAATTTTCATGTTCTAGTTATATTACCTCACATTGGAAGCGCTACACTAAGCACAAGGACAGATATGGCATTACTGACAGCTCAAAATATTCTAGCAGCCCTAGAGGGAAAACCAATGCCTGCAGAACTGACCTAAATCACTAATATTTAATGTATTTTTTAAATATTCTAGATATGTTTTACTTTTGATTATTAAAGTAGAAATGTTATTCATTGATTTTTCATTAAATATGGGAATATACATTTTGTTTAATTTTACATGATAAGTTATGTCTGTAATTTGTGATTGTCCTGGTACATATATGAGTTATATGTAATAGCTAAAGTGATGGTATTCAATGCTTGACTGAGAGCAAAGTTGTGGGCATCTAATAATTGGGAAAAACTAGTTGTCACATGCAAAGCAATTTTTTGGAAAAAGCTAATTTTTCCCTCGTGTAGATTTTTGGAATATATATGGCTTAACCTATAGCATACCTAAGGTGATGTATATTTTAGGATACTCTAGGTTGGGCTATTTTGCATTAAATGCCCTCTTGGACCATGCTATTAAACATAATATCCACTCAAGAATAGGATCGATAAATTGGCTGTAGGATGCTGGTCTCTAAGTTGTATCAGTTGGTTTGTTTACATAGAAAAGTGCCTTATGTGGGCAGAGATAAGAGGAACTGCTCTCCCTTCCATCCCAGATGTGAGCATCATTGAGGTTGCCAAATGTTACTGTGTATGAAGGAAGTTAAGAAAGCTACAGCAATGATGAATATCAGGTTTCATAAATAAATTGATTGATAGCAGTCTATCAGTCAGGGTAGGTTTTTTATGTAGCGAGAGACTTCAAAGTCCCACCCAAAATTTAATTCAACACTGCAGCACTGTGTGCTAAAATAAACCTTTCATCTTCAGATACTTTCTAGCTCCCTTAATTCTGACCAAAATATCTCATGTTTTCTGCCTTAGTTAACCCAGCATTCTCCGAGTTATTACTCCTAAAAAAACACAATCCAGCAACCTACTCTACATCAAGTTCTTCATTGCCAACATAATCAATAAATTCCCTAACAAATTTAGTCCTGGATTAGATGACATCCCAGGGATAGTCATAAAAAGGTCGTTTAATGCTATTAAGGATCAGCTGCTGTTCTTAATTAATGAATCCCTAAAAACTGGAATTTTCCCAAGCCCTCTTAAATCAGCAAAAATTGTGCCAATATACAAAGGGAAAGGTTGCAAAATGCCAATGAATTCTTATAGACCAATATCCCTGTTGAACCAGTTGGGGAAAATACTTGAAATAGTTTTTTATCAACGTCTTGTGTCATATCTTGAAACATATAACCTATTATCCACATCTCAACATGGATTTAGGAAAAAAAGGTCCACTACAACAGCCACATATCACATGGTGAATCAAATACTTTCAGGATTGGATAATAGAACTGAAACTTTAGGATTATTTTTCGATTTCAGTAAAGCTTTTGACTTCGTCAATCATCAGTTACTGATATAAACTGAAATGCTATGGTATAAGAGGCAGGCCCTACAAATGGATTGAATCTTATCTAAGTGAACGGAATCAGTATGTTGAGCTCTCAAGAAATGGCTCCAAATTTGTTTCTCCTGGTAGAGAAGTAACACTGGGTGTTCCCCAGGGTTCTGTACTTGGTCCTATTTTATTTTTAATCTATATCAATGATCTCCCAGACAAGCTTAAGTTCATTAAGGGGATAAACCCAATACTGTATGCTGATGATACAAATATCATTGTGTCAGCCTCCTCAGTAGACAGTTTGACAGAAAGAGCAGCTGAAGTAGCTCAGATTTTCAATGAATGGTGTCTTCATAACTTTCTAAAACCCAATATAAATAAGTCCAGCCTGATTTATTTTACTAATAAAAAGAAAGTTTCATCTGCAATCTCAGTAGATGTAGAAGGTGTGAGCATTCCCCAAAATTCCAGTACCCAATTCCTGGGAGTAATCCTGCATAGAAACATATCTTGAGAGGAACACATTTTCAAATTATGTAGCAAGTTAAGCTCCCTATGCTTCCTTATTAGAAATATTAGTTATTCTGTAAATTTAGAGGTCCTTCTATCCATTTACTATGGTGAATTTTATTCTCGTGTTACTTTCAGTATCCTCTTCTGGGGTTCCTCTCCCCATGTGGGCATAATCTTCAAAATCCAAAAGAGGATTATATGTATTATGAGCAATGCTCCTTACGATGCACCATGTAAACCTCTCTTCAAAAGACTTGGTTTATTACCAGTACCTTGCATATATATATTTAATGTCATCTTACATGCAAAGGGTAATATTTCCAGTACAAGTCCAACCACAATTACCATAGTCACTATACAAGGACCTGCAATGACCTGCACCAACCATTTGTCAGGACACACAATACTGCTCATGGGCCCAAAGCAATGGGCTTAAGGTTATTCAATAAACTTCCCCATGAAATCAAATATGAAACAAAAGTACCTGTTTTCAAGAAAAAGCTGTTTAACCTTTTAAAAAATAATATGTTCTATTCTGTAAATGAATACCTGGAATTGTCGCTATGCGTCAATTCCGAATTCCGGCTTAACCAATTAATATGTAATTATACTAGTGTATTGGTATGTGTGTATATATATATATATTCTAATTTTATTGTATCTCTTCTAAAATTGTGAAATTTATATCTGATGTATCCTATATTTGTGTATGTATGAATATGCAACAAATCTCCGGACAAATAAATGTATTATTAGTATTATTATTGCTGTGCACTTCCTTCATCCCGTCCAGCATTCCTATCCTGTTCCTGCCCTTTCCTTGTTTGCGTAACATTCTCCCCTCTACTACAGTCTTCAACATCCCACTGCCAGTCAATTTTCCCTTCATCTATTTGTCCTGACTCCTTAGAATTTCGGGGATCAAGATGGTGCAGTGGCTATCGTACTGACTTCCCTCCCAGAGGGCCCAGGTTCAAATCCTGGTGGTGCTGAATATTGTTCAGTGGTATCTCAATCCCTACTTGAGGTGATTTGTGGAGGGCACTTTGAGTGAGTATGCTGTCCGTCGGATGGGACATTAAGCTGCGGACCCCTTGGTGCCTTTCATTAAGAGCAGGCTAATGCTGACACTGGGTTTCTCTCCACCCTTCATTCTTTCCTTTCCATCCCCAATGGTGTAAATGACCTCAGCTGTCGGTCGCCTCCCCTAAATACTACTACTACTCCTTAGAATTTCTCCCAGCAAACCCCTCCCTTGCCCACCATACCTAGTACTTCCTCATTTGTTTTCCTTTCGGTCCATTTCACCTTCTCCATCCTTCTCCACACCCATATTTCAAAAGCCTCTAATCTATGTCTATCCTCCTCCTTCAGTGACCATGTTTCCATGCCATACATAACTATGCTCCATAACAAAATTTTGACAAGTCTTTTCTTAACATCCTTACTCAATGTCCCTGTCATCAACTCCCTCCCCCTTCTTATAGCCTCTTTTCCTAGTGCAATTCTTCTCCTTACATCTCTGCTGCTTTGACCATGTTGGTCCAAAACACTTCCTAGATATGTAAACTGTCCTACTTGCTCTAGTTGTTGCCCTCCCATTTCAATGTTTAGCTTTGCCTTTTTCTTTCTGGAAAATTGCATAACCTTGTTTTATTTATATTGGTTCTCATCCTGTATCTATCGCACTGAATTTCCAATTCAATCAGTGATGCTTGCAACCCCTTGGCTGACTGACAAAATACCTGTATAGCTTGGTCATTAGCAAACCTAACTGATTTTACGAATTCCCCGCCAACTTTCATTGCTACCTCCAGTTTCTTGCCTTTTCAATCATTTCCTCCAAACATACGCTGAACAGGACAGGTGATAATAGACAACCCTGCCTTACTCCTCTTCCTAGCACTACCCATTTGGACTCGTCCTCCCTTATTTGCACCTGAGTGGCCTGAGACATGTACAGGTTACGGATTAGCCTACTATTGCTCTGATCTACTTTGATTTTCTGCAGAATATTCTTCAGTTTTTCCCAATTGAAATCAAATGCCTATTCGAAATTCATGAAACAGGCTAATATATCCTGATTGTATTCTATATTCCTCTCGATTAGTGATCTCATTACTGCAATGGCATCGTGCATGACTCTCCCCTTCCTAAATCCAAACTTATCATCCCCTAAATAATCGTTTGCATTACTCTTGATCTTTTGTTGATGATCCTGAGAACTACTTTAGCTGCATGGGATATCAAACTTATTGTTCTGTAGTCCTCACTTAATGTAGCCTTTATCTTTTTTGGAATAGAATCTAACACTGATCTCACAAAGTCTTCCAGCCAGATTCCTTCCTCATAGATGCAACAAATCAGTCCATAAAAACTCTTCCTCCCACATTTTCCTAAGCCTTCAAGCAGTTCTATGTTAGAATATATATTATGTAATATTATATATTATGTAAGAATGTTGTCTACCCCCTCGGCCTTATTTAATTTCATTTCCCTAAGTGCCCTTCCTTTCACAATGTTGAGTATTCTTGGGCCTAAGCTATCTTCCTCTACTTCATGATCTCATTCTAAGTCTAAGCTTTTTGGCCTAAGTTCTTTACCATACAGTTCTTCCATAATAAGATCTAGTGCTTTACTGGCGTATTAGCTTCATGAAGTTTTCTTGGGTCTTCCACCGGGACCGGGGTTCCAAATTGGCCGACAATTGGATTCTTGACTCGTGCATTGTCCTCAACACGGTGGAAGACCCGAGAAAACTTCATGAGTTGTTAGATATATTCCTTCCATTTCTCTTGGATATTTTCTGATACAAATATTACCCTACCCGACTAATCTCTAACTGTTAGCACAGATCTTCCCTTCTTACTTCCCGAAAGGGATTCAACCTTGCTGTATGCCGCACCAATTGCACCCTTCTTCTGCAAGTTTTCCATATCCTCGCACTGCATCTTCCACCATGCTTCTTTTGCTTTATTTGTTGCCCATCTCAATTTATTATTCAACTCTTTGTACTTCCTTCTGCCTAGCTCTGTTTACATTCTGCCATTTTCTTTTCTCATTTCTCTTTCTTTCTAATCATCTCATCCGTGATCCATGGCTTCCTTGTCCTTTTCCCATTAACAGTTCCTATAGTTTGATTTGCCGCTTTCCACATCCCTTTTCTGATGTATTCCCATTTTTCCTCGATAGTACTCAGCTCTTTACCTCAATTATGATATTCTCTACAGCCTGCTGATACTCCTTCCTTGTCAATCCATTCAATGCTTCTAGATTCCATTTCCTAAACCGCCACCCCTGCCTTAACTTTTTGAAACGGAAGCTACACTTAACTTAACAACCAAATTATGGGAGTCCGCATCCACTCCAAGGAAGCTGTGCGAATTGATCACACTGTTCCTAAACCTGTGCCTAAACATAATATAATCTAACTAATACCTTTCTGATCACCTGGCATTTTCCATGTATACCTACACCTTTTGTGGTTTATAAACCCAGTGTTGGTGATGATTTACCCCTGTCTCCTGCAGATTTCAATTGCTTTCTCCCTGCGGCCATTCCTCGTACCTAAACCGTAGTTCCCCAATCTCTTCTTTTGCCTACTATCTCATTCTAATCCCCCATCACTAACAAATAATTCCCTGAAGGAACTCACGCGATTTTGTCCACTAACTGATTGTATATCCTATCGACTTCTTCCTCCTTATGATTGCTCGGTGGCATGTATACTTAAATAATGACCAAGTTCATTGGTTCTGTTTTCATCTCCACCAGTAATATTCTATCAATTGCTCTTTCTATTTTTACTATACTTCTTCCTACCTCTCTATTTAATATTATGGCAACCCCTCGTTGGCTTTCGTCCCCGCTGCTGTATATTAATCTACAACTATCACTCTAGTAATCCCCACAATCCTTCCATCTCACCTCCCATAAACCTAAAATTTGTTCCTCTTTCTATCGCTCGCTTAATATTCTCTAATTTTCCTCACACGGCCGATTGGGCCAAGTCCCGTAGTTGCCAGGACTCATTTTCTCTGTAGTGTCCATCATTAGGTCTTGGCAATAATAATTGAGGTGGTTTCATTCATTTTGTGGTGGTGCGCTAGGTAAAAGTCCCTGATCCAGGAATCAAGGTGAAGTATCGGTCTGTATTTGAATTGGCTAGAATTGCGCTTATAGAGTTAAAAAATTCCTTAACAGCAATTTGATCCGATTTCCTTGAGCCAAATAATATAACGCGCTGGTACGTGTAATAACGTATTTATATTTCGCACTCGAAATGCCCTTTTATCTGATGTATGCCGTTATAATCTTGGCCAAGCCGATTTTATTCATAAAATCGTGAAAATGCACCATTCTGATTCCTCGATCTAGGGTCACGGCTTTAGCCCTTGAGCTTAATTACATTTCATGATTAACCATTTCACCGGAACGGCTCAGCGCATATTAATTAATTAAATTTAAATACTGAATAAATATATATCAATTTTTGGTCAGGGTTACTTTCAAAATAACCTTCACCATGAACCCTGTGCACATCAATCCCTGTGAGTTCATATTTGAAACGCAGAGAACGCAACCATCACTTCAGCTGGATAAGGACATCGCAATTCTTTCTTCTTCTTTTTTGGTGATGAGTCAATCTATTGTTATCCTGTTGCGGCCTGTGTTAATTTGAGAATGACGGAGCTGCAGTAAATTTATTGGAATAGATAAGTAATCATTTAGTTGAGGTGAAAAATATAGTTTAAATTTTAGGCAATGGGTCCCAAAATAACGCTTTCGTCATGGCTGCAGAAGAAAAAGAAAAGAGAAACTAAAGCTAAATTGAAGGTACTTGTATTTGAAGATGATTCACCTTTATGTTCATCATGAGGCTCGGAAAACTTTTTAGTGAAACCCTGATCGTGTGATTATTTATTATTTCAGGTATTTGGGAATCACGAAGAGTTTCTGTCAAGAATTAACAAGACTCTATGCTATGGGAAGCTCCCAAAAACTGATCGCTTTAGTTTACCCGTGACAGGTACTATCTTTAAATCTAGAACTTAGAGATTTCAATGATATGTGTATGGCTTAAAGTGAACCGTTCATTTATGACGTTCCATATTTGAGTTACAGTATTTACTTTAACTAACCTCAAGTAAAATTACTACTCATAAAAATATTCACCATAACGACAAACCTGTTGGCATTCCCGCCATTATTTTGTCTGGCCCTAGGACAAGTGTTAGGTCAAGTTGTGTTTAGGATTCACTTATGTGTGATTTAGTACCGCAGTTTCACCTAATGTCACTAACAGGTTCAGTGAGGAAAATCTGCTATCATATGCGCATTAAAATTTCGACACCATCGTAAAATCTCGAGTGAACAGATTCTGTTGTTTGGCGTACAGTGCGTTCGTGGAGTTTCCGACCCACTTTGAGTTACAATATTTTCTGCAACTAACGTGAAGCAAAATTACTAATTATAAATATATACGCCGTAACGACAAGCCTGTTGCCATTCCCGCCATTATATTGTCGATACAAGTGGACAAAGGACAGGTGTTCGGAAAAGTTGTATTTTGGATTTACCCGTGAATATCTTTACTCGCCGGTGCCATCTAACGTAATTGGCATTTGATGAGAGGAACTTCTGATATCATATGCGGATTACATTCTTGATTCCAATAGGTTTTTGTGGAATCGGAAAGTACTTTAGAGAGATTACATATGACTGTATTTATACTTGGTTATCTATAATGACGGAATCACAAAAGGGATTGCACCATCCGAGATATGTTAAAGCTATAGAAACATTGAAAATTAAATGAAAGCAAACATGCCACATTACTATATGTTTAAATATAACATTATACGCTAAGTGCCGAGCTTCATGTTACTTACTCGCATGTGCAATCGATGTATTTATTTGTGTAATCACTAGGTATTGCCGAACTTTCTTTAGTCCCTCCCACCAGAAGTGAAGGCAAGATTTTGGAAACACGTTTTTATACCTGCGTCCATGCCAAACAACTGAATGTCTTAAAAATGTAACTATGTGGGCATTATTCTCACAGAGTTGATTCTTTTAGAAGTGACAATTAAAAGCCACTTTGGCCGTGAAGTGCTCATCACATTTGGTACCTGTAAAAAGTTTCACATTGGGAATGAATCTGTTGTAAATTTGCCGTAAAAAGATGATTAAGTGGTGTAAAAAGATAAAGTGCGATCGCCACTATGTGGCGCTAGTTTGGAAAGGAACAAAATTTTCCTTTTTCTGCCATATTTATCGGCTATGAACTTCCACCGCCACCCTCATTAAGCTCCCTACCACACATACCTGCTTGGACGAATTTCAATTAACATTATGACAACAGTTTGTTGAGGTAGCTTAACATGTAGTCTTGCTGTGTGGGGGAATGCCAAAACTGTAGGTCAACGCATTGAAAAGTTTATGCTGTAGCATGTTGTTTGAAAAACAAAATTGTGTCCCTGTACCACCAAGGGGGATAGTTATAGGGAGAAGGGTATATTTCTTCCAGATGAGACCACTATGTGTCATAGAAATTGTTGACTGGTTATAGAAGCGAAGGAAGCACATGCCTGTCTTTATAGAGATTCGTGAGAAGGGATTGAAATGAAGCTAGCTGGAGGAAATTGTAATTTAGTTTCATTTTTCATAGAAAGTGTTTGTCTTAAGTGCTAGTTGTTGATTTGCTATTGAAGGGAAATAAGCAATTTGTGTGTGAGTATGACATGCACTTCTTCTTTCTGGATGAACGTGCACTATAGCTCAGTTTGATAGGATTTTTGACTCGGTTGCGTGTCAGTTTAATTGTTCATTGTGTGTATTATCTCAGTTTTGATTATTATATCCTTTTGCTCAGAATTGGCAGCAGAGATATTTTCCAAGGCACGATTCTCTGGGAATGGAGTTCACCTGCGTTTGCGTCCAGAGGGAAAGGTTCTTGGATTGGAAAGGCTCGGTGTTGCAGAAGCTGGGGAGATATCGAGAGCAGCATGCATATCTCCTTGCTCCCTTGTTTTGGCCTTAATATATGTGGATCGACTTCGTGAATGCAACCCCAAATATCTGGAGAAGACTTCACCTTCAAAGCTGTTTGTTGTTTCAATGGTAGTGTTTTATCTCTTTTATTTGATAGCTTTTATTATTAGATTTAATGTTATATCCAGAATGAATAGTGAAGTAATAGTTTGTCAACTGTGGTAAAACCTACCACGCTACTATTTTTGGATGTCTTGAAATTTTAGTGCTTCCTATGAGTAGTAAAATCGTTTTTACAAAATTAACAATTGCCAATTTTATTTTTCATTGGATGGAACTCAAATCACGCATGCATGATAAGTGGACGTTCAATTAAAAAAAACATGTAAATAAATTAGGATTTAAAAAAATTATTTAGAAGAACAATTGTAATTGCAACAATGCTGATTTGTATGTAACTTATTTTGGAAATGAAAAGTAGTAACTTTGTGATTCCACTGAAAAATTCCAAAAAAAGAAGAACAAGCAGTAAATGCTGAGTTCTACCTTACAGTTCTCAAGCATTTGAGAGATTGTGTGTGTTGTGTGCGACCAAATTTGACTCAAGGCGATGGGTGGATCCTTCACCATGACAATGCATCTGCACATTCAGCATTGATCGTTAGCCAGTTTCTGGCAAAAAATTAATCACAATCCTTGATCATCCTCCTTATTTGCCAGGTTTTGCCCCTTGCGACTTTTCCCTAACCCCGAAATGCAAAAATGTGATGAGGGGACATCACTGGGGAGATGTGGAAACAATAAAACAAGAAACGATGTGAAAATTAATAAGCCTAACTGTGGAAGACTTCCAAGGGTTCTTTAAACAGTGGAAAAGAAGATGGAATAAGTGCATTACAATGAATGGAGAGTACTTTGAAGGGCATGCACAGACTTAGGAGTCATCAGGGAGATCATGACCTTCCACACGTCAAGGCTTTAGTCCATGGGGAGCGATGTGAGGATTATAGAATAATAAATGTGACTGCACACACAGCTGAAGTGGTTCTTACAATCATGAATAAGAGGATTGAGAGGTGGGCAAATAAGCACATAGGAGATTATCAGTTTGACATCAGGAAGGGGAGAGGCATGCATGATTCCATGGTAGCATTGAAGTCATTAAGGTAAAGAGTATAAAAAAGTACAATCAGGATGTGGTTTTTTATGATTATCAAGTAGGCATTTGATCGAGTGAATTGGGTAGAATTATTGAATGTGTTATGCAAAATCAGGCTATTTTGGAGTGAGAGAAGATATGTTTTCAATCGGCATGTCTCAGAGTGCTCAGGTGCATGTGGTGGGTGGACAGTCAGAATGAGTAGTGTTTGGAAGAGGAGTGAGACAGGGATGCCCATTAACATCCATGCTCCACTTATTATATGTAAAGGAAATGATAAAAATGTTTGGAGGAAGTACTGGATATAGGAATAAAATTTGGCAAGAAATTCGTGGAATCATTTATGATTTGAGATTAACTGGTTTATCTTATTTAGTCTTCCAAGAGGTTATATTGATTGCCGAGTGCATTGGAAAATCAGTGTAATTGGTACAGGGTAAGATTCAATGTAAACAAAGCAAAGGTTATTATGTTTTTGAAAATGAGGAATGTTTCGTGTATTCTTGAAATAGGAAATCATAAACTAAAGCATGTGGAAGCAATTGACTTTTCTCGTGTTTTGGACCAAGATGGTCAAATTACTTGTGACTTTTGTGGAAGAATTGCATTAGGCAAAGCAGTTTTCGCAATGAGGAGCAAATTGATGGCAAAGATGAAGATTGAAGATGTTAAGAAAAGACTAGGAAGAACCTATGGATGGACCATGATTTTGTATTGCTCTGAAACTTGATCATTGGAGGAATATGTACATGGGAGGCTTTTGAGATGTGTGTGTGTGTATGTGAAGGATTAGAAAGTTAAAATGTTTTGAAAGGAAATCAAAAAAAGAATTGTTAGGCATGGGGGGAAATGTTTTTGGGTGATATTCAAATAAGATTAGAAAAATAGATGCAGAGCCTTTGGATTGTTTATGAAATACTGAAGATTTTTATGGAGAGGCGGTTGTTAGGCAAGTGAGATAGGGGTAGGTAAAGGATTGGGATATTGGATGAAAAGAAGGGTGATGAATTGTCTTGTTGAAAGCCATGGTGAGCCTACCAGGGAGGTCATCGTGAGGGTTTCATGTTTGTAATTGCCTGTAATTGCTTGTTTAAAATGCTAATTGGACCACTTTCTATAAATATATTTTCATGTGGGGCATATGGTTTTTTACTCTAAGGTAAAGTTAGGAAAATGAGGAGCGTGCCGATTTAAATGGTTGACAATGAAATAATGTAATAATATCAGCTAGTCCAAAGTAAAAATTTGTAGCTTTCTTTCACGTGGCAGAGGCAGTTAAAAAAGTATTAGGTTTATTATTCCTAAATAAGCAAGATAGAAGTAACAAGGGTCAATACTGTATAAGATACAGCCATTTTCATTTTTATAAATATTTCTATGCTATGTACATTGAAATGTAAGGTATGTAAAATGGCTACAGATGTAAATTCAAATATCTTCAATTACTTGATGGAAAAAGGAGTGCACAATTGTTACAATGTGTATAAATGCCAAAGCCTTTTGAAAATATTTCTCAATTTACCGACACAGGTGAAACTCACTCTTTTGGGTCTGGTGCAAAGTAATTTAAGCTGTCAGAGCACTCTAACAGCCAAATTAACCCTAAAAAACCATTATTTTACATGTCATGCTGTCCTTAATGGGTAAGGTCTTAGTTTTTAAGTGGTAAACATTTAAAATTCTTAAAATTTTATATAACTTGTATTATTTGCACAGATGGTGGCAAGTAAGTTTCTTCATGATGATGGTGAAGATGATGAAGTGTTTAATGATGAATGGGCTGCATCCTCAGGGATAGACGAGACTGAACTAAACTGTGAAGAGAGGGAATTCCTTAATGCAATTGTAAGTTTTTAAAAATGTAACAGTTATATAAGAGTATATATAAGAGTAACTTTTGTGATATTTTGTATATTTTTAGGATGTGAGTACTCAATATATGTACTTTCTGATAACCATACTGATTTGGTACTATGGAGTTGCAGGTTAAATGATTCACCATTAAGTCATTTGCAGTTCAAAGTAGCAAAGTAGTTATAGATATTATTGGCAGTAGTAAAGCTTAGACTCTGTGGTAATAATTGTTGCAATGTCAGTTTTTTTTATAACCACTAAATAACAGCGGTTATGCCTGTATTGCACATTTTTAGAAATATCTTGTTAATGTAAGTGATTTCCCTAGACTTAGGCTTGCAAAGCATATGATGGATATGGTGTGATGGTTTGCTAATAGTAAATAATTAAGATCTGTTGGACCATAAAGCATCCTTAGGAAATATTTTAAAAACAAATTATTTTGGGTAGATTCCTATTAATTTTTCAACAATCTCCTTTTACCTTGATACACTTTTTCCCAGCATTTCTCCAACTTCTTTAAGCCGTTCAAAAAATAGGATGTCAGAAGGTCCTCAAAGTAAGCATCTGTGCTGGTGATGACCTCGTTTGACCTGAATCATTTTCCTCCAAGCTATTTTTTTAGCTAGGAAATTTAGTTAGGAAGTCACTGGGGGCCAAGTGTGGTAAATATGGTGGCTTTTATAGTAATTCAAACTTTAATTCAAAACCTTTTCCCATCGAAACTGCACTGTTGTGCACCCTCATATTTTCTTTTTGGAAGAGAACTTTTCTCTCTGCCAAATGAGGATGTATTTTCTTGACTTCTTAACTCAACCGATGCAATAGTGACTCATGATACTTTCCATTTATCATTTGTCCTTTTTGCAAGTAATCGATGAAGATCATTTTGTGTGAATTCCAAAAAAACCATGGGAATCACCTTGTCAGCCATCATTGCCCAATTCTGAGCTGGATCCCTTTCTAAAACCCAATGATTTGACTGCTCCTTTGTGTCTGACTTGTAGTAATGTATCCATGTTTTATCCAAAGTTATGTATTGACAAAGAAACTTAAGGATTGCAATGGAAAAGCACCAAACCAGCAAAAGTATCGACCGCGCAGTTGCTTTCTCCTCAGAGGACAAATGTGGCACCCATCATGCCCAGATTAAGTTAACTTCCAATTTTTTGAGCAAAATTGAAATCACTGTACCTTGTGATATGCATGTGGCCTAAAATATTTGGTGAACTTGGATTTGTCGATTATTCAAAACCATGGTGTGGATTTTGTCAATCATTTCAGAAGTAGTCTGTACCACTTGATGTCTTAAATGATGTTCATCATTTGTGGATGTACGACTACGTTGAAACTCATTTAATCCACTGTTTCACAAACCAGGAGCAGATGTGCCATGAACTTCACACTACTCAGCTTTGATGTTAAGCCTTTAAAAGAGACGTGTTTAATCACCACATGAAACTCATTTTTTCTATTATAATAAATTATCAAAAGCTTGTTGCCTAAATCGACTTTGAAAATGAAGCCACATTTTTGATAAAGCCGAAATTTTGACAGCCATCTAGTGAGAGATAAGGCTTACTAAAAGGAAGCCTTTTCGGATGCTATCAGTCTGGGATTTCCTAAGGAGTTATTGAATATTCCACAAAATAGCCAATGACATTTTTTGTTTTATTATTATATCATGTCCTTAACATATTATTTTTTAAAAAGGGATTTACTGAAGATATTGATGAATATCTATGAACCATCTTATGGCATAAGCAAAGTGTCTCCCAATCTGGATAAATGGTAAATCCCGGAAGCTTTGGGAATTTGATGGATGCTTTGCAGAAGAAGTCCTTATTTGATTCATTTTCATAGAAAAGTTACCAAATGGCAATTTTGAAACGGTTCATAGAGATTCCATTCTGGGATGAAGAAATGCAGGAACTATAATTATGATATTGTATCCAATTTAGAACTACTTGGGCACAGTTTCGCTCTTTCTTTCTGCAGATTAAGATTTGGCAACATGAGGCGTTTGAACAAGTTTTGAGTCCAGATGATAAAATAACCATCATTTCTCATTTTTAATGAAATTTTCACATACCACAGTCTTATTGCCACTAAGCCATAATTTTGCTGAATTTTCAATTTTGCGAGCATATGGTCACAGTATAAATCTAAATGTTTTTCAAACTCCTGCCTGTTCATTAATTCTGCTCAAGATAACTCTCAATTCTCTGACTCTCAATACCATTTCACTGACCATCAAATTTGTGTTTTCATTGTGCAGTCCATCAAAACAAAGCATGACTTTTACCCTTGATCTCATATGGTAAGCTAAGGAAACCACTTGTTGATATCCTGTGAATGACATGTCATTGTGCTTGAAGTTACTCATCAATATGGGGTTTAAAACATTGCATTAATATAAATGTCTCTTACAATCAAGGTAAATCTGTTAATTTCGTGCATGAAAATCTTACATTCAGTCAAATAAGCTTCTGTGCATTAATTTGAAGTAGGGTTTTCCTTGGTGGGGGGAACTTAATTTCTAGCTGGGCTCTAGCTGGAGTTTTTTGCCAGTTACAAAATAAAACTGTGAGTTGAAGAGGAACACAAACATCTTGGAAAAGTAATTCGCAGAATTAAGTTTGGAACTTCGACCCGAGTGAAGCTCTTTTTGTTCATTAACTCTTGAGCTCTGATTTACAGAATAAACCACCAGGTTCATATTCAGCCATGTAGTAATTAGCACCACCACTGAAGTGTTTTGCTTAATTTTGCACAGTTAAACCTGATTATTGTCACCAACTGCTTTAAAATGAGTCTAATAGTCTGGGCAGTAGCTCTCCATCAACCTTTCTCACTTGTATAATAAATGTGCTCTATCATATGTTTCAAGGATTGGAGGGTAAACGTCCGGGAACACCAATTCTGGGAATGGTTAGAGGCCCTGGAGGAAGCTGTTGCCTTCAGAGAAGGTCATCGGAAAGGCTGGTTTACATATTCTGACCTCAATTATCTTCTTCAATCCAAAGAACTCTTCTCAATTGCCAACACTCTACTCACAGTAAGTAAATTTGTTATGTTCTGATCAAAATGAGAGATTGAAACATGTGTTTGGTGTGAATATTGTATGTTGTATTGGTAATTTTTTTGTATAAAATATATTTCTCATGTGCAAATAATGCCTAAGGAAGAGTTTTGTCTCCACATTAAATAAAATATATGATGTTTCTGATTAACTTGTAACAGTAATAAACTTCATTTACCCAGTAGATCATTTTGCATAAAAATATATGTGAAAGATTGTAGGTCATGTTAAAAAAAGAAATGAATTACATTTAAATTTGTACAGCATGAAAATCATAAAATATAAAGCACATTCATTCTCAAATTATTTACTTTGTACAATTAATGGACTTGTCGCACATGAATTTATCTGCAGAATATTATTTTTTTTTGATAAAGATACTTTTCAATTCGGCCTTGAAAGTCTACATACTCTTACAGTTTAAAAGGTAAAAAGGTAAGTCTATTATAAAATGGTATGCCCATATCTGGAGGTTCTAGTTTCATTTTTATCTGTCCTGGCTGACATCCAATGTACTGTATTTTCCCATGAATAACGCATGCCTTATGCATAACACGCATCCAGAACTCATCCAGTAGCTATCATGAATTTGTATAGATAGCGTGTGCCCAGGGCTTCATACTTATCTTGAATGTGTGTATATATATATATATATATATATATATATATATATATATATATATATATATATATATATATATATATATATATATATATCTGTGTGTGTACATATTAGTTAATCTTCTCTTTCCAAAGCTGTGTTGGGAAAGTGACAAGATGACGTATTTATTTTATTTATAATTTTTCCAATTAAGGACTCAATTTGTTGTACATAATCTTTTCAAGTATTTTTGAGACGGTATTTTGGACGGCTATAGGTCTATAACTATTCATATCATTTGAACTGTCCTTATTTTTATTAACAGGTACAATCTTAGATGTTTTGAATTGTGAAGGGAAAATGCTCTCATATATGCTATGAATTAGTCCATAAGAACTCTTTCTTGCACATTTTCTTAAACCTTAAAGTAGTTCCACAGGAATGTTGTCTACGCCCACGGCCTTATTTACACGGCCTGTCTAACCTTGCTTGCCTAAGTTCTTCACCAATGATTGGGAGCCGTTTTTTTCACTTATTGACAAGGCTACGTTCCACCCACAGATATCATCAGAATCCTTTTTACATAAACAACTAAAAAAATCCCCAAAATCGTGGATCTCTGGCGACTTGGCAAAGCATTGCCAGCATCCTCACGTTTACTATTACTCTGAACAGTCAGGGGTTTCCTTTCTGTACACAAATCATACCCTAATTTATCCTTTTAGATATTTTGATCTGAGTGATCCCACAGATGGGAACCACGTCCTTTTTCACCTATTGATGAGGTAACTCTGAGAGAGCTTTTCTGATGGACTCTACATTTATTGTAGCATATCATTGTGTTTTCCCTCAAACCTATCTGATTAAAGAAATGAGCATGACAAGTGACATAACAGGCTGCTAACTTGCATTAAGGTGTAATTTCAAATAATGGTTGTTAATAATTATTAGCAATGATTGGTCTAAATTTAAGGAACAGGCATAATTTTTCATAAAGTGAAGACCAATTATTGTTTTGTAGTGTGCATTTCCTGAATCTATAATGAAGATATTGTGAGCATGTTCTCTGTTGGGGTACGTGGTAGACCAGGGGTATAGCATTGAACTACTGACCGGAAGGCCTGGGTTCAATTTCTGGCCTAACCTCTCTGGGCAAACACAGCTCCACACAAGCTGTGTAATTCTTTGGGTACCAGGTCTTCTTGGGAAACCGTAATCGGCACAGGGTCCTTTCCTGGCCCCCCGACCCTGATGTGTGAATTTCACATGGCATCAGGCTTAGTATTGGGTGAACTCAACCATCACGTACCAAACCAACCTTCGGGTTGATTACTGTCTTGATGGTTTAATTCTCTGTCATCAATCACCAAGGGAATAGAACAGTAATCCATGACCAGAAGAGAATGGCCAGAAGCACTTTTAATTGAGAATGACATACAGGGATGGATTTAATTCCCTAAATGGAATATCTTTTTATGAAGATCCATGTGTGGAAAACCTGGCAAACATATTAAGTTATGTTCATTAGACTTCAGCCAGTGCTCATTGGCATACAAAATCAGGTTTATATTTTTAAAATAAAACCTGATATATTTTTAAAATAAATAAAAAAGAATTTTTTTTAAATTTTTAAAAGTTCAAGCAATTTATTACAAATGCATACAGATGAAAATTAGTATACTTTTCATTCTTAATTAAGCTTAGAGGTATTAGTCCCAGAGAAAGATCAAAAATGATTTACTTAAATGTCATGATTGTGTAAATTTGTTTGCAGTCGCACCACCGATTTAAAAATAAAATCATCTGGTGAGATCATATTCCTCTTCCATATTCTGTTCATAGACTTTGTTTTCACTACTTTTTTATGTTGCACACTTGAGGCAATTTCAACTGCCATCAAGAAAGACATAATATCATTGATAGCTTTAGTTGTTTCTAGGTTTTTATCAACAGGATCAACTATAGATATATTATTCCTACAATTAGAACATCCAAATTTAGATCAACACTTTTAGCATTGTATGTCGTAAAACACAGACTTGTCAGCAGTAGAGGTAGAATTACACCTGAAAACTGTATTTTGCCGATGCTTGTTCATCTTATGTTAGACCTCTCGAAAGCCACTTTCAGCTGTCTCATATCACTTAAGGTGTTGTTAGCGTCATGTTTGTTAATCAATTACATTTATTGAAGATTCAGGTGAGTCTGCACCACCCCCCCATCTACTTTCTGCCAAAACTTGTTTAAAATTTATTTCACCAAGGGTACTGAAATCTGGAATCTCGTGAGAGGTTTTGGGCTCCTGGAATGATTTCACTGTAGGTAATAGAATCAAGGTTTTCATAGCAAGTATGGACTCATCAGACAACGTTCCACCTTCATCCTGTGTTGGATCATGTTTATTACTCGCCATCCCTGTGGCTAATGTAAAGGTTTTTCTTATCTCGACCAGAGTTTGAATTCATGCTCACTTGACGATTTATCTATTGGTTTTTTGTAAGGATTCATTATCAGCCTCCATGTAAGCAATTGAAAACTTGAGGGGCTGACATGAAAAACATTTCCAGAATGCAAAATGCAAGTTAGTGTCTAAAATGATGTCATGGATTTGGTACATTTGCAATGGAAAACACTGTTTAATAAATTACTTTTTCTTGCATGTCTAACGAAGTCTCACACCACCTGCATTGCACGGATATATCATTTTTGGCTCCGTCTTTGTTTCTCATGTGAATGATGTAGTCTATTTGAGTTTGTTGCTGTAAATAAATTGTTACTTTATAAATTGCAAACAAATAGTTAATTTATTTACAGCATAAAATATTTAATTGCATTTATGGTATTTAATATTTTACCATGCCATAATACCTTTTTGAATTTTAAAGGTACTTAATTGTGCAAGTGATAATGTTTTGCAATGATTAGGAAATGCTGTAAAGCATGATAGCAATTTAATGTTTTAGTTGTTTTTAATCTTATTTTCTGTTATGATTCCAAAATTCTGCAAATGTTTCAAGTAGGTCTGCAATAATTAGTTTCAATGAGCTTTATCTTTATGTCTTTAATAACGGAGACGAAGACTAATACTATTTTCTGCTCTATAAGTCATAGTCTTTGTCTCTGTCATTATGGAACAGTTCCACCACATCACA
This sequence comes from Hetaerina americana, assembly GCF_022747635.1. Taxonomy (NCBI): domain Eukaryota; kingdom Metazoa; phylum Arthropoda; class Insecta; order Odonata; family Calopterygidae; genus Hetaerina; species Hetaerina americana. The sequence continues at coordinate 12,661,081 of NW_027286403.1, forward strand.
TCTATATCTGTAATATATATTAACATCTTTACTTAACATTCCTGTAATCAATTCCCTCATCCTTGGTTAGATGAAATTTTATTAAGTTCTGATGAAGTTTTTCGATCATTATCTTTGTTCAACTTACCTCACCAGCATTAGAAAGGTGCTATTTGACCTTGTGTTTTGGGCCTGGATCCATTTATGGACTTGCATATTATTATTTTGTTGGTAGATTTTATTCAACTTTTTTCACTCAAAGAATGCTTAAAATGTTTAATAACTTTTCTTTTTTGTGTGCAAACATGGGAAAAATGACTTAATTAGTAGAACCTCCTGGACAACTAACACTCTGTTGCAGTGTCTCAGCTGAATGCCTACTCTATTAAACTTATCTATAATGGATACATGTACCCTTGTTGGAATATACATGTACCCATGTATATACCAAAAATCAGGTATTTCAACTCACCAATGTGATAACCAGGACTAATTAAAACAGCTTCAAAAAAGAAGGTTCTTCACAAAGTCTATTGTGATGCAATTCTCTGTGGGTGACAAATGATCATCCTACCTCTTAGATGACAATACATCAATCAGTTTGAACAACCAACAACCAACTCTTGCTGGATAACGACTTTGTTGTACAAATATAGGATTGTACATTTGGAGAAGATCTTGCAGCAGGACACTAGGTATCAAAGCTCCAAACAGTTAGCCAAGTCTATGAATGCTTATAATGTCTATGTATAGAAAATTAGGAATGGAAAAGGGAACTTGAATGGGCATTTAGACTAAAGTATTGGGGACTCAACCTGTGAATAATCCTGGAGAATGATATTTTTATCTTGTGAAGTAATTTGTCACCTCATTCTGTTTTAATACTGACCTTAGAACTTGGTATTCTTAACCATATTTTATGGAATCACCACCAGAGATCCGGGGTGTTAATAGTGGACCTCTAGGGTGTCATATCATCCCGAGCTAGTAGCTGATGAGCTAATTTTACTTAGAAAGAATCAAGTGGCCAGAAGAGCTATCATTTTTATTGGTCAAAGTTGTTTATGTGCGTAAGAGTTAATTTCTAAATTGCATTTGAGTGAACATTCTAAACTTACTTTGTATTCTGATAGACTGGAATCATTGCTTTCATGAATAGATTAATTCATTTTTTTAAATCTTTCATTGACACCTGTAGCATGCCACTTATGGGTGTTTGCCATATATTTCTCTCTAGGTCCTTTGGAACATTTAAATTATGCAAGGACTTTATTATGATGTCATTTTCAGTTATTTCTTAATTTAATTACAGGTGTCAGCAGTATGTCTAACCAGTTACACAGCAGGAGTCCTTACTCTTCTTGGGTCCACAATCATCGTTTCTAGCTTGCCATCTCCAACATCTGTACTCCAGTCTGTGCACCATACTTCTCTCTTGGCCAAACCAGCCCAGGCTCCATTAGACTTCCCACTTCAAAAAGATATAGGCAACGTTTCTGAATCCTGTTTAAGGGCATCTGTCATTCACACATCCTTGGACTGTTCCGTGGATATTGCTAATGAGTTGGAGGACCATGTTCCCAATTTACAAGGAAGTCCAGTATTTGTGAAAGGTGAAGAAAATAGGTCTCCTTATGGTGTGCTCAACTTAGTTACCTTTCCTAAGATTAGTTTTCTTGAAATTAAATCTTTGGGATCATTTTTCAATTGCATAAATGTTGCTTCAAGATTATTTGATTCATTCTTCAATGGTGAAAATCTTATTACTGGAATGTTTGGAAAGAAGTCAGTGAAGCAAGATAGTTTGTTTGATTTAAGATTCTGCATTCAGATATTCAACAAAAATTGGATCATTGGTGAAAATATATCACGTAACTTTCAAATATTTAGTCATTATTGGAATTCTGGATTATCTTTGGAGTTAGACGATGAAAGAGTTAGTTCATTAGAATCCCATAACAAAAATGCTTGTATGCAAACTGCTCTATCAATTCCTTCTCATTCACATGTTTCATTAGAGGCAAGTCAATACTGATGAAAGTGTGCTGCTGATTGGGCTGCATGTTGTTGGAGTAAAATGAAAATGAATTTTTAACTAGGTAATGAAGTACATTGTTGTGAAACAGGACTCTGATTACTCCTTGCAATTAAATCAAAACTTTTAATTTATGGGCCTTGATTTGAAATTTACATTCCTGAAACCTGGGTTTGACATAAAATCTCACCACCTCATGAAGTTGACTAGCTGATCTTTATAATTTTCCCGTAGTTTCTGCTTATAACACTTTGTTTACATAATGTATATTGGTACCTTAAATCTAGTTTGCCTCAAATTTGCATTTTTTTTGTTGTCCTCTTCAAAAACATGAATTCGAAGCTTCACCGATATTAATTGCCACAATTTTGAATTACTTTAATTTAGTCTCAAGAAATGCAATTTTAATGATTTAGGGAATACTTAAGAAAATTTAATATGGCAATATTTGGCCTAATTGCCATCCTCAGTGAAATTAAATCATGTTATTTGTAAATCTATTTTTTGTATTATCCTGGCATGGCATTTCAAAATCAGTCTCTTAAAACCAATAAGTATATTCAATACTGCTTTTGATTAAGATTTTGTGTAAGTGGAGGATATGCATATTTTCAGCCTAGAGTTACAATACCTGTAAAACTGACTGGTCCTCACCCTAGATACAGGCCATTATGTGCACCAACTGTGAGTAAAATAATTTTCTGTATTTGTTCCTGTTGGTCTATCCTTTTGACATATTTTCAAGATTTTGTCATTGTCCTGTGAAATTAAATTACAATTATAGTGTCATTAATTAATTTATTAATTATATATCTGGTGAGGTATTTGTAAATCCAGACTCAATTTACAATACTTTCACCATTGTGAAGTAATTTGAGCCAAGAAATATTTCTGATATTTTGTAGATGGTATTTTTTGCCTCATGTCATGTTAGTTTTCCAGTTTGAAACTAATTTTACTATTGGTTCACAATATTGTTTTCAAATTTTTTCTAATATATTTGAGTGTTTTATCGTTTATCTTCTTTCTTGTCATCTCAACTTGGTGTAAATTTATTCTTTCCTATAATTAGGAACATTCATGTGTTGGAAAATGTGTTGATTGTCAAATTTTAATGAATACCTGCAAATAAGAAGTTAAGTAACACCAAAATACATTCCATTGAGAGTCATAAGGAAAGTGCACTCAATTTGTGGGTTTAGCTGCCATGGATGTCATTTGTGAATTCACTGTTTTGGGCCATGTAGCTTTTAGGGTAAATTTTCAGAAGCATAGATATCACATAAACATGCTATTGCCATTATTTCATTGGCATATAGAGAATTTTGTGCATATAGGCTTGAGTGTTAACAGTTTTGTGATATGTCACTATGAATTTGTCATTTTTGTTGGCTGCTTTTCTCTGTAAATTGTCCACATGGCAGTTGAGTAGTACTGTGTGCATTCATGTTGTTGTCTGGAGAATTTCTCTGTTTCAGAAAGTCATAATTACCATTCTTGAGTTTCTGGTAGGAAATTATAAAATCATCTTTTTTGTTTCACCATAAAAACAGGTGTGTCAGGAGGGCCTTGAAAATTTGAGGAATTATAATTACATCTATCATTTTTCTGCTGATTGAACAATTGAAGTAGAAACAGTGAAATTTCAGCCAATTTGCTATGGATGCTTAAAAAAGTGGTAGATAAATACAAAATCAAAATTCACATGCCAGATGTTTCAATGTTTTCTTTGGGAATTAAGATTTAACTGACTGTTCCCTGTAATTTATGTCATATGCAGTCCATAATTATCACAGTATGACCAATATTTACCCTAACATGTACTTATTTGAGGATGTTAAATATTCCTGTAATCCAAAAATATTCCCTGGAAAACTGGGAATTTTTGATAGGAATTGGATTTCTGTGTGACTTCACTGAACTGCTTCATGATGAAAAGAGCCAAAATACTTCACAATTAATTATTTACTAACTAATTGCATGACCAAGGTCTCATTGCTGTGCTACATCTTTAGAGAAGTGTACAGTACAGTTACAGAAATCATACACTGGTGTACACATGTATATTCAGTTTTTGGGGTGGTTATGAAAGTGGGTCATGGGATGTGAGGGGTTGGGGCAAAAGTTGGTTGTGGAACAAAGGAAGAGAGAGAGCAGGGATTAGGGTGGGAATTTGAAAATGTTTGGTGAGGGATATGGTACTGGGATGGTTGAAGGTGCATTTACATTGCTTAGTTGGGGTATTCACTTAATAAGAGGGAGAGATGAGGACAAGGAGAGCTTGCATCACCAGTTGTTATTCAGTGTAGAGAAAGGAACGTAGGTGAAATGTTGCACAGTTTGTGGGGTTAATAGGGGTTGATAATTGGATATGAGGAGGTTCAAAGAGGGTGAATGCAAAGTGGACATGCCTTCAAACTTATCATAAAAACTGAGCATATGAGGATTGGGAAAAAAGGAGAATAGTGCCTGATGGATAATAGTAGAATGGTCCCTGTAGGGCACGCTTTTGAGGATTTGTAGCTGCAGCTACACACCTATTAGTGTAGAAATAAATGTTTCGGTGGATCGGTCTTGTTGTCTGGATAGGTGTGTAGCTGTGGCTGTCTTCAATCTAGTGTGCTCTGTAGAGAATGCATCACGACTACACATTAGGGAATTTTTGTTTCCCAATTCTATGCCAAGCGACCCTACTCCTGCCAAAACCGAACCCCATCAGTGGAAAAGTGCTCTGATTTGGTCATTAAGTTGATCTATGAATTAATAAATATGTGGGTGTGTTTCTAAACAAACTTACCCTTTATTATGCGTATAAAGTATTGCAGACTTTAATATGCTTATCTGATTTATTAACATTTAGCGGTAAAATAATCATTGATTGTCATTCTCTTATGGTGGTGTTAATTGATACAATTTCTCTTCAAAATTCTTTTTCCAGTGGTGGTTTCTGTAAGTCATGGCAGCATTTATTGACTACATATGTATAGAGTATTCAGAAAGGTGTAAAGAGCAATGCTCATTGGTTTGCACATTTGAAAATCATTTACCATGATTGTACTTTTTGCACCTGTTAGTATCAACGGATGACAAAATATATTGCAGGTACTCTGTGTGAATGTTACAAAAAGAGGAAAAGGAGAGGGGCTGATGGGGGATTATCCATTTCTGATAAATAATTATTACCATTATAACAATGATATAACACAAGCCAATTTTTGCCTTTGGAGAAGGGGAAATTGATGTGTGTCCTTTGATTATAATGAAAATCAAATATTTTTCCTGAGTGATGCCTGTGGCACTATCCTGCAAGGGAATTATATATTATGATAAAGGGAAGGTGGGTTAGGAGAAATCATGTTAGGGTGGGCTAGACTTAAGAGTTTACTCAGTGCATGCATGGGTTAAAGGAGCTGGTGTTCAAATATTAAAATTGTATGAAGGAGGTGGGGGTCTAACATTTTGATAAGATGATAAGTCAGTGATTTTACCCGGAAGTTTTACACATAAGGGAGCCAGGTTTAGTCCAGCATAGGAAATGCTAATGATATTATATCATATAGACCTCAATGTATTTCTTTCATATTCAGTGTGTGTATGGTGCTTGCATTGGCAATAGTACTCCACAACTGTCAAGTCACCAATTCCCTTCGCGACTGCAGTGCTTTTATTTCTAAGAATTAGTTTGTTTAAATGAAATTAGTAAATTCCAAAAAAACTAGTTTTTTCCAACCCAGGTTTTGACTAATGCCAAAAATTCTTTATTCTTAAGCCTTGGGTTTGAGAACACAAATATTTTTGTGGACTTAGCCAAGTTTATTTTATTCATAAAATCAAATGAAGTGCATTAATGTGATACGTGAAAATATTAAGTGTACCAAGACATGGGAGCCAAGTTTATTTTATTCATAAAATGAAATTAAGTGCATTAATGTGATACGTGAAAATATTAAGTGTACCAAGACATGGGGTGAACGGATAAAATTAGCTGTTTTACTTAGTGCAAAATTTTGGGGAAAGGCTTTTTATATAGCAGTAAGTAAATTGAGTTAAATTTGAGCCTTGGGTAAGTGCCAATATTGGGTTTGAGAATTGAGGAATAGGAACAGAGAGAGACTATGCCAGTGGTAGAACATCATTAACAAAAGCTGCCAAAGGTTACTATAGTATAATGTCCCATGGAATACACCGAAAAGTACTCAATAAATTAACCAAGTATTCATTTACATTGAGCATTATCCTGATTTAAAGTAAGAGAAATGCTTGCATTATATCATGATTGATATAAATATGCAATAGGATTATGCATTGAATTTATGTCCAAGACAATGGGTAAGATTACTTTATCTATAGACATTAGTGATCTATTTCTTAAATGTAGGTTTCAAATATTCCTTTTCCTCCATAACAAATTGTGGGTACTCCCAATCCTTAAGGGTTTTTGCTCAACACTTTCTTTGTAGTTTCTACTTTTATGCCTGCATTCTCACCTTCTTAGTCCACTCAAACATGTGTTACCTTTCTTGTTTCTCCACACGTCCTCGTTCTGGGGAAATAGCTACCAAAACACAGGCATCTTTTCTCCCCACAGATGCTTCTTCCTTCCCCCAATTGGTGGTGTACCCAGAGTGCTATGTGTATTTTATCACCTTAAGTTACTGCTCAATAGGTAAATTATGGTCATAGTAAATCTGGATATATTTTTTTTTTTACTTTTTATGAGTAATCTTGATTCAGACGAATATAAATGCTGCTATGACTTGCAGGGGATGTCATCAAAAGTGAAAGTTTGTTGATTAATTACATAAGTCAGCACCGTGACAAGTGAGTGATAATTTTTGGTCTCTTAAAATTGTGAATTTAACATTTTAAACATAATAGAGCATCTGCCAACTGGTAAAACTAAGGAGATTTCTCTTAAGTTGGATATCAGGCACCCTGATTGATGATGGTTTTATAGGCATTCTATTGAGCTGGGTCTGGAGGGCTAGTCTCCCACCTCTTACGATGCACATCCTAGGTTGAATACTATCTCAGGAGTGTGTAGTCTAGACCCTGATGGCTGTATTGCAGGGAATCAGGATGGAGTTTCCACATCCAAGAAGTACTCTAATGGTATCATGAATCAAGCACCTTCAAAAATTTAGACCTTTCTTATATTGAAGGAGAAATATTTATAGTACAAAATGCTCTTGCCAAAGACTGGGTTCAAAAGTGAAGCCATACATTTAACAGACAAGCACATTATTACCCACCAGATTAGCTCAACCAACCCTACCCGTAATACTGAGCTGAACTTGACTGTCCATGGTGAATAGAGACCAAGTAGAACTTCTTTGACAATGGGTGAATGGTGTCCATGCTTTTTATATATCTGAAGTATTAATGACTTATTTTACATTGGTAAATGACATTTGATTCTCTTAGAGTTGAAGTGTAAGAATGTTTTTATATTATTTTGTCTGCAAAGCAGTTGAATAACGTTTACTATTATGGCTGTTCATGTATAATATGTTGCCCAGTTTCAGAACTTTGTATTAAGAATTCTTTCTTCATATATTTTAAAAAGAGGGATAATGTGGGCACCTTGGGAAGGAAAATCCACCTGCTTAATATTGGTATTGTTAACTATAATTAACATAAAAGGGCATAAATATTAATAGTGGAAGTATAACATTTGAAGTACTGTGACACTGCTCATTTGACAGTTTCCTTTGGAGAAAGAGGCCTTATAAACCCACCTTCTTATTTTTGTGTTTCATATTATGTTTGTTTTTGTCTCTTTGTTTGTGATTTTCTCATTTGTATGATAGCAAAAATTCTGAAATTAGAGAAATTCTACATTTGTAATCTCAAGTCCTTCCTCTGATCTTGGTCATTCTAAACATCAATACTCAGTGGAAATTTTGTAATTGTGGTGTGTGATATGTAGAAATCAGACATATCTTCTTGTTTATATTGTGTAAGTGTGCATATTTCATGTCTGAAAGTTATATATTCTTGAATAATTTAGATTTGAAGGAAATGTCTCAGTAAATGCTTGGAAGAACTATTACAGCCAAATTTCTCTCATGTAAGAGGGGAATATAATTGATGAATGCAGTCAATATTTTTGGAAAGACAAAAGTGTACCAGATTTTGTGTATGTACCATTTTTAAGATATTGTGAAATTCAAAGTAGTAGTAATATGATGTCAGCCCCCAGATGAATGAGGTATGTTGGACAAACATTGTTAAATATCTGAAAATGTTGCTAAAGACTAAGGCATAAAGTTCTGGTTTGCACTGCAGCAGATGATTTACTGAATATCAACAAATAAGTGGTTGTGTGGATGCTTTCAGTGGTCTATGTACTTTTGATCCTAGAATTAAACATTCACTTCTCAACAGTTTTGTCAGTGGCCAACCCATCAGAGTTTAATCAAAACCCATTGTATTGTGAGCACATTAATTACAATGGCAATTGTAATCAATACTAATTGGTTGTCTCTTTGCACTAAATACTTACAGTACTATTAAAATTTAGGAGTGGTGAACAAACCTTGGGAACTCCAAAGTCTTGAAATAGTTCTGTTTTCAAAGAGTAAATGTCTCAAAAGAGATATTTCAGGCAGTAGCAGAATTAGATCTTCTAGAAATTTAGTTTTTTACTGCATCCCAAAATGATCAGTCAATTGTCTTAATCATTGTGTACAAAAGTGTTTGATTTTGCTGATGTTTGTTTAGAGAATATGCATTTCTCTCAATATGCATTTTTTTCTTTCAATGCTTTTTATTCAGATGTGCTCTACTAGTCTATTCCCAAGTGTTTATATAGAAATTTTGTATACCTTACCGTTTCATCAACTTGTAAGTTTGAATACTAAAATATATCCTCTGATGTTTTTTATTTATATCTTTTTGAATAGCTAGATGTGCTGTGGTGCATTTAAAGTCAGTTACACCTAGGTTTGATATAACTTAGTTATCCTTTGGTATAACTCAATGACTAATTGATATTTATTTTAATATTTGGCTGAGATAAGTTGCTAGGTATGTAAAATGAAATTTCCTTATACTCAGACTGGTAGAATACTTAATTAGTATTTATAATGTTCTACCCTAATTCAATGAATTAACTAACAGATGATATTTTCATAAACAGGCATATGGATATTTTCCTGGTACATGGACACAAGAACCCTAGATATGACATATATTGACCAATAGAGAGAAATAGTTTGCTTTATAACTACCATATTTAGTGTTCTCCATGGTGTACAGTTAATAATTTGGGACTTCTTTTTATCAAGGGCTATGGATTTTATCCATAATAGAAGTTTTTTTTACAAAAAGACAGCTTGTTTCACATTTTCAAGGTGATGGCTGTAAGTGATGAAAGACTTAGTGAATCCCTTCTGTAAACATTATTATTTTGGTTCAAACTAGTGCCTGGGATTAATCCAGTTCTAGCATGTATATGTAACACCAAGAGCAGCATCCACTGTCATGGAATTGATCCTATTTTTGTTAATCAGAGCATATGCAATTGTTGAGGATAACATAGGAAAGCAGGACGATAAGCTCAAGGTCTGGGAAAATAAATGAGCGTGCAAGGTTAATTTATTTCGTGTTAGCTTATCCATCTGAGAGCATGAAGTTACTTCTGCATTTTGTGGTTGGCATAGGTTTAACAATTGTATAGACTTAATGCCTCCTGGTGTTTTAAAATAAGTACTATTGGTTTTAAGGAATTTTAATGGAAACTTATCAAATATTTAAAATTGAAATGTAGTAATGCTTGTTAGTATGTAAACCAAAGTGTGTTTTGAGCCATTGTGTCCTATTCTCCCTTTACTGTGATCCTATAAACTTGAAATAATGTGAAATTATTTGAAAAAATTCCATTGTGATCAATTGTGTTTTCACCTTGAGCTTATTTATTACTTATGTATTGTTTATGAAATTATAAATGAACATGGTGAAATCTGTTTTTCAAATTGTCTTCCTAATCATTTGGCAATCAAATGTCTGTTTGTGAAGTGAAGAACTTGGACCATTGTATCATTTCCGTTTCATTCCTTTGTGGTTTTCTTTAGATAGGTTTGCTGGAACATAGTTATTATGTGATGAGTAGTTCAGCATTTTGGCCAGTTCCAAGATTCATATTTTTTTATCCTTGCAAATTTTACACTTCTTCGGATCTTATTTGGCATATAATTCTAACGAATATCATTATATTTGATTGACCAATTAGAAAATGAAGAATCATTTATTTTACAGGGAAAATATTTCAATCTATTTAAATAAAATTCTGATTATTACCTACTTAAACCCAAAATAAGGGCAGCACAAAAATTGGCTTAAAGTTATTGATTCAAAGGGTCAAGGCTGGTGTTGTAAAATAAGTACTACTAACTAAGTACTCTGCCTAAGGCTTACTTTATGGCGCATTTTCTTCTATAAAATACATCCTCTGTTCAGTGTTAATAATTAAGGACTAGCCAGCAATTAAACTATCAAAAAGAGACTTTATATTTTGGCAATCTTGAATTTGGTAGGTTTTAGCTGGTCTCATCACTATTGTCTAGAATATATGTTATCTTGTGTATTTTAATGCATGGGTTCAGGCGCGTTATTACATTTTTTGCTGGAGTTGCAGTTTCTATCACTGTAACTAGCCCACTGGTTAGTAAATTGATAGTAAACCTAATTCTTAGTCCTTAAGTATGTGAAATTCATGCATTCTGAGTGGAGAGGTAATCGGGGCCCATCTGCAAATTAAAGGCCTCTGATAATGGAGAAAGGGACTGGTTCAATGTTGTGTTACATGTGGTAGGGGATAGTCAAGGGTGTTCTTGCATTACAATCAAGAACTGGCATGGAAATTTGAACTTCTGGTAAGCTGCTTTTGAAGTTACCAGCAGGTGATGGACATAAACCCCTAAATTCCATGTGTGGTATTAGTATCTACTACTTTGTGAACCTTCTAGCTGATGGAGAAAGAGTTATGCTGAATTCTTCAATATTTGACTCATCACGTATTTAAATAATCCATAAATTGAACATGAAGCAAGCACAAAACTATTTGAAAAGAACAACATTTTCCAAATTAGAACCCAAAATGTCCAACTATTAGGAAAAAATCTGACATGCTGGGTGTGGCCATCTCAGAGGTAGACTTGATTGCATGTTGAGGAGTGAAAGAAGTCAATAAAAGGATTAGGAAAAATGGTGAGCGAGTGGAAGAGGATGAGGGCACTGGGAAGTAATTGGGAACGTTATTACTAATTAGCCAAAACAGTGGTGATTAGCTAGTATGTGTTGGGAGACTTATACCTGATGGTTGGCAATTAATGCAAATATATGTTATATATCCCAATGGAAGGTATCAAGGGAATCCACTTGGAATGTCCATAATTGAAGTGAGGTCTTCTAAATACCAAAACAAGCTCGTGAGAAAGTCAATACCATAAACAATGAGCCCTTCATTTTCAACTAGATGCTGGATTTCTTCTACAGTTAAAAATTCCATTCTCTTTGACTCAATCGTGATTTGTGTGCCAAGGCTTCCTGATCTATTTTGCGTAAGAGAAATTTCCTATCTGAAAATTTTGATGGAGCTGTGTGCAAGGCATTCTTCCCTCCAAGTCAAGGTGAAGGAGCAAAAACAATGATAGATGAAAAGCTTAAGTAAAGAAAGTGCACTTTCATGATCCACAATGCAGCAAGGAAAGAGAAAAGTTACATATGTTGGCTTAAATTTTGTTCATGATGACAATGAAGCTTATCAACAAAAACCTTCCTAAAGAGATGTGTTTTGCTTTAAGTGACTTTCAGGTGTCTTAAGTTGAAAATTACAAAAAAGTTATTTTGATGTCTATTACTAATTATTCCTATCCAGAAAGCAATTATAATACATAGTAAACACAAAAAAAGCAGAGAGAAGTTGGGAGGGAGGAGAGACAGCTATGGCATATTTTTCAAACTTTCAGTATTTATGACATATGCTAAGACAAGTGTTTGCAATTTATAAAAAATGCCTGCAGAAATGACCAAATTTCTCATTTCACTGAGTTAATTCTTGTGGATTTGAATAACAGCACAATGCCATGCATAAGTCTTAGGGAATTTTCTTATGTGGCTTCAAATAAAGTTGTTATTTTCAAAAAAAGAAGAAAGAGCGTGGCATGCAATATGCCTGCGTATAAAAGTCTGCATGGATGATGGGCCATTAGCAGCCCTTTACAGCACCAGACATATACCATTGTTCTATTTCTTTACTTGCGAGGCCAAGTATTCAGTTGATATAGTATCTTCTTCCTTGACCAAATCTTTAAGACTCAAGCTGCCAAATCGCAGAACATCCAATGAATTTCAAACAATACTATTCATGACTTCACTAGAAAACTTCCTGAGCAATGAAGTTTGATTGCGAGGGGAAACAAAATACCCTCTTAGGCATTTAGTTTTTATGATTAAGGAAAGGAATAAAAAACTGGACAGCTTAAATGTAAACTGCACATTTTTAACAAATTAATTGAAATCAACCGCAGATAAATGAATGTTCAATGAATCCATTACATTCATCAGCCATAAAATATTCTTGAACCTTTCAAGATTTTATCGGTCAATAAGCATGGCTAGAACTTGGTCATCTGTAATTGGCTTACTATATCACTTGCAGAGATGCAATCTATTTCTTTGGAGTGATAACTAGTTAGGCATTTAAGTGGACTGGATTACGGGAAGTCTGCTGAAATTTATATTTGAAACATCAAGGGCTTAGTCTCTTGCAAAAAAATCATTTGTTGAATATACAAGTTTCATGGAAGTCGCTCTCAGATAATTTAACACATTTGTCCAAGGAGCTTAAGTGACCATATTAACAACTCTTAGATGAAACAGTTTAATAAAATGAAAAAGGCACATTACAGCATTAAGTCCAGCTTAAAAGACCTTATTTAAATGAAATTTAACAACAATAATTTGTGCATATTTTATAATGAATCACCATGAATATAGGAATTTCACAATTCGTCTCATGATAGCACTGAATAACAATAAAATAGACAACAAATTTATATGTATATATATCTCTATGCATATACAAGAAAGTGTGTGTACTTGACTTAATGTATAAATATTCATGAAAAATGTTTACTAAAGGGAATAAAAGCTCTGTCACAATCATGGCAATGACATATTCAACTTTAGAATCTATATATAGAAACACAGTATCATTTTTTAAAAACATTTTGGTGGCCTGGCAACCTTTCTCAATGTAAGGTACAAAACTGAGGATTTGGGGTTTGCAGGTGGTAGGTAACAGTAAGGGTTGACAGGAACGATAAGGGTGTATCCCTTAGAGGGCAAGGCTCAGGATTACATTTGAGCTGGAGCCAGATGCATGTTGACTAAATGGTTTTCGGGATGTGAGGCATTAATCAACACATTGTTTCAATGTGCCTATTATTGCCTCCCCTTCAGACAACATTTTAACTCAAAATGCTCGAGTCAACACTCATTTGGCTCCTTGGCACTAGCTCAATTCTAATCCTGATCCTTGCCCCAAAAGGGGAAACCCTTTTCCTTCCAATCAACTCCTACCGATTACCCACATTCGCAGATTTATTCTTTCTCTTGAGAAAAAAAAGTGCCCGGGCGACTGAAAGATTAAAAAATCCATACTGTTCCCTTAATGCATTTATAACTTATCAAGCCACTCTAGTGATGGACCTTATATTCACTTAAGTAAACATTTTTCATGTATATTTACACATATAGTCAAGTGCACACGCATATAAAGACAAAATGAAAAATAAAAACAATGATTTCAATATATTGGATCACACCAGCATCTTATCACAGACCATATGGATTATGGGTGTTTGTAAAGATAATTTAGGAAAATAATAATTTTCTGAAACTATGTACAGCATTCCATTAATATTTGCGGTAATAAATTTTACATTGGTGTAAATGACGCAATGTTTCTTCTTTTTATTTTCTCTCATCACTAATAATACTACAGATTATCACTATGATACATGAACCCCTACTTTATACCTCAATAGTAGAATTTGATCCATATTAATTACTACAAAATGGCATTCCTCATAAAATACAACTGCATAACTTCATCATCTTGGCAGTGGTTATGAGTTTAAAAGATAAAATGACAGTACCAAAAATAAATGCAATGATGAAGGAACATATTAACGTCCTCACGAGGCAAAAGGAAATATGTCCTTTCATGACACTTTTCTGCAGTCAATCATATTCGTTAAAAGAAACATAACAGGATACAAAGATTCAATTCTACTGAAATATTAGTAATTTTGTATAAAATCCCATATTCTCTTGTGATATTACTTAAAAGGCAGGTGAATGATAAATTAGCAAAATGAAGAACTCCTTAGTAATTAATGTTTCATGGACTTTCTCCGATTTTATCCCATTCCAGCCGAATGCAGAGATTTTGGTATGTTTCCAATCATGAAGAATACCAACGAACCTGAGAAGAGTACGAGGTATAATCTACTTATAACCATTCGCCACGCGCACCCTAAAAACATAAATGAAATACTAGCGACAATTTATAGGAACACTATGTGTCACCATGAAAATAATATTATCACATGGCTAATACTCTTGACTAATTACTGACTTGTAACTTCTGTTTTCCGGCGTAAATTTTATCAGTATCAAAATCGAAACCCTAATGGAAGAAGGCATTGGATTGATGTGACCAAGACTTGGCCATGAATATCTGATGGTTTCGATAGGTATATTTTTACATCATCACCAAATTCATAAATGAATTGTCGACACACTCCACAAGGAGAGACATAATCTGGCCGATCGACCATCTCAGCTGCTACAGCTACAGCTTTAACACGCCGTCTCCCCTCAGATATTCCCTTTGCCAAAGCTGTTCTTTCTGCACAAATGCAATTTCCATAAGAGGAGTTTTCAATATTGGAACCAATGTGTATTTCCTCTGAATCATCCCAGAGCACAGCCGCGCCAACAGCAAATTTGCTGAACGGACAATAGGCATATCTTCTTGCACTATTGGCAGCTACGATTAATTCCCTCTCATTTTTGTCTGAAAGAAAATATTTAAGTACATTAATAACGAAAATAAGAATTCATTTGATCAATTTCGATGAAATAACAGCTTTAAAAGTTATCTCAGTTTAAATTACTTTATTTCAATTGAAAAACTCCAAATAATATCATACGTGACTGTACTGCGTAAGATATAAATAATAATTGCACAGGCACCATATTTCGTGAAAGCAAGAAACTATTTTCCAGCAGGCAAGGGTTGAATGCCAGGAATGATGAATTAACATTACCAGGAGATTACCACAGTGCTTTGTGCATGTGCTGCAAGTCTACAAGAGATATGGGAACGTTTCTTTACACGCGAACATGAAAAAATTACGGACTTAGATATAATAGATGGTGTGAAATTCTTAGGAAAGTGTTGCGATTATATTTTGGTAATCTTCTTGGCGTCCCAAAAGACTCACCTAGTTCTTCAAATGAAATAAGGTCCCCAGAATTTTTTGCGTTTGCCATTTTGCAGAGACAGGCAAGTATCAGTTCGCCTAAGAGTAAAAATACTTCCAGTAATATATTTGAACGATCTTTAAATGTAAAACAAATTTGGCGCGGTTGAAGGAATCAACTATGAGGCTTATGGAATAGAAAAAAAAGATAATAGTTTATCTCACCACTTCTCGAATCTGGAGTTACTTACGCTATGAAGTCACTATTATCACATTAATTACAAACGTCATCATCCTGACAATCGTCAACACTGTTGACAGCTGAAGAACTAAATTGAGGTGTCGACAGTAGCGCCAGGGCATTGCAGCGCATTCTGTCGTATACTGTCGTACACAATTCACAGGGAAGTGTCTGGAAGTACTACAATGTAACAATTCTGCTCAATGTTTAATCGTAGTCGCCATGACGTCGCTGGCTAGTGTAAAATTTTTGCACTCTTAGAGCAGGACTTAATTTAGTGACATTTTCGTCGGTCATTTAATTGTGCGCAGGAGCATCGAGGTTGGAAGTGTCGCATATTTGTTTCATAGTAGTTTGAACGGTGTACCTCTTAGGAGATGTTGCAGTTTTGATTTGACTCTTTCATTTAGGAACTAATTGGCGGGCGATTATTCTAGAACTTCACTTTTTGGAAACGATCTGCTATCGAAATGAGTGATTTGACAGCCGAAGAGGTAAGCTTTCATTCTTTCTGTTTATATTTTAAGTTGCTTGTACATAGAGTATTAGTTGCCTATTTTCTGAATTCTTCCTCATTGTTTTGGTTAACCTCTGAATGAGTATAGTTTGTTGTTTGAATGTTGATATGTTCTGGAAACATCAACACCACAAATCTTGAAATGTATTAAATTTTATAATTTGCCATTTTGCATTAGAATATTTCCTCTTAATTAATATTGAATTCTTTTATGAGTTTTCAAGATTTTCTGCAATGTTTTAAAAGTATGTCGCTATTTCAACCGGCATTCTACTTGCTTACAGATGTTTTTTGTGAAAATCGCAAACTTTGTAATGCATGACATATTTTATCGGTTGTCGTTGAACACATCATACTCGAACTTACTTTTTCGTCATGTATACTCAGTAGTATTGTGTGTTTTAAAATTTGGGAAACTATTTTCATGCTGTTTTTCCTTTCTGTACCGGCATACTGGCTACCACTTTCCCACTGAACGACAGTAGTGGAGATAGATATTGGAAAGCATTGCTCGTTTTATCGTTTAGCCATAAATATATCCTCAGCATTTATATTAACATTGTCTGTGAGTTTTAAGCTTTGCACGGTCTTCATGCCGAATTTCGTTTATAGTTCGGGCATACTGCTTATTTCCTGCTCAAAAACTGTCATTTTGCGTATCTTATTTTCTTAGTGAAATAATGTTTCATATATGCACACAATATGGGTCAATATTTTGCCCTTCAATCAAGCAAGTGTTCTAACAGGTGATGTCCAATCCCAACCCATGATGCACCATATAAATCAATAGCCTCCAGTACTCTCTCTATCCCAGGGCAGTATTGTTTTAGTCTTATTTGGTCATTCGTTCTTACCGACGTACGGCACTGGAGTGTTATGCCAGGAATGTTTTGACTGATTTAGTTGTGAAATACGGCATTTGTGTTGTTGGAGGAAATCGCTTTTGTTTTGAAATGGGCTTCGAAAACTTGAATTCTGAAATCGTCGAAATGGTTCTTCCTTGTTGTTGTAGATACGGAGGAGGCGGCTCGCCAGACTAGACGTTACGCTGCCATCTTTGCACGAGACAGCAGGCGATCCTAATCCAGTCGCTACAACCCAATCTGCGATTTCATCATCAGCTGTTGTCACAACTACTATGCCTACAACGGTGACATCAGCATCTGCAACACCGACATCCGCGGCTACTACATCCGCGACTCCGACGTCTGTGACAGCTACATCTGTTATACCTGCAACTGTGGCAGTGGCATCCACCTCACTTGGGATGCCAGTGGTGCTAACTAATGAAGGTATGTTATACCGCGTTCCTACCTATGTATCATGTTAAATGTCATCTGAAAAATAATCCACTTGCCGTTTTACATGCAATCCATATTTTCTCTAGGATTCATGTAGTTTCTAGCGAATAACTTTCTGCCGTTTTTATTCCTAAAATATAACCACTTATGATATAAGTGGTTGCTTAGGTTCTTTTACCGTTTTCTGGTGAGCATTAGGGGTAGTTTTGGTTTGTTATTTAAAAAACTATGCATTCGCTATGACATATCTTAGGTTTGTTTTGCTGAATTCAATTTACAGCTGTTCAAACGTATTGCACAGGTTAGAGCATATGGCTAATTCTGAGTGATGTGGGGGTGGGACTGTGGCAATAGTTTGTAAAAGTGGACTTGTCCCCACTGTGAAATTTATGATATTTTCTGTCGAAAAGTAGGCTTTGCTACATAGCATAGAGTTTTGAAATTTCATGCTTAGGTTTGGCAACAACTTCCAGAGAGGGTTCGCCTTTCATATAAAACTACAATACCACTACTACGAACAGGGTGCTAGGTCACCAGTCATTCTGTTTGCACTACCGTACTTCCACGTATACATGGCACCCCTTGGTCCACTGAAAGGGCACGTGGAAAGTAGGTAACTGTGACACCATTTGTGAAGCATATGTTATGAATCAAACCACATTTATCAACCGTATGGTTGATTTATCAACCGTATTGTTGAGGGTCGAGTTCAGCCAGTAGTAAGCATAATAGTGTGTAAAATTCACCCATTAGGATAGTGGGGCTAGTTCCTTTTGCTGTGCTGCCTATGGTTTCTTAGAAGATGTGGTAGCCAAAAAATCACACAGGCTGGGTGTTGCTGAGGGTTCCCAGAGATGTCACCTGGAATCGAACCTTTGCCCTCTGGTTAGTAACCCAGCAATACCCACTGGTCTGCCATGTCCCCAAACCTGCAGTAAAGCTTTCTAACTGAATACTTAGATGTTAGGGTATGCAACAGCCGAATTCTGGATGGTCCTTAATAATCATTAATCCATGAAAAAATAGCACTGATTGCCTCTTTACATCTTTTGAACTCTATCAAGCTTCACAGCATGAACAAAGAAAAGTTTGTAAATATAAACGTACAGTTTCTCTGCCCTCTACCAGCATGATGATTCAAGGACACAGGGGGCAGGTACAAGACGTTACAAGGGTAGTGGGTTATATGGAATAAAATTGGCATCCCATGCGTGATTGATAATTCATTACTTGATCTTAAAAAGATGGTATGATTACATTTTGTAGCTAATATGATAGTAGTTTACCTTTTTGGTTTTCTATCTCACTAAATAATCCCTAGTGTATATTGTAATGGTACCTATAAGGATGAAATAAAATAAACCTTTATTTATTAAGTTTTGGGATAAGAAAAACTAATTTTTTGGACCAAGCATTGTGTTCAAAGATGTAAATATAAAATATTTCTTTTATGTAGAATCAAACTCTCTGCTATTGAAACATGTGCATACGATTTAGTGGATGTAAAAGTGATATTTATAATTCTTAAAATCATTATGACCATTCATTGTGAGAGAAATAGATCCATGGCCTATGCTAGCAGTACGATCAATGTATAAAATATTCTCTTTTTGATTGTTGGCAACATAAGACAAAAATCTAGGTTAAATTACAAACTAATAAAAAATATTTTCAGATCGAGACACTTGGCTATGTGTGTGACAAATGGTTTGGTTCCTTGTGCTTGCATTCATAAAATTTGCTAATACATGTCTTTGCCTGTTAAGTCTGTAAAATCAATGGTGAATCAGGACCCCGGGAAGGTCAGTAATATCAGGCACAGAAATTATTGACCCTGACATGCATATATGTCCTTCATTGGTCCTTACTTGTAAAAAGAATGGGTTTGTTTTTACCGAATACCACTATGCATGGTTACTTGACATATGAAAGCAAGATTGTGTACCTTAAAATTAACCACTCACTCTATTGAGTAAAGAAAAAAAGTTCACTTTGATTGCTTTTAAACTTGACCTTAAGAAGCTGTTACTCATGAGTTGTTACTGCAATGTTGGTGAATTCTTGGGTAGTGAATTGTGATGACACTGCTGTCCTTTGCACAACATTTGTGCTCTGCATGGAAGTACGTTTTGTACATCCACTCTTCATTCTTGTTGGTCATACTCATTGTCATGCACTTGAGAGACAGAACAATATAAGTTATTGTTATGAGTAAAAGCAATGGTAAATGATACATGGTATATGTTTATTTTTCTTTTGATCACAGTATTTTAAAACATATGTATCATGAATCGTCTCTTATTCAATATTTAAAAACTGTAGCTAGACGATCTCATTAAATATTGAATGGATGAAAGGAACTTGTAAACAAGCTGTTTTGATAGAATTACATTATCATTTTCTTTCTCGACCAACTGAAGGGGTTGTACACCATAGTGAGTACTTTCAGTTGATGTATTGTTAATGAATACTGTTTATGCAATAAGCTGTTCAAGATTTCAGAAACATGGTATTCATTGTAATTCTGAACTTAGTAGCATAGGGTAAGGTAGATAAATTTGTTTAATCCTGCTTGAAGTAGTACATTCCATGCTTTTCCCAGGACTCAAAATCTTCCTTGCCTTTAGAGTCTCTGAAACAGTGTTCAGCAATGACTTTCTGGTGCACTTTCTTGTCAACCTCAAATGAAGTACTTTTTAAACTTAATGTTTTAATGCATCATGCTGTGGTACTTCATTTTATTATTTGAATGAAATTAGCATAGTAAAGTCCACTCAGCTTTTGAATTCTTTCGTCTAGGTTTCAATTTACACAGAAAAAGCTTATGCTTCTTGGAAATGACTTTTGTATGTTGTGACCTGGGTCAAAATAAAAAGGGTCTGTGGACTATTTCCAAAGTTGTTTAATTTCTACAGTGATGTATTTTTTGTGTAGCAGTTAAAACTCTCATTGTTTCTATCAGCATAACAAAATCAGTGCATCAGATTTCTGTGAAACCATCTATTAATCCTATGTGCATCCCATTCAAATGCTTTCATAATATGCTGACTCTTATCTCTCCTCTTTGTATTACAAACATTCCATTCCCCCCAAAACATTTAACTGACCACCATTATGTCTATCCTGTCATGCCCAAATGTCATTCATACAACCATAGTGTTGATTGGGCTATGCTGTTAAGTACTGCCATGTTTGTCATGTTAGCTTAACATTTTGTTACATTTCATATCATAAACAACCTTATTGCTTGAATTTGCTCACATTATACTTTCTACATTTATGCTACCATCTCATTCTACCTACATTCTGCCAAAGAGTACAAAATCATTCAAATGTCAGATATTTCAGTTTTGATACATGTACCTTTTTCATTCTCACTCTTGCATCATTGAAGCGATCCACAGCTCCCTGTCAATTTCCTGTGGTCTCATGCAATGGTACTGCGTTGCCAAATTAAGAAGAATTGGCACATTTTCGACTCCGGCCATTATACCTGCCTTAGCCATGCGTCCCATTTCTCATACACTTGTAGCAGTAGTGATGGAGTTAATATTATTTTGATTTAAATGTGTCTATAAGAACAATAGCTGCTGTTCATCAGTCAGTTTTGCCTTGCCGTAGAAAACATGCATGTGTATTCTAAAAATGGTATGATCTGCACAGCAGTAGGAAGATGTGTTTGTAAATTGACTGATTAGATCTTCTAGCAGCATTAAACCAAAATTTGCTTAGTTTTGAATTTTAATTTCAATTATTTATACTGATATGTAAGTATGGATGCATATGTCCTGGGGTTTAGTAATGATTTTAGAGTGAATTTGCAGAATAACCAGTATTTACAAGATGCACATATTGTAAATGCAACAGAAGCATGTGAACTCCTGGCAATACTTTCTTTTGAGTTGATCGCATTAGTGCAGAATAGGGCAAGGGAGAGATAGAGCAGTACTGTGCCATGAGACTTATCACCTAGGGTCTCTTTGCCCTTCTTCAGAGTTCAAGGGCATATAGAATAACTATGGGTAGGGTTTCATAATCTTAGCATTGAATGACTCTTATTGGAGATAAAAATAAAGGAAATGCACTTAGATTACAATCCCCAATCTATGAGTATTAACATATTCATCATTTTAGTTTTACCTGGTTTTTTCATTTAGAAGAATATTAGACCAAGTAAATAATAGACCAATATCTATTATCAATCCCTAAAAAAGAATTATATTATGTGTATGTGGGTTGAGGTAGTCCAGTGGGTAGAGCGGTGGACTGCTGACCGGAGGGTCCCGGGTTCGATTCCCGGGCAAGGCACTCTGGGCACCAGCAGCTCCACCCAAGCTGAAGTGATTTTTCGGGGTACCAGGTCTTCCTGGGAAACCATAACCGGCACAGGGAAAGGAACTGGCCCCCCTACCCTGATGTGTGAATTTCACACGCCGTAAAGGGCTTAGTACTGGGTGATCTCTACCATCACCTACTAAAAACCGACCTTCAGGTTGATTACTGTGTTTTTATTATGTGTATATTGTATGACTGCTGGCTAATAATTTTCAAGTTCCAATATTTAAATTAATGCTGGTATTTGTAATCATACAGATGGACAATTTGTAAGGTATCAATCTCATAGGCAAAATTGATTTTTGTTGAACTCGTTACGGATATTTTGCTCAACTCCGTGACCATCATTGGGAGAGAGAGTTTGACTACAGGGAACACAGCAGTAATAAAGTACTGCCTGTGGTCAAGTGGGGGGGTGGGGTTAGAATACATTTGAGAGTGGGGAGGGAAAGTAAGAGAGATGTGTTGTTTGTTGTATTATGTTGGCTCTGTACTTTTATGCCTTGGAACCAGGTTAAATAAGGGGCTGTTGATGATTCCCGGTTTGTTGTTCATAATTTGGCCTATGTGTATTTGCAAGCTCTCTTTGCCGTTGAGTTTGAAATTTTGGGTGTCTAATTAGGGATAAGGCAAAGCAAAATCACGAGCAGCAGTACTGAAGACGCAGAAGAAGCCTGAATCAGTTGGAATAAGAACTTGGAATGTTAGGGCAATGTTGAGGGCAGGAAAATAAGAGAATATAAAGCAAGAGAATGAAAGAGGAAATATACAGGGTGCGCTTATCTCTGGACTAATTTCAATTTTAATTTCCTGTCATATCGTAGATCCGCTAGAGGTCGCAGTTGGCATTCTTGAAAGCTATAGGCATCTAGTAAACAGTCATAACCTCAAAATGGCCAAGATTGCATACGTACAATTGCGGAGTACAATCAAAGAGCCGCAATTATCGAAAGTGTTCGCACTGGACATTTGCCCAGTGAAATGGTTCAATTCTTTGGGTACCCCAAATTAACTGTTAACGATCTTGTGGCTAAGTATAATGCTTTGGAGAAGTCTGGGGAAGGTTTTGCTACCCCTGGTATGAAAACTTCATTCAAGGAAACGCTCAAGTTCAGAGGAATTTTGAAGCATTTCGTGAAACCGTTGATGGTAACTGTGGCCTCAGGGAGACAATATGTCTTTCAACTGGATGGTGTACCAGCTCATATGAGTCATTTAGTCCAAAACTGGCTCTCAGATAACATTGACAAGTTCTGGTCAAAGGAGTTTTGGCACCCAAATAGCCCGAACTTGAGCAACCTCGACTATGATGTTTGCAGCTTAGTTGAAAGAGTTACCAAAAAGACGAGGCATGCTGATGTCGCATTTCTAGGCACCACTATCGAAGCAGCATTCCCAAATATGGACAGCTCTGTTTATAAAGTGTGTGTGATCGATTCAGGATAAGATTGGAGGCGGTCATTGCAGCTGAAGGGGGTTATATTGAGTAATGTTACTCTTGACATGCCATTTGAGATACCACTACTTGTGTGTAAAAGGATTTTTTTGTATTTCTTTTAATACATTTGCGAAGGAGGAAGAGGTCGATAGAATATACAATCCGTTAGAGGATATAATTGCGTGTGTTCCTCCAGGGAAAGATTTGATAGTGATGGAGGATTAGAATGCGACAGTAGGTGAAGGAGGAGGTTGTCATGAGGTGAGGGACTACAGTTTAGGTATGAGGAATGACCCTGGGGAGAAAGCAATTGAGTTCTGCGTGAGACAGGGGTTAATCATCTTGAGAACATCTTTTAAACACCTTAAAAGGTGTAGGTATACATGGAAAATGCCAGGTGACTCAGAAAGGTACAAGTTAGATTATATTATGGTTAGGCACAGGTTTAGGAACAGTGTGATCAATTTGCACAGCTTCCTTGAAGTGGATGTGGACCATAATTTGGTTGTTATGACGTGTAGCTTCCGTTTCAAAAAGTTAAGGCAGGGGCGGCGGGTTAGGAAATGGAATCTAGAAGCATTAAATGGATTTACAAGTAGTAGTAGTAGTTTTGAGGGGAGGCGACCGACAGCTAAGGTCATTTGCGCCATAGGGGATGGACAGGAAAGGATGAAGGGTGGAGAGAAACCCGGCGTCGGCATTAGCCTACTCTTTACGAAAGGCGCCAAGGGGTCCGCAGTTTAACGTCCCATCCGACGGACGGCGTACTCCCTCAAAGTGCCCTCCACAAAGCACCTCAAGTAGGGATCGAGATACCTCTGAAAAATATTCAACACCGCCGGGATTTGAACCCGCGCCCTCAGGGTGGGAAGCCAGTACGTTAGCCCCCGCACCATCTCGATCCCCTGGATTTACAAGGAAGGAGTATCAGCAGGCTGTAGAGAATATCATAATTGAGGTAAAGAGCGTAGTACTATCGAGGAAAAATGGGAATGAATCAAAAAAAGGATATGAAAAGCGGCAAATCAAACTATAGGAACCATTAATGGGAAAAGGTCAAGGAAACCATGGATCACGGATGAGATGATTACAAAGAAAGATGAGAGAAAAAAATGGAAGAATGAAAATACTGAGTTAGGTATAAGAAAATACTGAAGGAGTTAAATGATACATTGAGACGGTCAACAAATAAAGCAAAAGAAGCATGATGGCAGATGCAATATGAGGATGTGGAAATTTTGCAGAGGAAGGGTGAAATTGGTGTGGTATACATCAAGGTTAAATTACTATCGAGAAGTAAGAGTTATAGATAAGCCAGGTTAGATAATAGTTGACACAGAAAAGATCTAAGAGAGATGGAAGGAATATAGAGAAGAACTGTATGGTAAAGAACTAATACCAGCAAGCTTAGGCATAGGAAGAGAGTATGACGTTGATGAAGATAGCTTATCTCCAGGCTTACCCAGCATTGATTTAGAAAGGGTGTTTAGGGAAATGAAATCAAATAAGGCCTTGGGGGTAGACAACATTGTTGTAGAACTTCTAGAGGGCTTAAGAAAATGTGGGAGGAAGAGTTTTTATGGACTGATTCGTAGGGTCTAAGAGGGAGGAATCTGTCTGGACGACTTTGTCAGATCTGTGTTAGTTCCTATTCCATAAAAGGTAAAGGCTACATCATGTGAGTACTACAAATTAATGAGTTTTGACAGATTTTGGACACAGCTAAAGTAGTTCTTAGGATCATCAACAAGATGAGGAGAATGGAGAGCAAGGTAAAAGATTATCTGTGGGGTGATGTTTGGGTTCAGGAAGTGAAGAGGCGAGCGTGATGCAAATGCACTGATGATGGCTCTAATAGAGAGGAACATATAATACAATCAAGATATATTTGCCTGTTTTGCGTATTTCAGAATGGCATCTGAAGGAATGGATTGGGAAAAACTCTGAATATATTGCAGAAAATGGGAGTAGATTGGAAGGATGGGAGACATCTGCATCCTCTACATGTCTCAGACTGGTCAGGTATGAGTGGGGAATGGAAAGTCCAGATGGGCAGTGTTAGGAAGAGATGTAAGGCAAGGTTGCCCATTATCAATGGTGCTGTTCAACGTATATGTGGAGGAAATGATTAAAGAGGCATGTGAAGAACTGGAGATTGGAGTGAAAGTCATCAGGGAACTCATAAAACTAGTTAAGTTTGCTGATGATTAAGCTTTTGTGTGTCTGGCCAGCCAAGGGGTTGCAGGCGTTGCTGAGTGAATTGGAAATTCAGTGTGATTGGTATGGGATGAGAATAAATGTAAATAAAACATGGATCACTGCAAGGTTTTTTCAAAAGTGGCAGCAAAAGTTTCGAAAAATTTATTTATTCTAAGTGTTGCTACAATGCCTCAAAAATCTTCAATGTATATCCCTTGATAGTTGACACATCTTTGCCAGCAGCTTTTCTATGACTCAAAGGCTCCCTGGTAGATGGATACTGGAAGGCCCATAAAAGTGCGCATGCAAGTTTCTATGGTCCCATGGTGGTGGTTTGCGAATAGGAAATAGGCTGCTAGTGCCAAGTCAGGACTGTGAGGGGGGTTGAGGAATTGTTGCTCTGCCATTTTTCGTCAGGTAGTCAGTTACCTTGGAGCAGGTGTGGCTGGGTGCATTGCTGTGATGCAGATTCCAGTTTCCGGTGATGATTGGCATCAGGCAGTTGATCCTTCTCTTTAGTCTTTTTAGCAATTCTAGGTAAAAAGCACCATTCACTGTCTGTCCCTTAAGTACAAATTTGTACTGGACCACCCACTTGGCATCAAAGAAAATGATGAGAATGGCTTATGTTAGTATGCTGTCCTCTATTCATGAAGGAAAGATGGTTAACAGTGCCATGAAGTGTTTTCAGAGTAATGAAAAAGTTATGAAAGCAGACTCTGTAATTTTCAAAAATGTAAATATAAGATTAGTAGACAAGTCCTACATGATGTTTGGAATTACTGATTTAGTAAGAAAATCAATTGGTATAAAAATTTAATTTTCATTTGGTTGGCATTTGTATGTTGAATCTTATTATTTATATAAGGTTAGTGCTGGTTAAAACTCCTTTTGGGAAGTTTTAAAAGAAGTGGTAATGCAACTCGTGTGTTGCAAAAAAACCAGATCTTTTGGCTGGGAAAGTTTGAAATGCGTGGAAAATAATTCTGAAGGACTACTTGCTTAACATTTCATTAGTAACAGAATAGAAAACAAAATCCCATCAATATTTTGTGTGAAATACATTGCAAATGGAAAGGTGTGCATAAAGAAACAAGATATTGGTACCGTGAGTGTGACAAGGAATTGTTTTTTGACGAATGCATTAAAGACTATCATAATTTACATTTTTTTGTAATTATATTCATCAAAATTAAATGGTAAACCTTCCATTAATTCAGTGAATCTAGATTGATTTGTATTATTTACCATAATTTGATTTGGGAATATTAAAGGTTACAGTTTGTAAATTAGCGGGTGTACTGACAGGGTGGCCATTCAGTCAGGGAAATGAGGACTGAGTGAAGAGTTTCTGTTTCTTCAAAAATTTGGAAATAGTTGCCAAATGTTTGGAAAATTTTGGGCAATATTTATTTGTATCAGGTGCTAATATGGAAATCAGGTATTTTCATTGAAAAAAATATATTTTGATTATGATGTAAGTTCTCGTTTTCAGTTTGTCTTAGATCCTGAAACAAACAAAACTGTACAGTAGAACGGGCCTCTGTAATATCAGTGAGTGGCCCAGCAATATTTTAATCAACTGGTGACATTGAATCATGGCAGATTCATCAATATTACCTCATACATTTTTTAAATTTCACACAGCTTTGTCTTCTTGCTTTCAGTAATTCATCTTCCCATGACAGGGTTTGCATTTTATCATTCATTTTCAACAGGAGAAGTTTTACTCGATTTCTTTAAAAGTTGTGGGAAAGGGAGAAGTAGCAATTTATGGAGTCTAGTATCTGGAGAGAAGTATCAATTTCAAAGTGTGGAACAACTGATAAAACGTTTTGAGAATTGGAAATTTCCAAAAATTTCCATTCTCCAGACATTTCTCCTTTTGGTTGTAAGGCCGCTGTGAGTTTACCATGTGCCATTGAGGGTGGATACCCTGGCTGAAACTGATGTACTTGTGTGCCTGACTTCAGTTGCACAGTTAGCTTTCAAAGAGATAAGGAATTATCATTTTCCAGGGCAGTGGAGAAAAATATGGAAAAAGGATGGCATGTTACTTGGGAATGAGTAACTAGGAAATGAACAGCCACCCGGCTTTGGGTTCCTGAATACACTTAGAAGCATTCTGGTTGGTGCGTTAAAAGTGCTTCAAGGGGAGTGTTGGAAACCATTTATTATTTTCTCATCTTTTTGCTTGGCTATGGCCTCTATCTACTTGACACAAGGAGGCCATCAGTGCGACCTCTACCACCTTACATTTGATAAGCGGGCTTCTACAGCATCATGATCCTTGACTTTTCATTAGTGAGGAAGAGGGCAAGACTGGAGATGGATAGGTTTTTCAAAATCAGTCTGTTATGACTGTCAATTGTTGATCGTATAGAAAATCCAAAGCCTCTTTGGTATGATGATGAATTGTGCCACTTATGATAAACCAATGGGGTCTGTAATAAAAAATAGATTATACTTGTTGAAAATCTCAGCTGAACTCATTCCTGCTTGCTTTTCTTTGTATCAGATATATCTAAGAAGGTGTAGTAAGGTATCAAGTGAATTTTCAAATTTTGGATAGTTGAAAGCTTTACTTTAAGCTAAAGTATTGGCAAATCCCTATACAAATGTGACTTTCAGATATGCAGATTATCTGTCGTGGTGGCCCAATGTGGCCAACTATGCATAGTGGCTCAGACTCTACATGATTATATTTACAAACTTTGACTTACATAAATATGATCTGAAGTTCTGTGGTCTATTGTTGTTTGAGGGTGTTTACATTAGATTCAGTTCTACTTGTATTGGTTATGTTTGGGTTATTTATACGGATTTATTTAAAATTTGTTTTTCTGCATTGTGATAAAATTGTAAATCTTACAATTAATGACAGGTTTCAGATGGATGAGTAACCCAAGTGTGCCTAATACCTATTGTAGGGGTAGCACTAGAGCTCTTAGTCTGTTGGCCTATTGACCATAAAATTGATAAGATCAACCCATTATCTTAATTCTAAGTATCAAATGGTCTTGAGGATTCCTAGGGTTTTATTGAATAACCTATTGTCTAATTTTTTTTGTTAATGTATGATATAAATGCTTCCAAAATGGTGTTGAATTTTCCTTTTCCATTTATTTTATGATCTAGTCTCTTTTCCCATGGAGGAATCTTCGAGACAGCACAACAAATTTGTCTCAAGGCGCCCGGTAACCCGCAGAACCTGTGGCCTCAAACGAGGGAGAAGTGAATGTGGGTGTTGTGAAAGCTGGGTGGAGCAGGGTCATAGATGTGTTGAATGTAGAAGTGGAGCAAGCACTTCATCCCAATTGCGAAATGGGACCAGTGATACAGATAATGGTGATGTTAAGTCATCCAAGGTTTCTGGGCAAGCAGATGCCCGTTGCAAGGTTTGTGTCTGTATTCCTTAAAAAAATTCTTGGAAAATATCATTCCAAGTTTTTAAATAAGTCTGAAATGAGTGAATTTATTTGAACTCTTAGGGTCCATGTTTTCATTATTTGTTCTGCCTTAATGTCTTCGCTTTCATTAATTAATTGTACTAAAAATGCCAGGTGACACCAGTTTTAGAACTTCTGTAAATTAAAGGTGTGAATGGGCTGTACTTATGTTCATGCATGAAAACTTTCTTGGAAACACCCTTAAGGAATGAAGCGTAGTAGTTTTGTTTATGGATATAACAAATGCATTGAACTAAATATCATCTTAAGAGAAATTTATAACTAGTTAACCTGGTGAGGGTGAAAGAAAGGGAAAAAAAACAACTTTGCACTTCCACACACTTCTAATACAACACGACCATGGTTTCGATGCTGCGCTTCATCATCATCATTGTGTGGAAGTGCAAAGTTGTTTTTTTTCTCTTTCTTTCACCCTCGCCAGGAAAGAATTCCACAAAGTTAAGCCTGAAACTGTTAGCTTTATTAGTTAACCTGTTTAATATCTGACCAAGATGAATTTGCCGAGAAACATACCCTGCTTGAACATGCCCAGATATTAATGAATAAGGTAATTGAAAAGCAGAAATAGATCCTCTGTTTCCATAATTTGTTTGATCAGAGAAAGGCAAAATCACTGGCAGCCTTTGAGATAAATAAACATTTTAAATGATTGTTTAATTAAAATTGGTGACATTCTGTTAAAATTGTAGTTTTTTATAAATATTTATTCAGAAAAAAATGTGAATATATTCATTTTTTTGCATTTAATTTTTTTGCTTTGTTTCCCCAAATTTAATCGAAAGATTAAGGCTTGTATGTGGGTCATTACATTATGATGGATATAGTTTCATATTTTTTAATCTATATATATAAAGGAGAGTGTTTGTTTGTATGTATGTAATTTGTTTACTTTTTTGCTGTCATAGAAACAGCATTTTTCCAACTATGCCAGCAGGATACTTTTGCAAGAACACTATTGTATTCAGAATTGCCGAGATATTATACGTGGAATACATCAAGGAAAGTCTTTTGTAGAAGAAAAATGGGCAACTTTGATCCTGAGAATAATATTTATTCATGTGATGCATTGGGCCGAGTCTACACAGTCCATCCTAACAACGCCGAATGTTATTTTTTAAGAATGCTTCTACATACCATTAGAGGACCTCGCTCATTTGCAGAATTAAGAACGGTAAACGGAGAAATATGTGAGACATTCAGAGAAGCTTGCTAGAATTTAGGGTTGCTAGAAGGAGATCAACACTGGGATGACTCATTGCGAGAGGCCAGTTTGATTTCTCTTCCAGGACAAATCTGAATTTTGTTTGCCATCATAATAACCTCCTGTAATCCATCTAACACAAAAACATTATGGGAAAAATATACAGAATAAATGAGTGAGGATATACTGACTGAAGTTCGAAGTGAAAATCCTACATTGGATATTACGTTTAACTCCGACATTTTTAATAAAACTTTGATTATTTTGGAGGAAAAGTGTATCACCATGGTTAACAAGACTTTAGTGGAACTCGGTCTTTTTGCACCTGTACAAGATCAACAGGGTGTATTTTATCCAGATTATATACGTGAAACTAGCTACAATGTCTTAGACTTAGAAGCATACATCGCGGATAAAAAGCCACTTCTTAATGAAGATCAGAAATTCGCGTACGAAACAATAATGGATCAAGTAGATAAACAAGAAGGAGGTATCATTTTTCTTGATGCTGCTGGTGGCACAGGAAAAACATTTTTAATTAATTTAGTTCTCGCTGAAATCAGGGTTCATGGAGAAATTGCTCTAGCCGTTGCATCTTCAGGTATTGCAGCGACATTAATGGAAGGAGGAAGAACAGCCCACTCTGCCCTTAATTTGCCACTTAATATTTCCCGACAAGAAAATCCCACATGTCATATAAATAAAACAAGCGGCCAGGCACAAGTTCTTATAGAATGTAAATTGATAGTATGGGATGAGTGTACGATGGCTCATAAAAAATCTCTTAAGGCCCTCAACGCAACACTTCAAGATCTTAGAGGAAACTGCAGTTTAATGGGAGGAGCTCTGGTACTCCTGTGTGGAGACTTCCGTCAAACTCTTCCTGTCATTCCAAAATCGACTCCAGCCGATGAAATTTATGCCTTTTTAAAACATTCTGTTCTATGGAATCATGTCCAAGAAATTAGCCTTAAACAAAACATGCGAATCCTCTTAAGAGATGGGAATGTTCAAAATTTTGCAAATAAACTTTTGGAGATTGGAGAAGATAGATTAGTTATTGAAGCATCTGGTATGATAAAATTGTCATCAGATTTATGTGTATCGGTGAAAACTGTCCGCGATATGATACAAGCAGTCTATCCTAACGTTAATCAAAATTATAAAAATTTAGAACGGTTGCGAGAAAGAGCCATTCTTGCTCCTAAGAACGATGATGTTAACGAAATTAACAAGGAGATACTAGCCATACTGCCAGGAGACGTGATTGAATATAAATCGGTTGATACCGTAGTGGATGCTGACGAAGCCGTCAATTATCCAACGGAATTCCTAAATTCACTTGATCCAGCTGGATTGCCATAACATCGCCTTATACTTAAAGTAGGATCTCCAATCATTTTATTGCGAAATTTAGATCCACCAAAACTCTGCAATGGGACACGATTGTGTGTGACAAAATTAATGAAAAATATAATCCAGGCAGTCATTTTAACTGGAAAAGGAAAAGGTGAAATAATTTTTATTCCACGGATACCTCTAATCCCAACTGATCTTCCCTTCAACTTTAAAAGATTACAGTTTCCAGTCCAGCTAGATTTTACAATTACCATTGATAAATCACAGGGACAGTCTTTAAAGTTTTGTGGTGTTGATCTAAGATCGCCATGTTTTAGCCACGGGCAACTTTATGTTGCTTGCTCCAGAGTAGGTTCGCCTAAAAATTTATATATTCTTTCTCCTGGATATGAAACAAAAAATGTAGTTTATAAACAGGTGTTAAATAAAAAAGATTCTTAAATTTGTATGAAGTAGTGTATTATTGTACTTTATAATTTGTTGTTTTTATTTATGTAGTATATTTATATTATTGTTTCTCCCTAACCCGTGCAAAGCCGGGTATTCAGCTAGTAATATATATGCAAGTCATTCCACAAGTCCGTAGAAAAAAACGTTGGTTAGATGTTTCTTTATTTTTCAAAAAATATCCCTTAGCCTCGATACAATCTTTACCTTTTTAAGCCATCCAAAAAGTAGGAATTCAGAAAGTTCTAAAAATAGGCATCCATGTTGGTAATGACATTCAGCATAATTCATTTTCTGCCAAAACATTTTTTAATGTTTGGAAATTAATAATAGCCGCTGTGGGCCAAGTCTGATGACCATGGTGAATGTTGTAATAATTCTAACTTTCATTGCATAATTTTCTTCGCTGAAACTGCTCAGTTGTGCCCCCATGCATTGTGTTGATGGAAGAGATTTTTTTCTTTGCCAAATGTTTTTTCTTTCTTTTTTCACTTAACGGTGCGATAATGATGCATAATTAACTCCAAATATCATTTGCCATTTTTGCAAGTAGTCACTGTAAATGATTCTGTGTGCATTCCAAAAAAACCATGGCCATCACCTTTTTTCTTTTTCTCTGGATTGAAATAGGGTATCCATATTTCCCCCGCAGTTATGTGATACAGAATCTCATCAGTATTTTGACGGGGAAGCCCCAAAGTGCCCACACAGTTAATCTTTCGAAACCATAACTTGCGTTTTGTCTGTCATTTCCAATGAAGTCCCTTCCACTTGATGTCCTGGACAATTTCAACATTAGTGGATGTAAAGCCACATTTAAAGTCATTTACCCAGCTGTAAATCAGTCATGAACATGGGAGCAAATGTGCCGTGAACTTCATCCAACTTGGCATTGGTTTCTTTCAATGCTATAGAAGTGTTTAATCAATGTCAGAAACTCATTTTTTCCATTATTGCAAATTGTTACTTCAATCGACTATGAAAATGAAGCTACATTATGGATGTAGCTAAAATGGCAGGCTAAAGGGAGTAAGGCTTACCAAAAGCAAATCTTTTCTGTTGCCACAAGCACCTTGGATTTTCTAAGGAATTATTGTTAGACCCACTTATGAAGTTCAGTCTTCACCATTTCCCACCATTTTTAAGTATATCGTTCTGGCTTGTTCCTCTTTATTAAATTACTTTCTTATTGTGTAACCTGAGAACTGTGTATTAGGCCAGTAGACTGAGCTACCAGATTTTTGATGTGTGTATAATGTTTTACTATTTATGCTTGATGTTTATTTGCTAATTACTACTTAATGTAATTCATTTGTTTAAATTAGGTAGGCATGGAATTTTTCAATTTTCAGTTTAAAACCTCAATAATGAGTTGTTTTTGGTTTGAATTACCTTTCTCTAGCTTTTTTTACTTTCATATCAATGAACTACACAGCGATTTATATTTTTTTACTTTCTTGATGTGGCACCTATGTTTGAGAATTATGTTAAGTTAGTCTATCTGTAATGTTCAATTTGAATGACAAATAGACAAGCAAGCTAATCAAAAGTGATTAGAGAAAATGGTATTACGCTCTAATTTTAAAAAAATTCCCAGGAATAAACCTAGATTTTGGTGAAAAATACCTCTAATTGGTCCCTTTTCAGAGTGGAGGTCTCCAATGTCCCTAAAATTGACCTCTAAAGATGATGGCATCCTTTTCTTACCACCAGCAATAATAGAAATAATATTTAACTTTTCCTTTTGCCTTTGAAAAATTTTCCAGTTATTCTCGTGCAATACCTGTCCTCTATTTTTCTCATGAGAATATTCTAAAAATTGAGTTGAACATTTGTCCTTTAAATTTTATAAGTACCTGATTTTAATAGAATATTCATCAATAGTTTGCAAGAAAGTACTGCAGTGTGTATGTTTGTGTTATTCCTTCCTCAAATTTTTCTTTTAATATACTCTTCAGATTTCTGTGGTAGGTAAAACATGGAATTTAATAATACATAGAACACTTGGCAGTAGAGAATCCAAAACAAAGAGTTAAAAATACTTTGTGTTGACTGATGAAATAAATTATTTTCAGCCATTTTCAGAAGCAGTCATACAAGAAAAACAGAAGGAACTGATGAGCAGAGTTCTGGGGTATACTGTGGAAGAGGGGGAAGGGTCTTCAAGCAAGCCATTCTTGCCTTTTACTTCTTTGCTTAGTAAGAGTGACAAGAAGTTTACAGATATAAAACAGCTACTACGCGTGGCATTTTATGAGGTCCTCCTGAATACTTGTGAAGAGGTCACCCTGAGATGGGAATCTGCTAGTGGTCCATATCAAGGTCCATCTACGTCAAAAGGCATCCCCTCACCTACTGATTCCAGGGGATTTTCCCAGGCCTCTACTTCACGAGAATCCCACATCCCTGTGCCCTCTGTTTCTCTCCCCCCGAGGCCTGGTCCTTCAACAAGTTCAATAGCTCCAGATGGACGAGATGTTCCTGGCACCTTGGATCGGTATGTAAAAAGCTAGCTTAGAATTTCTGTAGTCATCAATCTCCTATTGTAGAGCTTTCCTAGTTTATTACCAATGACATTCTATTATAGTAAAATTAGTATCCGATCTATTTTTAAATAGTGTCATTATTTAAGTTGGTGACTGTTAATCTTGAATTAGTTTTTATAAATTGTCATTTATTTCGTAGGAAGTTGGTAGATTTAATATTATCTCTTTTGGTTCTCCGTAGGACATCAAGGAAATTGGGGGATACCCTTGCTCAGGCAATGGTCCATCTGGAAAACAAGCCAAAGGCCATGGAAAATAATTTTTTGAAAGTCTTACAAGTCTATGAAAAGGCTTTGTTTGAAGAACACGTAAACCCTAAGGTAAAGATATTTTTTGGCTAGTAAAATGTTTTCATATTTATTCACATGGTATCGCATTCAGTTGTGAATTATATCTCATCAAGAAATAACCTACAAGTAATATTATCCGATGGACATGTATTTATGTTGAAATATCCATTAGGTTGTCTTTGACCCTCTACCTCAAACCCTGAGACATGATTTTATTAACATGCTAATTTTAGAAGGCTTGATGCTCTTGGTGTTTGTCCTGGCTCAAGAAGAATTCCTTGAAATATGTTCAATTTATCAGTTCAAAATGATTTTTATGTGGTAGAATCTCATAGAGTCCGGCTGATATCTAATGTCAGCTTTTTAATCCAGCTCCTAGCTTCTCATGCTGGAGACCTGGGTTCAAGTCATAGGGAGTGGTTGATTAGCTGTGATTTTCTGGATCTTGTCATCTGCTGAGATGTTCCACAGTGGATATCTAAAGATGTGTAAGACATAGTACTTTTCTATCACTCCAATGGCCATCACCCATGTAGCATATCATCTAACTCCTGATTCTTCTATCACTCCAATGCCTATCACCCATGTAGGGCGTCATCTAACTCATGATTCCCATTGCCTGGACTTCTTCCTCCCACGCTCATCCTCTCATCTGTTGCTCTTGTTTGATCCATTTTTAACCAAGTCCAAAATTCCCATCTTCCCTACCTTCAAGTTTCAATATTTCAGTGTGCTCCTCATCCCTCAAGATTGGTTTACAATTGGTAGCTGCCTCCCAAATATCCATGTGATAAATGGTCCTGGTCTCTTGTTTTCCCAAAAAATACTTTCCCCTCTTTCCCGCACCTAGCAGATATTGGAGTGATAGCTTCAATAATTTACAAAGTTACTTTCTTGAAATGAAAACAGTTGTATTGTGTACCTTGCAAACCTTTGCAAAATTATATCGTTTACTTCTTTAGCTATGTCACTACTACAAGAAATAGATTTTTTTCTTTTAACCGTGGACTCAGATTATGGAGATGCTAATGCCAGGTTTCCATTTACACTTCCTTGGCTCACTAAAATCTTGTTCTCATTTTCATCACCCACTTATCCCAAGTACAAATGACATCAGCTCCCAATCACCACTACTAACCATCATGTTGATACTAGG